>NC_064562.1:64884605-65184605 GCF_937001465.1 Orcinus orca | reverse complement strand
TTGAGACCCTGTTCTGTTTTGTAATTCAGTTCCTGTGTAGCCAAGTTTACATTCCGTGTATTAGTGATATCTTATGATGTTTCTTTTTCTGTGTGACTTATTTCACTTAAATCATCGTACCTGAATCCACTCATTAATCTGCTACGGGCCTGATGACATAGATTTCATTGCTGAGAGATATTGCATTGTACGTAAGTACCACAACTTCTTTATCCATTTTTCGCTTTATGCAAAATTGAACTTGTACCGTAACCGAGGTTCTTGTAAACAGAGCCGTCCCAAACTTGGGCGTGGCTGTGTCTTTTTGATTTTAATTTCCCTAAGCTATAGGACCATAAGTGGAAGTGCCCTAGGCTGTGTTGCTTTGTTTTTTAGATGTTTCAGGAAACACCATACACTTCTCCAGAGTGGCTGTTGGCAATTTACATCCCGCCCATCACCATAACAAGGCTCCCATTTCTCCATGGCCTGTCCTGCTTTTCTGGATTTTACACTTTTTTCAGATGGCCCTTTTGACAGAGGGGCAGTGAGACTTCATTTTAGTGCAGATTCCATTTGCAAGCTTGCTTGGTTGGCCAAAAAGGGCGTATGCGTTTTTTCCTGAATATATTCAGGAAAAAACGCATACGCCCTTTTTGGCCAAGTGCATCATTGTGGACGTTCTGCCTCTTTTCCTATGCTTTACATGCCATTCCAGTCTACCTCCTGAAACCGGTTTCCTGCAATTCTGCCCCGCTTTCAAGTCCTCTTGGCAGCCTTACTTCAATATATTTTTGGACGATAGCTGTCATTTATAACTCTGCAGGTTTGTGAATTACAGTGCCCCTGAGCTCCTTTCTTCAACTCGCTTTCTTGTGAGATGGCTGCAACACCGCAGGATTGCTTCAGGCCCTAGTGTTGTTCCGGCATGGCACTCTGAGCCTTTGGTATATTCCTCTTCCTGGTGGGAAATGAGAGTTAAATTTGCCGGTCCAGACACCTCCAGCTAGTCTCTCATGGGTTCTCCCTATTCCTGTTCATTTTCCGCAGAAATTACAAACTGGGCCAAACAGGAGGTTAAAGGCACTGACTCTCCAAGTGGAGAGAGTGTTAGTAAAGCGTCTGGAATTTTGCACCCAAGTACCAGGGGACAAAAACTGAGACACATTTCAAAACGTTTCCCGATCACACGGTGGATCATACTCTGGGTTCCACATGCATGTTTTAGCTGAAGGAAGAATCCCTTAAACCTGGAGAGTTGAGACCCATGGAATGTGTAATATGCAATATGACTTCAAAGGGTCTGCATTTGCTCACCGAACCTCACCAATCCTATCACTGCTGCGTTTATGCCACTGTACACACGCTTGATTCTCTTTTGGAGACATATGAATCCATAGGGTTTATGACTCTTACTAGTCAGGTATATTCTTAGGCGTTTAATATGGGGTGTTGAGTCCACTTCGTTGAGCAAGGAGTATCTCTTGTCTATTATATATTTGGCTTATGGAACGGTATCTGTGCTAATTTCAATCTCTGGTTTTATGCAGCACCCCAACTCACCTTTCCCCTTAAGCAAGCATAAGTTGGTTTTCTACGTTTGAGACCCTGTTCTGTTTTGTAATTCAGTTCCTGTGTAGCCATGTTTACATTCCGTGTAGTAGTGATATCTTATGATGTTTCTTTTACTGTGTGAATTATTTCACTTAGAAAAATCGTACCTGAATCCACTCATTATGCTGCTACGGGCCTGATGACATAGATTTCATTGCTGAGTGATATTGCATTGTACGTAAGTACCACAACTTCTTTATCCATTTTTCGCTTTCTGCGATATTGAACTTGTACCGTAAACGAGGTTCTTGTAAACAGAGCCGTCCCAAACTTTGGTGTGGCTGTGTCTTTTTGATTTTAATTTCCCTAAGCTATAGGCCATAATTGGTAGTGCCCTAGGCTCTTTTGCTTTGTTTCTTGGATGTTTCAGGAAACACCACACACTTGTCCAGAGTGGCTGTTGGCAATTTACATCCCGCCCATCAGCATAACAAGGCTCCCAGTTCTCCATGGCCTGTCCTGCCTTTCTGGATTTTACACTTTTTTCAGATGTCCCTTTTGACCGGGGGGCAGTGAGACTTCATTGTAGTGCAGATTTCCTTTGCAAGCTTGCTTGGTTGGCCAAAAAGGGCGTATGCGTTTTTTCCTGAATATATTCAGGAAAAAACGCATACGCCCTTTTTGGCCAAGTGCATCATTGTGGACGTTCTGCCTCTTTTCCTATGCTTTACATGCAATTCCAGTCTACCTCCTGAAATCGGTTTCCTGCAATTCTGTCCCGCTTTCAAGTCCTCTTGGCAGCCTTACTTCAATATATTTTTGGACGATAGCTGTCATTTATAACTCTGCAAGTTTGTGAATTACAGTGCCCATGAGCTCCTTTCTTCACCTCGCTTTCTTGTGAGCTGGCCGCAACACTGCAGGATTGCTTCAGGCCCTAGTGTGGTTCTGGCACGGCGCGCTGAGCCTTAGGTTAATTCCTCTTTCTGCTGGGAAATGAGAGTTAAATTTGCCTGTCCAGACACCTCCAGCTAGTCTCTCATTAGTTCTCCCTATTCCTGTTCATCTTACACAGAAATTGCAAACTGGGCCAAACAGGAGGTTAAAGGCACTGACTCTCCAAGTTGGGAGAGTGTTAATAAACCGTCTGGAATGTTGCGCCCGAGTACCAGGGGACGAGAACTGAGACATATTGGAACACGTCTCCCGATCACACGGTTGATCATACTCTGCGTTACACATGCATGTTTTAGCTGAAGGAAGAATCCCTTAAACCTGGAGAGTTGAGACCCTTGGAATGGGTACCATGCAATATGACTTCAAAGGGTCTTCATTTGCTCACCGAACCTCTCCAATACTATCACTGCTGCGTTTATGCCCCTGTACACACGTTTGATTCTCTTTCGGAGACTTAGCAATCCATAGCTTTTAAGATACTTACTAGTCAGGTACATTCTTAGGCGTTTAATATGGGGTGTTGAGTCCATTTTGTTGAGCAAGGAGTAGCTCTTGTCTATTCCATATTTGGCTTAAGGAACTTTATCTGTGCTCATTTCAATCTCTGGTTTTATGCAGTACCCCAACTCACCTTTCCCCTTAAGCAAGCATAAGTTGGTTTTCTACAATTGAGGCCCTGTTCTGTTTTGTAATTCAGTTCCTGTGTAGCCAAGTTTACATTCCGTGTATTAGTGATATCTTATGATGTTTCTTTTTCTGTGTGACTTATTTCACTTAGAATCATCGTACCTGAATCCACTCATTATGCTGCTACGGGCCTGATGACATAGATTTCATTGCTGAGTGATATTGCATTGTACGTAAGTACCACAACTTCTTTATCCATTTTTCGCTTTCTGCGATATTGAACTTGTACCGTAAACGAGGTTCTTGTAAACAGAGCCGTCCCAAACTTTGGTGTGGCTGTGTCTTTTTGATTTTAATTTCCCTAAGGTATAGGACCATAAGTGGAAGTGCCCTAGGCTCTGTTGCTTTGTTTTTTGGATTTTTCAGGAAACACCATGCACTTCTCCAGAGTGGGTGTTGGCAATTTACATCCCGCCCATCAGCATAACAAGGCTTCCAGTTCTCCATGGCCTGTCCTGCCTTTCTGGATTTTACACTTTTTTCAGATGGCCCTTTTGACCGGGGGGCAGTGAGACTTCATTGTAGTGCAGATTTCCTTTGCAAGCTTGCTTGGTTGTCCAAAAAGGGCGTATGCGTTTTTTTTCCTGAATATATTCAGGAAAAAACGCATACGCCCTTTTTGGCCAAGTGCATCATTGTGGGCGTTCTGCCTCTTTTCCTATGCTTTACATGCAATTCCAGTCTACCTCCTGAAATCGGTTTCCTGCAATTCTGCCCCGCTTTCAAGTCCTCTTGGCAGCCTTACTTCAATATATTTTTGGACGATAGCTGTCATTTATAACTCTGAAGGTTTGTGAATTACAGTGCCCCTGAGCTCCGTTCTTCAACTCGCTTTCTTGTGAGCTGGCCGCAACACCGCAGGATTGCTTCAGGCCCTAGTGTGGTTCCGGCATGGCACGCTGAGCCTTTGGTTAATTCCTCTTCCTTGTGGGAAATGAGAGTTAAATTTGCCCGTCCAGACACCTCCAGCTAGTCTCTCATTGGTTCTCCGTATTCCTGTTCATCTTACGCAGAAATTGCCAACTGGGCTAAACAGGAGGTTAAAGGCACTGACTCTCCAAGTGGGGAGAGTGTTAGTAAAGCGTCTGGAATGTTGCACCGAAGTACCAGGGGATGAAAACTGAGACACATTTGAACACGTTTCCCGATCACATGGTGGATCATACTCTGGGTTCCACATGCGTGTTTTAGCTGAAGGAAGAATCCCTTAAACCTGGAGAGTTGAGACCCATGAAATGGGTACCATGCAATATGACTTCAAAGGGTCTGCATTTGCTCACCGAACCTCACCAATCCTGTCACTGCTGCGTTTATGCCACTGTACACATGCTTGATTCTCTTTCGGAGACATATAAATACATAGGTTTTAAGATTCTTACTAGTCAGGTATATTCTTAGGCGTTTAATATGGGGTGTTGAGTCCACTTTGTTGAGCAAGGAGTAGCTCTTGTCTATTACATATTTGGCTTATGGAACGGTATCTGTGCTAATTTCAATCTCTGATTTTATGCAGCACCCCAACTCACCTTTCCCCTTAAGCAAGCATAAGTTGGTTTTCTACATTTGAGACCCTGTTCTGTTTTGTAATTCAGTTCCTGTGTAGCCAAGTTTACATTCCGTGTATTAGTGATATCTTATGATGTTTCTTTTTTTGTGTGACTTATTTCACTTAGAATCATCGTACCTGAATCCACTCATTATGCTGCTACGGGCCTGATGACATTGATTTCATTGCTTAGTGATATTGCATTGTACGTAAGTCCCACAACTTCTTTATCCATTTTTCACTTTGTGCAATATTGAACTTGTACCGTAAATGAGGTTCTTGTTAACAGAGCCGTCCCAAACTTTGGGGTGGCTGTGTCTTTTTGATTTTAATTTCCCTAAGCTATAGGACCATAAGTAGAAGTGCCCTAGGCTCTGTTGCTTTGTTTTATAGATGTTTCAGGAAACACCATGCACTTCTCCAGAGTGGCTGTTGGCAGTTTACATCCCACCGATCAGCATAACAAGGCTCCCAGTTCTCCATGGCCTGTCCTGCCTTTCTGGATTTTACAATTTTTTCAGATGGCCCTTTTGACCAGGGGGCAGTGAGACTTCATTGTAGTGCAGATTTCCTTTGCAAGCTTGCTTGGTTGGCCAAAAAGGGCGTATGCGTTTTTTCCTGAATATATTCAGGAAAAAACGCATACGCCCTTTCTGGCCAAATGCATCATTGTGGACGTTCTGCCTCTTTTCCTATGCTTTACATGCAATTCCAGTCTACCACCTGAAATCGGTTTCTTGCAATTCTGCCCCGCTTTCAAGTCCTCTTTGCAGCCTTACTTCAATATATTTTTGGACGATAGCTGTCATTTATAACTCTACAGGTTTGTGAATTACAGTGCCCCTGAGCTCCTTTCTTCAACTCGTTTTCTTGTGAGCTGGCCGCAACACTGCAGGATTGCTTCAGGCCCTAGTGTGGTTCCGGCATGGCATGCTGAGCCTTTGGTTAATTCCTCTTCCTGGTGGGAAATGAGAGTTAAATTTTCCCGTCCAGGCACCTCCAGATAGTCTCTCAGGGGTTCTCCGTTTTCCTGTTCATTTTCCGCAGAAATTGCAAACTGGGCCAAACAGGAGGTTAAAGGCACTGACTCTCCAAGTGGGGAGAGTGTTAGTAAAGCGTCTGGAATGTTGCGCCCGAGTACCAGGGGACGCAAACTGAGACATATTTGAACACGTTTCCCGATCACACGGTGGATCATACTCTGGGTTCCACATGCATGTTTTAGTTGAAGGAAGAATCCCTTAAACCTGGAGAGTTGAGACCCATGGAATGGGTGCCATGCAATATGACTTCAAAGGGTCTGCATTTTCTCACCGAACCTCACCAATCCTATCACTGCTGCGTTTATGCCGCTGTACACATGCTTGATTCTCCTTCGGAGACATATCAATCCATAGGTTTTAAGATTCTTACTAGTCAGGTATATTCTTAGGCATTTAATATGGGGTGTTGAGTCCACTTCTTTGAGCAAGGAGTAGCTCTTGTTATTACATATTTGGCTTATGGAACGGTATCTGTGCTAATTTCAATCTCTGGTTTCATGCAGCACCCCAACTCACCTTTCCCCTTAAGCAAGCATAAGTTGGTTTTCTACATTTGAGACCCTGTTCTGTTTTGTAATTCAGTTCCTGTGTAGCCAAGTTTACATTCCGTGTAGTAGTGATATCTTATGATGTTTCTTTTTCTGTGTGACTTATTTCACTTAGAATCATCGTACCTGAATCCACTCATTATGCTGCTACGGGCCTGATGACATAGATTTCATTGCTGAGTGATATTGCATGGTACGTAAGTACCACAACTTCTTTATCCATTTTTCGCTTTCTGTGATATTGAACTTGTACCGTAAATGAGGTTCTTGTAAACAGAGCCGTCCCAAACTTTGGCATGGCTGTGTCTTTTTGATTTTAATTTCCCTAAGCTATAGGACCATAAGTGGAACTGCCCTAGGCTCTGTTGCGTTGTTTTTTAGATGTTTCAGGAAACACCATACACTTCTCCAGAGTGATAGTTGGCAATTTACATCCCGCCCTTCAGCATAACAAGGCTCCCAGTTCTCCATGGCCTGTCCTGCCTTTCTGGATTTTATACATTTTTCAGACGGCCCTTTTGACCGGGGAGCAGTGAGACTTCATTTTAGTGCAGATTCCCTTTGCAAGCTTGCTTGGTTGGCCAAAAAGGGCGTATTCGTTTTTTCCTGAATATAATCAGGAAAAAACGCATACGCGCTTTTTGGCCAAGTGCATCATTGTGGACGTTCTGTCTCTTTTCCTATGCTTTACATGCAATTCCAGTCTACCTCCTGAAATCGGTTTCCTGCAATTCTGCCCCGCTTTCAAGTCCTCTTGGCAGCCTTACTTCAATATATTTTTGGACGATAGCTGTCATTTATAACTCTGCAGGTTTGTGAATTACAGTGCCCCTGAGCTCCTTTCTTCAACTCGCTTTCTTGTGAGCTGGCCGCAACACCGCAGGATTGCTTCAGGCCCTAGTGTGCTTCTGGCATGGCACGCTGAGCCTTTGGTTAATTCCTCTTCCTGGTGGGAAATGAGAGTTATATTTGCCCGTCCAGACACCTCCAGCTAGTCTCTCATGGGTTCTCCCTATTCCTGTTCATTTTCCGCAGAAATTGCAAACTGGACCAAACAGGAGGTTAAAGGCACTGACTCTTCTAGTGGGGAAAGTGTTAGTAAAGCATCTGTAATGTTGCCCCCGAGTAGCACGGGACGAAAACTGAGACACATTTGAACACATTTCCCGATCACACGGTGGATCATACTCTGGGTGCCACATGCATGTTTTAGCTGAAGGAAGAATCCCTTAAAGCTGGAGAGTTGAGACCCATGGAATGGGTACCATGCAATATGACTTCAAAGGGTCTGCATTTGCTCACCGATCCTCACCAATCCTATCACTGCTACGTTTATGCTGCTGTACACACACTTGATTCTCTTTCGGAGACATAGAAATCCATATGTTTTAAGATTCTTACTAGTCAGGTATATTCTTAGGCGTTTAATATGTGATGTTGAGTCCACTTCGTTGAGCAAGGAGTAGCTCTTGTCTATTACATATTTGGCTTATGGAACGGTATCTGTGCTAATTTCAATCTCTGGTTTTATGCAGCACCCCAACTCACCTTTCCCCTTAAGCAAGCATAAGTTGGTTTTCTACATTTGAGACCCTGTTCTGTTTTGTAATTCAGTTCCTGTGTAGCCAAGTTTACATTCCGTGTATTAGTGATATCTTATGATGTTTCTTTTTCTGTGTGACTTATTTCACTTAAATCATCGTACCTGAATCCACTCATTAATCTGCTACGGGCCTGATGACATAGATTTCATTGCTGAGAGATATTGCATTGTACGTAAGTACCACAACTTCTTTATCCATTTTTCGCTTTATGCAAAATTGAACTTGTACCGTAACCGAGGTTCTTGTAAACAGAGCCGTCCCAAACTTGGGCGTGGCTGTGTCTTTTTGATTTTAATTTCCCTAAGCTATAGGACCATAAGTGGAAGTGCCCTAGGCTGTGTTGCTTTGTTTTTTAGATGTTTCAGGAAACACCATACACTTCTCCAGAGTGGCTGTTGGCAATTTACATCCCGCCCATCACCATAACAAGGCTCCCATTTCTCCATGGCCTGTCCTGCTTTTCTGGATTTTACACTTTTTTCAGATGGCCCTTTTGACAGAGGGGCAGTGAGACTTCATTTTAGTGCAGATTCCATTTGCAAGCTTGCTTGGTTGGCCAAAAAGGGCGTATGCGTTTTTTCCTGAATATATTCAGGAAAAAACGCATACGCCCTTTTTGGCCAAGTGCATCATTGTGGACGTTCTGCCTCTTTTCCTATGCTTTACATGCCATTCCAGTCTACCTCCTGAAACCGGTTTCCTGCAATTCTGCCCCGCTTTCAAGTCCTCTTGGCAGCCTTACTTCAATATATTTTTGGACGATAGCTGTCATTTATAACTCTGCAGGTTTGTGAATTACAGTGCCCCTGAGCTCCTTTCTTCAACTCGCTTTCTTGTGAGATGGCTGCAACACCGCAGGATTGCTTCAGGCCCTAGTGTTGTTCCGGCATGGCACTCTGAGCCTTTGGTATATTCCTCTTCCTGGTGGGAAATGAGAGTTAAATTTGCCGGTCCAGACACCTCCAGCTAGTCTCTCATGGGTTCTCCCTATTCCTGTTCATTTTCCGCAGAAATTACAAACTGGGCCAAACAGGAGGTTAAAGGCACTGACTCTCCAAGTGGAGAGAGTGTTAGTAAAGCGTCTGGAATTTTGCACCCAAGTACCAGGGGACAAAAACTGAGACACATTTCAAAACGTTTCCCGATCACACGGTGGATCATACTCTGGGTTCCACATGCATGTTTTAGCTGAAGGAAGAATCCCTTAAACCTGGAGAGTTGAGACCCATGGAATGTGTAATATGCAATATGACTTCAAAGGGTCTGCATTTGCTCACCGAACCTCACCAATCCTATCACTGCTGCGTTTATGCCACTGTACACACGCTTGATTCTCTTTTGGAGACATATGAATCCATAGGGTTTATGACTCTTACTAGTCAGGTATATTCTTAGGCGTTTATTATGGGGTGTTGAGTCCACTTCGTTGAGCAAGGAGTATCTCTTGTCTATTATATATTTGGCTTATGGAACGGTATCTGTGCTAATTTCAATCTCTGGTTTTATGCAGCACCCCAACTCACCTTTCCCCTTAAGCAAGCATAAGTTGGTTTTCTACGTTTGAGACCCTGTTCTGTTTTGTAATTCAGTTCCTGTGTAGCCATGTTTACATTCCGTGTAGTAGTGATATCTTATGATGTTTCTTTTACTGTGTGAATTATTTCACTTAGAAAAATCGTACCTGAATCCACTCATTATGCTGCTACGGGCCTGATGACATAGATTTCATTGCTGAGTGATATTGCATTGTACGTAAGTACCACAACTTCTTTATCCATTTTTCGCTTTCTGCGATATTGAACTTGTACCGTAAACGAGGTTCTTGTAAACAGAGCCGTCCCAAACTTTGGTGTGGCTGTGTCTTTTTGATTTTAATTTCCCTAAGCTATAGGCCATAATTGGTAGTGCCCTAGGCTCTTTTGCTTTGTTTCTTGGATGTTTCAGGAAACACCACACACTTGTCCAGAGTGGCTGTTGGCAATTTACATCCCGCCCATCAGCATAACAAGGCTCCCAGTTCTCCATGGCCTGTCCTGCCTTTCTGGATTTTACACTTTTTTCAGATGTCCCTTTTGACCGGGGGGCAGTGAGACTTCATTGTAGTGCAGATTTCCTTTGCAAGCTTGCTTGGTTGGCCAAAAAGGGCGTATGCGTTTTTTCCTGAATATATTCAGGAAAAAACGCATACGCCCTTTTTGGCCAAGTGCATCATTGTGGACGTTCTGCCTCTTTTCCTATGCTTTACATGCAATTCCAGTCTACCTCCTGAAATCGGTTTCCTGCAATTCTGTCCCGCTTTCAAGTCCTCTTGGCAGCCTTACTTCAATATATTTTTGGACGATAGCTGTCATTTATAACTCTGCAAGTTTGTGAATTACAGTGCCCATGAGCTCCTTTCTTCACCTCGCTTTCTTGTGAGCTGGCCGCAACACTGCAGGATTGCTTCAGGCCCTAGTGTGGTTCTGGCACGGCGCGCTGAGCCTTAGGTTAATTCCTCTTTCTGCTGGGAAATGAGAGTTAAATTTGCCTGTCCAGACACCTCCAGCTAGTCTCTCATTAGTTCTCCCTATTCCTGTTCATCTTACACAGAAATTGCAAACTGGGCCAAACAGGAGGTTAAAGGCACTGACTCTCCAAGTTGGGAGAGTGTTAATAAACCGTCTGGAATGCTGCGCCCGAGTACCAGGGGACGAGAACTGAGACATATTGGAACACGTCTCCCGATCACACGGTTGATCATACTCTGCGTTACACATGCATGTTTTAGCTGAAGGAAGAATCCCTTAAACCTGGAGAGTTGAGACCCTTGGAATGGGTACCATGCAATATGACTTCAAAGGGTCTTCATTTGCTCACCGAACCTCTCCAATACTATCACTGCTGCGTTTATGCCCCTGTACACACGTTTGATTCTCTTTCGGAGACTTAGCAATCCATAGCTTTTAAGATACTTACTAGTCAGGTACATTCTTAGGCGTTTAATATGGGGTGTTGAGTCCATTTTGTTGAGCAAGGAGTAGCTCTTGTCTATTCCATATTTGGCTTAAGGAACTTTATCTGTGCTCATTTCAATCTCTGGTTTTATGCAGTACCCCAACTCACCTTTCCCCTTAAGCAAGCATAAGTTGGTTTTCTACATTTGAGACCCTGTTCTGTTTTGTAATTCAGTTCCTGTGTAGCCAAGTTTACATTCCGTGTATTAGTGATATCTTATGATGTTTCTTTTTCTGTGTGACTTATTTCACTTAGAATCATCGTACCTGAATCCACTCATTATGCTGCTACGGGCCTGATGACATAGATTTCATTGCTGAGTGATATTGCATTGTACGTAAGTACCACAACTTCTTTATCCATTTTTTGCTTTCTGTGATATTGAACTTGTACTGTAAACGAGGTTCTTGTAAACAGAGCCGTCCCAAACTTTGGGGTGGCTGTGTCTTTTTGATTTTAATTTCCCTAAGCTATAGGACCATAAGTGGAAGTGCCCTAGGCTCTGTTGCTTTGTTTTTTGGATTTTTCAGGAAACACCATGCACTTCTCCAGAGTGGGTGTTGGCAATTTACATCCCGCCCATCAGCATAACAAGGCTTCCAGTTCTCCATGGCCTGTCCTGCCTTTCTGGATTTTACACTTTTTTCAGATGGCCCTTTTGACCGGGGGGCAGTGAGACTTCATTGTAGTGCAGATTTCCTTTGCAAGCTTGCTTGGTTGTCCAAAAAGGGCGTATGCGTTTTTTTTCCTGAATATATTCAGGAAAAAACGCATACGCCCTTTTTGGCCAAGTGCATCATTGTGGGCGTTCTGCCTCTTTTCCTATGCTTTACATGCAATTCCAGTCTACCTCCTGAAATCGGTTTCCTGCAATTCTGCCCCGCTTTCAAGTCCTCTTGGCAGCCTTACTTCAATATATTTTTGGACGATAGCTGTCATTTATAACTCTGAAGGTTTGTGAATTACAGTGCCCCTGAGCTCCGTTCTTCAACTCGCTTTCTTGTGAGCTGGCCGCAACACCGCAGGATTGCTTCAGGCCCTAGTGTGGTTCCGGCATGGCACGCTGAGCCTTTGGTTAATTCCTCTTCCTTGTGGGAAATGAGAGTTAAATTTGCCCGTCCAGACACCTCCAGCTAGTCTCTCATTGGTTCTCCGTATTCCTGTTCATCTTACGCAGAAATTGCCAACTGGGCTAAACAGGAGGTTAAAGGCACTGACTCTCCAAGTGGGGAGAGTGTTAGTAAAGCGTCTGGAATGTTGCACCGAAGTACCAGGGGATGAAAACTGAGACACATTTGAACACGTTTCCCGATCACATGGTGGATCATACTCTGGGTTCCACATGCGTGTTTTAGCTGAAGGAAGAATCCCTTAAACCTGGAGAGTTGAGACCCATGAAATGGGTACCATGCAATATGACTTCAAAGGGTCTGCATTTGCTCACCGAACCTCACCAATCCTGTCACTGCTGCGTTTATGCCACTGTACACATGCTTGATTCTCTTTCGGAGACATATAAATACATAGGTTTTAAGATTCTTACTAGTCAGGTATATTCTTAGGCGTTTAATATGGGGTGTTGAGTCCACTTTGTTGAGCAAGGAGTAGCTCTTGTCTATTACATATTTGGCTTATGGAACGGTATCTGTGCTAATTTCAATCTCTGATTTTATGCAGCACCCCAACTCACCTTTCCCCTTAAGCAAGCATAAGTTGGTTTTCTACATTTGAGACCCTGTTCTGTTTTGTAATTCAGTTCCTGTGTAGCCAAGTTTACATTCCGTGTATTAGTGATATCTTATGATGTTTCTTTTTTTGTGTGACTTATTTCACTTAGAATCATCGTACCTGAATCCACTCATTATGCTGCTACGGGCCTGATGACATTGATTTCATTGCTTAGTGATATTGCATTGTACGTAAGTCCCACAACTTCTTTATCCATTTTTCACTTTGTGCAATATTGAACTTGTACCGTAAATGAGGTTCTTGTTAACAGAGCCGTCCCAAACTTTGGGGTGGCTGTGTCTTTTTGATTTTAATTTCCCTAAGCTATAGGACCATAAGTAGAAGTGCCCTAGGCTCTGTTGCTTTGTTTTATAGATGTTTCAGGAAACACCATGCACTTCTCCAGAGTGGCTGTTGGCAGTTTACATCCCACCGATCAGCATAACAAGGCTCCCAGTTCTCCATGGCCTGTCCTGCCTTTCTGGATTTTACAATTTTTTCAGATGGCCCTTTTGACCAGGGGGCAGTGAGACTTCATTGTACTGCAGATTTCCTTTGCAAGCTTGCTTGGTTGGCCAAAAAGGGCGTATGCGTTTTTTCCTGAATATATTCAGGAAAAAACGCATACGCCCTTTCTGGCCAAATGCATCATTGTGGACGTTCTGCCTCTTTTCCTATGCTTTACATGCAATTCCAGTCTACCACCTGAAATCGGTTTCTTGCAATTCTGCCCCGCTTTCAAGTCCTCTTTGCAGCCTTACTTCAATATATTTTTGGACGATAGCTGTCATTTATAACTCTACAGGTTTGTGAATTACAGTGCCCCTGAGCTCCTTTCTTCAACTCGTTTTCTTGTGAGCTGGCCGCAACACTGCAGGATTGCTTCAGGCCCTAGTGTGGTTCCGGCATGGCATGCTGAGCCTTTGGTTAATTCCTCTTCCTGGTGGGAAATGAGAGTTAAATTTTCCCGTCCAGGCACCTCCAGATAGTCTCTCAGGGGTTCTCCGTTTTCCTGTTCATTTTCCGCAGAAATTGCAAACTGGGCCAAACAGGAGGTTAAAGGCACTGACTCTCCAAGTGGGGAGAGTGTTAGTAAAGCGTCTGGAATGTTGCGCCCGAGTACCAGGGGACGCAAACTGAGACATATTTGAACACGTTTCCCGATCACACGGTGGATCATACTCTGGGTTCCACATGCATGTTTTAGTTGAAGGAAGAATCCCTTAAACCTGGAGAGTTGAGACCCATGGAATGGGTGCCATGCAATATGACTTCAAAGGGTCTGCATTTTCTCACCGAACCTCACCAATCCTATCACTGCTGCGTTTATGCCGCTGTACACATGCTTGATTCTCCTTCGGAGACATATCAATCCATAGGTTTTAAGATTCTTACTAGTCAGGTATATTCTTAGGCATTTAATATGGGGTGTTGAGTCCACTTCTTTGAGCAAGGAGTAGCTCTTGTTATTACATATTTGGCTTATGGAACGGTATCTGTGCTAATTTCAATCTCTGGTTTCATGCAGCACCCCAACTCACCTTTCCCCTTAAGCAAGCATAAGTTGGTTTTCTACATTTGAGACCCTGTTCTGTTTTGTAATTCAGTTCCTGTGTAGCCAAGTTTACATTCCGTGTAGTAGTGATATCTTATGATGTTTCTTTTTCTGTGTGACTTATTTCACTTAGAATCATCGTACCTGAATCCACTCATTATGCTGCTACGGGCCTGATGACATAGATTTCATTGCTGAGTGATATTGCATGGTACGTAAGTACCACAACTTCTTTATCCATTTTTCGCTTTCTGTGATATTGAACTTGTACCGTAAATGAGGTTCTTGTAAACAGAGCCGTCCCAAACTTTGGCATGGCTGTGTCTTTTTGATTTTAATTTCCCTAAGCTATAGGACCATAAGTGGAACTGCCCTAGGCTCTGTTGCGTTGTTTTTTAGATGTTTCAGGAAACACCATACACTTCTCCAGAGTGATAGTTGGCAATTTACATCCCGCCCTTCAGCATAACAAGGCTCCCAGTTCTCCATGGCCTGTCCTGCCTTTCTGGATTTTATACATTTTTCAGACGGCCCTTTTGACCGGGGAGCAGTGAGACTTCATTTTAGTGCAGATTCCCTTTGCAAGCTTGCTTGGTTGGCCAAAAAGGGCGTATTCGTTTTTTCCTGAATATAATCAGGAAAAAACGCATACGCGCTTTTTGGCCAAGTGCATCATTGTGGACGTTCTGTCTCTTTTCCTATGCTTTACATGCAATTCCAGTCTACCTCCTGAAATCGGTTTCCTGCAATTCTGCCCCGCTTTCAAGTCCTCTTGGCAGCCTTACTTCAATATATTTTTGGACGATAGCTGTCATTTATAACTCTGCAGGTTTGTGAATTACAGTGCCCCTGAGCTCCTTTCTTCAACTCGCTTTCTTGTGAGCTGGCCGCAACACCGCAGGATTGCTTCAGGCCCTAGTGTGCTTCTGGCATGGCACGCTGAGCCTTTGGTTAATTCCTCTTCCTGGTGGGAAATGAGAGTTATATTTGCCCGTCCAGACACCTCCAGCTAGTCTCTCATGGGTTCTCCCTATTCCTGTTCATTTTCCGCAGAAATTGCAAACTGGACCAAACAGGAGGTTAAAGGCACTGACTCTTCTAGTGGGGAAAGTGTTAGTAAAGCATCTGTAATGTTGCCCCCGAGTATCACGGGACGAAAACTGAGACACATTTGAACACATTTCCCGATCACACGGTGGATCATACTCTGGGTGCCACATGCATGTTTTAGCTGAAGGAAGAATCCCTTAAAGCTGGAGAGTTGAGACCCATGGAATGGGTACCATGCAATATGACTTCAAAGGGTCTGCATTTGCTCACCGATCCTCACCAATCCTATCACTGCTACGTTTATGCTGCTGTACACACACTTGATTCTCTTTCGGAGACATATCAGTCCATAGGTTTTAAGATTCTTACTAGTCAGGTATATTCTTAGGCGTTTAATATGTGATGTTGAGTCCACTTCTTTGAGCAAGGAGTAGCTCTTGTTATTACATATTTGGCTTATGGAACGGTATCTGTGCTAATTTCAATCTCTGGTTTCATGCAGCACCCCAACTCACCTTTCCCCTTAAGCAAGCATAAGTTGGTTTTCTACATTTGAGACCCTGTTCTGTTTTGTAATTCAGTTCCTGTGTAGCCAAGTTTACATTCCGTGTATTAGTGATATCTTATGATGTTTCTTTTTCTGTGTGACTTATTTCACTTAAATCATCGTACCTGAATCCACTCATTAATCTGCTACGGGCCTGATGACATAGATTTCATTGCTGAGAGATATTGCATTGTACGTAAGTACCACAACTTCTTTATCCATTTTTCGCTTTATGCAAAATTGAACTTGTACCGTAACCGAGGTTCTTGTAAACAGAGCCGTCCCAAACTTGGGCGTGGCTGTGTCTTTTTGATTTTAATTTCCCTAAGCTATAGGACCATAAGTGGAAGTGCCCTAGGCTGTGTTGCTTTGTTTTTTAGATGTTTCAGGAAACACCATACACTTCTCCAGAGTGGCTGTTGGCAATTTACATCCCGCCCATCACCATAACAAGGCTCCCATTTCTCCATGGCCTGTCCTGCTTTTCTGGATTTTACACTTTTTTCAGATGGCCCTTTTGACAGAGGGGCAGTGAGACTTCATTTTAGTGCAGATTCCATTTGCAAGCTTGCTTGGTTGGCCAAAAAGGGCGTATGCGTTTTTTCCTGAATATATTCAGGAAAAAACGCATACGCCCTTTTTGGCCAAGTGCATCATTGTGGACGTTCTGCCTCTTTTCCTATGCTTTACATGCCATTCCAGTCTACCTCCTGAAACCGGTTTCCTGCAATTCTGCCCCGCTTTCAAGTCCTCTTGGCAGCCTTACTTCAATATATTTTTGGACGATAGCTGTCATTTATAACTCTGCAGGTTTGTGAATTACAGTGCCCCTGAGCTCCTTTCTTCAACTCGCTTTCTTGTGAGATGGCTGCAACACCGCAGGATTGCTTCAGGCCCTAGTGTTGTTCCGGCATGGCACTCTGAGCCTTTGGTATATTCCTCTTCCTGGTGGGAAATGAGAGTTAAATTTGCCGATCCAGACACCTCCAGCTAGTCTCTCATGGGTTCTCCCTATTCCTGTTCATTTTCCGCAGAAATTACAAACTGGGCCAAACAGGAGGTTAAAGGCACTGACTCTCCAAGTGGAGAGAGTGTTAGTAAAGCGTCTGGAATTTTGCACCCAAGTACCAGGGGACAAAAACTGAGACACATTTCAAAACGTTTCCCGATCACACGGTGGATCATACTCTGGGTTCCACATGCATGTTTTAGCTGAAGGAAGAATCCCTTAAACCTGGAGAGTTGAGACCCATGGAATGTGTAATATGCAATATGACTTCAAAGGGTCTGCATTTGCTCACCGAACCTCACCAATCCTATCACTGCTACGTTTATGCCACTGTACACACGCTTGATTCTCTTTTGGAGACATATGAATCCATAGGGTTTATGACTCTTACTAGTCAGGTATATTCTTAGGCGTTTAATATGGGGTGTTGAGTCCACTTCGTTGAGCAAGGAGTATCTCTTGTCTATTATATATTTGGCTTATGGAACGGTATCTGTGCTAATTTCAATCTCTGGTTTTATGCAGCACCCCAACTCACCTTTCCCCTTAAGCAAGCATAAGTTGGTTTTCTACGTTTGAGACCCTGTTCTGTTTTGTAATTCAGTTCCTGTGTAGCCATGTTTACATTCCGTGTAGTAGTGATATCTTATGATGTTTCTTTTACTGTGTGAATTATTTCACTTAGAAAAATCGTACCTGAATCCACTCATTATGCTGCTACGGGCCTGATGACATAGATTTCATTGCTGAGTGATATTGCATTGTACGTAAGTACCACAACTTCTTTATCCATTTTTCGCTTTCTGCGATATTGAACTTGTACCGTAAACGAGGTTCTTGTAAACAGAGCCGTCCCAAACTTTGGTGTGGCTGTGTCTTTTTGATTTTAATTTCCCTAAGCTATAGGCCATAATTGGTAGTGCCCTAGGCTCTTTTGCTTTGTTTCTTGGATGTTTCAGGAAACACCACACACTTGTCCAGAGTGGCTGTTGGCAATTTACATCCCGCCCATCAGCATAACAAGGCTCCCAGTTCTCCATGGCCTGTCCTGCCTTTCTGGATTTTACACTTTTTTCAGATGTCCCTTTTGACCGGGGGGCAGTGAGACTTCATTGTAGTGCAGATTTCCTTTGCAAGCTTGCTTGGTTGGCCAAAAAGGGCGTATGCGTTTTTTCCTGAATATATTCAGGAAAAAACGCATACGCCCTTTTTGGCCAAGTGCATCATTGTGGACGTTCTGCCTCTTTTCCTATGCTTTACATGCAATTCCAGTCTACCTCCTGAAATCGGTTTCCTGCAATTCTGTCCCGCTTTCAAGTCCTCTTGGCAGCCTTACTTCAATATATTTTTGGACGATAGCTGTCATTTATAACTCTGCAAGTTTGTGAATTACACTGCCCATGAGCTCCTTTCTTCACCTCGCTTTCTTGTGAGCTGGCCGCAACACTGCAGGATTGCTTCAGGCCCTAGTGTGGTTCTGGCACGGCGCGCTGAGCCTTAGGTTAATTCCTCTTTCTGCTGGGAAATGAGAGTTAAATTTGCCTGTCCAGACACCTCCAGCTAGTCTCTCATTAGTTCTCCCTATTCCTGTTCATCTTACACAGAAATTGCAAACTGGGCCAAACAGGAGGTTAAAGGCACTGACTCTCCAAGTTGGGAGAGTGTTAATAAACCGTCTGGAATGTTGCGCCCGAGTACCAGGGGACGAGAACTGAGACATATTGGAACACGTCTCCCGATCACACGGTTGATCATACTCTGCGTTACACATGCATGTTTTAGCTGAAGGAAGAATCCCTTAAACCTGGAGAGTTGAGACCCTTGGAATGGGTACCATGCAATATGACTTCAAAGGGTCTTCATTTGCTCACCGAACCTCTCCAATACTATCACTGCTGCGTTTATGCCCCTGTACACACGTTTGATTCTCTTTCGGAGACTTAGCAATCCATAGCTTTTAAGATACTTACTAGTCAGGTACATTCTTAGGCGTTTAATATGGGGTGTTGAGTCCATTTTGTTGAGCAAGGAGTAGCTCTTGTCTATTCCATATTTGGCTTAAGGAACTTTATCTGTGCTCATTTCAATCTCTGGTTTTATGCAGTACCCCAACTCACCTTTCCCCTTAAGCAAGCATAAGTTGGTTTTCTACAATTGAGGCCCTGTTCTGTTTTGTAATTCAGTTCCTGTGTAGCCAAGTTTACATTCCGTGTATTAGTGATATCTTATGATGTTTCTTTTTCTGTGTGACTTATTTCACTTAGAATCATCGTACCTGAATCCACTCATTATGCTGCTACGGGCCTGATGACATAGATTTCATTGCTGAGTGATATTGCATTGTACGTAAGTACCACAACTTCTTTATCCATTTTTCGCTTTCTGCGATATTGAACTTGTACTGTAAACGAGGTTCTTGTAAACAGAGCCGTCCCAAACTTTGGGGTGGCTGTGTCTTTTTGATTTTAATTTCCCTAAGCTATAGGACCATAAGTGGAAGTGCCCTAGGCTCTGTTGCTTTGTTTTTTGGATTTTTCAGGAAACACCATGCACTTCTCCAGAGTGGGTGTTGGCAATTTACATCCCGCCCATCAGCATAACAAGGCTTCCAGTTCTCCATGGCCTGTCCTGCCTTTCTGGATTTTACACTTTTTTCAGATGGCCCTTTTGACCGGGGGGCAGTGAGACTTCATTGTAGTGCAGATATCCTTTGCAAGCTTGCTTGGTTGTCCAAAAAGGGCGTATGCGTTTTTTTTCCTGAATATATTCAGGAAAAAACGCATACGCCCTTTTTGGCCAAGTGCATCATTGTGGGCGTTCTGCCTCTTTTCCTATGCTTTACATGCAATTCCAGTCTACCTCCTGAAATCGGTTTCCTGCAATTCTGCCCCGCTTTCAAGTCCTCTTGGCAGCCTTACTTCAATATATTTTTGGACGATAGCTGTCATTTATAACTCTGCAGGTTTGTGAATTACAGTGCCCCTGAGCTCCGTTCTTCAACTCGCTTTCTTGTGAGCTGGCCGCAACACCGCAGGATTGCTTCAGGCCCTAGTGTGGTTCTGGCATGGCACGCTGAGCCTTTGGTTAATTCCTCTTCCTTGTGGTAAATGAGAGTTAAATTTGCCCGTCCAGACACCTCCAGCTAGTCTCTCATTGGTTCTCCGTATTCCTGTTCATCTTACGCAGAAATTGCAAACTGGGCCAAACAGGAGGTTAAAGGCACTGACTCTCCAAGTGGGGAGAGTGTTAGTAAAGCGTCTGGAATGTTGCACCGAAGTACCAGGGGATGAAAACTGAGACACATTTGAACACGTTTCCCGATCACATGGTGGATCATACTCTGGGTTCCACATGCGTGTTTTAGCTGAAGGAAGAATCCCTTAAACCTGGAGAGTTGAGACCCATGAAATGGGTACCATGCAATATGACTTCAAAGGGTCTGCATTTGCTCACCGAACCTCACCAATCCTGTCACTGCTGCGTTTATGCCACTGTACACATGCTTGATTCTCTTTTGGAGACATATAAATACATAGGTTTTAAGATTCTTACTAGTCAGGTATATTCTTAGGCGTTTAATATGGGGTGTTGAGTCCACTTTGTTGAGCAAGGAGTAGCTCTTGTCTATTACATATTTGGCTTATGGAACGGTATCTGTGCTAATTTCAATTTCTGATTTTATGCAGCACCCCAACTCACCTTTCCCCTTAAGCAAGCATAAGTTGGTTTTCTACATTTGAGACCCTGTTCTGTTTTGTAATTCAGTTCCTGTGTAGCCAAGTTTACATTCCGTGTATTAGTGATATCTTATGATGTTTCTTTTTTTGTGTGACTTATTTCACTTAGAATCATCGTACCTGAATCCACTCATTATGCTGCTACGGGCCTGATGACATTGATTTCATTGCTTAGTGATATTGCATTGTACGTAAGTCCCACAACTTCTTTATCCATTTTTCACTTTGTGCAATATTGAACTTGTACCGTAAATGAGGTTCTTGTTAACAGAGCCGTCCCAAACTTTGGGGTGGCTGTGTCTTTTTGATTTTAATTTCCCTAAGCTATAGGACCATAAGTAGAAGTGCCCTAGGCTCTGTTGCTTTGTTTTTTAGATGTTTCAGGAAACACCATACACTTCTCCAGAGTGGCTGTTGGCAATTTACATCCCGCCTATCAGCATAACAAGGCTCCCAGTTCTCCATGGCCTGTCCTGCCTTTCTGGATTTTACAATTTTTTCAGATGGCCCTTTTGACCAGGGGGCAGTGAGACTTCATTGTACTGCAGATTTCCTTTGCAAGCTTGCTTGGTTGGCCAAAAAGGGCGTATGCGTTTTTTCCTGAATATATTCAGGAAAAAACGCATACGCCCTTTCTGGCCAAATGCATCATTGTGGACGTTCTGCCTCTTTTCCTATGCTTTACATGCAATTCCAGTCTACCACCTGAAATCGGTTTCTTGCAATTCTGCCCCGCTTTCAAGTCCTCTTTGCAGCCTTACTTCAATATATTTTTGGACGATAGCTGTCATTTATAACTCTACAGGTTTGTGAATTACAGTGCCCCTGAGCTCCTTTCTTCAACTCGTTTTCTTGTGAGCTGGCCGCAACACTGCATGATTGCTTCAGGCCCTAGTGTGGTTCCGGCATGGCACGCTGAGCCTTTGGTTAATTCCTCTTCCTGGTGGGAAATGAGAGTTAAATTTTCCCGTCCAGGCACCTCCAGATAGTCTCTCAGGGGTTCTCCGTTTTCCTGTTCATTTTCCGCAGAAATTGCAAACTGGGCCAAACAGGAGGTTAAAGGCACTGACTCTCCAAGTGGGGAGAGTGTTAGTAAAGCGTCTGGAATGTTGCGCCCGAGTACCAGGGGACGCAAACTGAGACACATTTGAACACGTTTCCCGATCACACGGTGGATCATACTCTGGGTTCCACATGCATGTTTTAGTTGAAGGAAGAATCCCTTAAACCTGGAGAGTTGAGACCCATGGAATGGGTGCCATGCAATATGACTTCAAAGGGTCTGAATTTTCTCACCGAACCTCACCAATCCTATCACTGCTGCGTTTATGCCGCTGTACACATGCTTGATTCTCCTTCGGAGACATATCAATCCATAGGTTTTAAGATTCTTACTAGTCAGGTATATTCTTAGGCGTTTAATATGGGGTGTTGAGTCCACTTCTTTGAGCAAGGAGTAGCTCTTGTTATTACATATTTGGCTTATGGAACGGTATCTGTGCTAATTTCAATCTCTGGTTTCATGCAGCACCCCAACTCACCTTTCCCCTTAAGCAAGCATAAGTTGGTTTTCTACATTTGAGACCCTGTTCTGTTTTGTAATTCAGTTCCTGTGTAGCCAAGTTTACATTCCGTGTAGTAGTGATATCTTATGATGTTTCTTTTTCTGTGTGACTTATTTCACTTAGAATCATCGTACCTGAATCCACTCATTATGCTGCTACGGGCCTGATGACATAGATTTCGTTGCTGAGTGATATTGCATTGTACGTAAGTACCACAACTTCTTTATCCATTTTTCGCTTTCTGTGATATTGAACTTGTACCGTAAATGAGGTCCTTGTAAACAGAGCCGTCCCAAACTTTGGCATGGCTGTGTCTTTTTGATTTTAATTTCCCTAAGCTATAGGACCATAAGTGGAACTGCCCTAGGCTCTGTTGCGTTGTTTTTTAGATGTTTCAGGAAACACCATACACTTCTCCAGAGTGATAGTTGGCAATTTACATTCCGCCCTTCAGCATAACAAGGCTCCCAGTTCTCCATGGCCTGTCCTGCCTTTCTGGATTTTATA
This sequence comes from Orcinus orca, assembly GCF_937001465.1. NCBI lineage: Eukaryota > Metazoa > Chordata > Mammalia > Artiodactyla > Delphinidae > Orcinus > Orcinus orca. The sequence continues at coordinate 65,161,995 of NC_064562.1, read as the reverse complement.
CATTTTTCAGACGGCCCTTTTGACCGGGGAGCAGTGAGACTTCATTTTAGTGCAGATTCCCTTTGCAAGCTTGCTTGGTTGGCCAAAAAGGGCGTATTCGTTTTTTCCTGAATATAATCAGGAAAAAACGCATACGCGCTTTTTGGCCAAGTGCATCATTGTGGACGTTCTGTCTCTTTTCCTATGCTTTACATGCAATTCCAGTCTACCTCCTGAAATCGGTTTCCTGCAATTCTGCCCCGCTTTCAAGTCCTCTTGGCAGCCTTACTTCAATATATTTTTGGACGATAGCTGTCATTTATAACTCTGCAGATTTGTGAATTACAGTGCCCCTGAGCTCCTTTCTTCAACTCGCTTTCTTGTGAGCTGGCCGCAACACCGCAGGATTGCTTCAGGCCCTAGTGTGCTTCTGGCATGGCACGCTGAGCCTTTGGTTAATTCCTCTTCCTGGTGGGAAATGAGAGTTATATTTGCCCGTCCAGACACCTCCAGCTAGTCTCTCATGGGTTCTCCCTATTCCTGTTCATTTTCCGCAGAAATTGCAAACTGGACCAAACAGGAGGTTAAAGGCACTGACTCTTCTAGTGGGGAAAGTGTTAGTAAAGCATCTGTAATGTTGCCCCTGAGTATCACGGGACGAAAACTGAGACACATTTGAACACATTTCCCGATCACACGGTGGATCATACTCTGGGTGCCACATGCATGTTTTAGCTGAAGGAAGAATCCCTTAAAGCTGGAGAGTTGAGACCCATGGAATGGGTACCATGCAATATGACTTCAAAGGGTCTGCATTTGCTCACCGATCCTCACCAATCCTATCACTGCTGCGTTTATGCCACTGTACACACGCTTGATTCGCTTTCGGAGACATATCAATCCATAGGTTTTAAGATTCTTACTAGTCACGTATATTCTTAGGCATTTAATATGGGGTGTTGAGTCCACTTCGTTGAGCAAGGAGTAGCTCTTGTCTGTTATATTTTTGGCTTATGGAACGGAATCTGTGCTAATTTAAATCTCTGGTTTTAGGCAGCACCCCAACTCACCTTTCCCCTTAAGCAAGCATAAGTTTGTGTTCTACATTTGAGACCCTGTTCTGTTTTGTAATTCAGTTCCTGTGTAGCCAAGTTTACATTCCGTGTATTAGTGATATCTTATGATGTTTCTTTTTCTGTGTGACTTATTTCACTTAGAATCATCGTACCTGAATCCACTCATTATGCTGCTATGGACCTCATGACATAGATTTCATTGCTGAGTGATATTGCATTGTACGTAAGTAGCACAACTTCTTTATCCATTTTTCGCTTTCTGTGATATTGAACTTGCACCATAAACGAGGTTCTTGTAAACAGAGCCATCCCAAATTTTGGGGTGGCTGTGTCTTTTTGATTTTAATTTCCCTAAGCTATAGGACCATAAGTGGAAGTGCCCTAGGTTCTGTTGCTTTGTATTGTAGATGTTTCAGGAAACACCATACACTTCTCCAGAGTGGCTGTTGGCAATTTTCATCCCGCCCTTCAGCATAACAAGGCTCCCAGTTCTCCACGGCCTGTCTTGCCTTTCTGTATTTTACACTTTTTTCAAATGGCCCTTTTGACTTGGGGGCAGTGAGACTTCATTGTAGAGCAGATTTCCTTTGCAAGCTTGCTTGGCTGGCGAAAAAGCGCGTATGCGTTTTTTCCTGAATATATTCAGGAAAAAACGCATACGCCCTTTTTGGCCAAGTGCATCATTGTGGACGTTCTGCCTCTTTTCCTATGCTTTACATGCAATTCCAGTCTACCTCCTGAAATCGGTTTCCTGCAATTCTGCCCCGCTTTCAAGTCCTCTTGGCAGCCTTACTTCAATATATTTTTGGACTATAGCTGTTATTTATAACTCTGCAGGTTTGTGAATTACAGTGCCCCTGAGCTCCTTTCTTCAACTCGCTTTCTTGTGAGCTGGCCGCAACACCGCAGGATTGCTTCAGGCCCTAGTGTGGTTCCGGCACGGCACACTGAGCCTTTGGTTAAATCCTCTTCCTGGTGGGAAATGAGAGTTAAATTTGCCCGTCCAGACACCTCCAGCTAGTCTCTCATTGGTTCTCCCTATTCCTGTTCATTTTCCGCAGAAATTGCAAACTGGGCCAAACAGGAGGTTAAAGGCACTGACTCTCCAAGTGGGGAGAGTGTTAGTAAAGCATCTGGAATGTTGCACCCGAGTACCAGGGGACGAAAACTGAGACACATTTGAACACGTTTCCCGATCACACGGTGGATCATACTCTGGGTTCCACATGCATGTTTTAGCTGAAGGAAGAATCCCTTAAACCTGGAGAGTTGAGGCCCATGGAATGGGTACCATGCAATATGACTTCAAAGGGTCTGCATTTGCTCACCGAACCTCACCAATCCTATCACTGCTGCATTTATTCCGCTATATACACGCTTGATTCTCTTTCAGAGACATATAAATCCATAGGTTTTAAGATTCTTACTAGTCAGGTATATTCTTAGGCGTTTAATATGGGGTGTTGAGTCCACTTCGTTGAGCAAGGAGTAGCCCTTGTCTATTTCATATGTGGCTTATGGAACGGTATCTGTGCTAATTTCAATCTCTGGTTTTATGCAGCACCCCAACTCACCTTTCCCCTTAAACAAGCATAAGTTGGTTTTCTACATTTGAGACCATGTTCTGTTCTGTAATTCAGTTCCTGTTTAGCCAAGTTTACATTCCGTGTAGTAGTGATATCTTATGATGTTTCTTTTTCTGTGTGACTTATTTCACTTAGAATCATCGTACCTGAATCTACTCATTATGCTGCTATGGGCCTGATGACATTGATTTCATTGCTGAGTGATATTGCATTGTACGTCTGTACCAAAACTTCTTTATCCATTTTTCGCTTTCTGTGATATTGAACTTGTACTGTAAACGAGGTTCTTGTAAACAGAGCCATCCCAAACTTTGGGGTGGCTGTGTCTTTTTGATTTTAATTTCCCTAAGCTATAGGACCATAAGTGGAAGTGCCCTAGGCTCTGTTGCTATGTTTTTTAGATGTTTGAGGAAACACCATACACTTCTCCAGAGTGGCTGTTGGCAACTTACATCCCGCCCATCAGCATAACAAGGCTCCCAGTTCTCCATGGGCTGTCCTGCCTTTCTGGATTTTACACTTTTTTCAGATGGCCATTTTGACCGGGGGGCAGTGAGACTTCATTGTAGTGCAGATTTCCTTTGCAAGCTTGCTTGGTTGGCCAAAAAGGGCGTATGCGTTTTTTCCTGAATATATTCAGGAAAAAACGCATACGCACTTTTTGGCCAAGTGCATCATTGTGGACGTTCTGCCTCTTTTCCTATGCTGTACATGCAATTCCATTCTACCTCCTGAAATCGGTTTCCTGCAATTCTGCCCCACTTTCAAGTCCTCTTGGCAGCCTTACTTCAATATATTTTTGGACGATAGCTGTCATTTATAACTCTGCAGGTTTGTGAATGATAGTGCCCCTGAGCTCCTTTCTTCAACTCGCTTTCTTGTGAGCTGGCCGCAACACGGCAGGATTGCTTCAGGCCCAGTTTGGTTCCGGAACGGAATGCTGAGCCTTTGGTTAAATCCTCTTCCTGGTGGGAAATGAGAGTTAAATTTGCCCGTCCAGACACCTCCAGCTAGTCTCTCATTGGTTCTCCCAATTCCTGTTCATTTTCCACAGAAATTGCAAACTGGCCCAAACAGGAGGTTAAAGGCACTGACTCTCCAAGTGGGGAGAGTGTTAGTAAAGCGTCTGGAATGTTGCACCCGAGTACCAGGGGACGAAAACTGAGACATATTTGAACACGTTTCCCAATCACACGGTGGATCATACTCTGGGTTCCACATGCATGTTTTAGCTGAAGGAAGAATCTCTTAAACCTGGAGAGTTGAGACCCATGGAATGGGTACCATGCAATATGACTTCAAAGGGTCTGCATTTGCTCAACGAACCTCACAAATCCTATCACTGCTGCGTTTATGCCGCTGTACACACGCTTGATTCTCTTTCGGAGATATATCAATCCATAGGTTTTAAGATTCTTACTAGTCAGGTATATACTTAGGCGTTTAATATGGGGTGTTGAGTCCACTTCGTTGAGCAAGGAGTAGCTCTTGTCTATTACATATTTGGCTTATGGAACGGTATCTGTGCTAATTTCAATCTCTGGTTTTATGCAGCACCCCAACTCACCTTTCCCCTTAAGCAAGCATAAGTTGGTTTTCTACAATTGAGACCCTGTTCTGTTTTGTAATTCAGTTCCTGTGTAGCCAAGTTTACATTCCGTGTAGTAGTGATATCTTATGATGTTTCTTTTTCTGTGTGACTTATTTCACTTAGAATCATCGTACCTGAATCCACTCATTATGCTGCTATAGGCCTGATGACATAGATTTCCTTGCTGAGTGATATTGCATTGTACTTAAGTACCACAACTTCTTTATCCATTTTTCGCTTTCTGTGATATTGAACTTGTACCATAAACGAGGTTCTTGTAAACAGAGCCGTCCCAAGATTTGGGGTGGCTGTGTCTTTTTTATTTTAATTTCCCTAAGCTATAGGACCATAAGTGGAAGTGCCCTAGGCTCTGCTGCTTTGTTTTTTGGATGTTTCAGGAAACACCATACACTTCTCCAGAGTGGCTGTTGACAATTTACATCCCGCCCATCAGCATAACAAGGCTCCCAGTTCTCCATGGCCTGTCCTGCCTTTCTGGATTTTACACTTTTTTCAGGTGGCCCTTTTGACCAGGGAGCAGTGAGACTTCATTGTAGTGCAGATTTCCTTTGCAAGCTTGCTTGGTTGGCCAAAAAGGGCGTATGCGTTTTTTCCTGAATATATTCAGGAAAAAACGCATACGCCCTTTTTGGCCAAGTGCATCATTGTGGACGTTCTGGCTCTTTTCCTATGCTTTACATGCAATTCCAGTCTACCTCCTGAAATTGGTTTCCCGCAATTCTGCCCCACTTTCAAGTCCTCTTGGCAGCCTTACTTCAATAAATTTTTGGACGATAGCTCTCATATATAACTCTGCAGGTTTGTGAATGACAGTGCCCCTGAGCTCCTTTCTTCAACTCGCTTTCTTGTGAGCTGGCCGCAACACTGCAGGATTGTTTCAGGCCCTAGTGTGGTTCCGGCATGGCACGCTGAGCCTTTGGTGAATTCCTCTTCTTGGTGCGAAATAAGAGTTAAATTTGCCCGTCCAGACACCTCCAGCTAGTCTCTCATTTGTTCTCCCTATTCCTGTTTATTTTCTGCAGAAATTGCAAACTGGGCCAAACAGGAGTTTAAAGGCACTGACTCTCCAAGTGAGGAGAGTGTTGGTAAAGCATCTGGAATGTTGCACCCGAGTACCAGGGGACGAAAACTGAGACACATTTGAACACGTTTCCAGATCACACGGTGGATCATACTCTGGGTTCCACATGCATGTTTTAGCTGAAGGAAGAATCCCTTAAATCTGGAGGGTTTAGACCCATGAAACGGGTACCATGCAATATGACTTCAAAGGGCCTGAATTTGCTCACCGATCCTCACCAATCCTATTACTGCTGTGTTTATGATGCTGTACTCACGCTTGATTCTCTTTCGGAGACATATAAATCCATAGGTTTTAAGATTCTTACTAGTCAGGTATATTCTTAGGCGTTTAATATGGGGTGTTGAGTCCACTTCGTTGAGCAAGGAGTAGCTCTTGTCTATTACATATTTGGCTTATGGAACGGTATCTGTGCTAATTTCAATCTCCGGTTTTATGCAGCACCCCAACTCACCTTTCCCCTTAAGCAAGCATAAGTTGGTTTTCTACATTTGAGACCCTGTTCTGTTTTGTAATTCAGTTCCTGTGTTGCCAAGTTTACATTCCGTGTAGTAGTGATATCTTATGATGTTTCTGTTTCTGTGTGACTTATTTCACTTAGAATCATCGTACCTGAATCCACTCATTATGCTGCTACGGGCCTGATGACATAGATTTCATTGCTGAGTGATATTGCATTGTACGTAAGTACCACAACTTCTTTATCCATTTTTCGCTTTCTGTGATATTGAACTTGTACCGTAAACGAGGTTCTTGTAAACAGAGCCGTCCCAAATTTTGGGGTGGCTGTGTCTTTTTGATTTTAATTTCCCTAAGCTATAGGACCATAAGTGGAAGTGCCCTAGGCTCTGTTGCTTTGTTTTTTGGATGTTTCAGGAAACACCATACACTTCTCCAGAGTGGCTGTTGGCAATATACATCCTGCCCATCAGCATAACAAGGCTCCCAGTTCTCCATGGCCTGTCCTGCCTTTCTGGATTTTACACTTTTTTCAGATGGCCCTTTTGACCGGGGGGCAGTGAGACTTCATTGTAGTGCAGATTTCCTTTGCAAGCTTGCTTGGTTAGCCAAAAAGTGCGTATGCGATTTTTCCTGAATATATTCAGGAAAAAACGCATATGCCCTCTTTGGCCAAGTGCATCATTGTGGACGTTCTGCCTCTTTTCCTATTCTTTACAGGCAATTCCAGTCTACTTCCTGAAATCGGTTTCCTGCAATTCTGCCCCGCTTTCAAGTCCTCTTGGCAGCCTTACTTCAATATATTTTTGGACGATAGCTGTCATTTATAACTCTGCAGGTTTGTGAATGACAGTGCCCCTGAGCTCCTTTCTTCAACTCGTTTTCTTGTGAGCTGGCCGCAACACCGCAGGATTGCTTCAGGCCCTAGTGTGGTTCTGGCACGGCATGCTGAGCCTTTGGTTAATTCCTCTTCCTGGTGGGAAATGAGCGTTAAATTTGCCCGTCCAGACACCTCCAGCTAGTCTCTCATTGGTTCTCCCTATTCCTGTTCATTTTATGCAGAATTTGCAAACTGGGCCAAACAGGAGGTTAAAGGCACTGACTCTCCAAGTGGGGAGAGTGTTAGTAAAGCGTCTGGAATGTTGCACCCGAGTACCAGGGGATGAAAACTGAGACACATTTGAACACGTTTCCCGATCACACGGTGGATCATACTCTGGGTTCCACATACATGTTTTAGCTGAAGGAAGAATCCCTTAAACCTGGAGAGTTGAGACCCGTGGAATGGGTATCATGCAATATGACTTCAAAGGGTCTGCATTTGTTCACCGAACCTCACCAATCCTATCACTGCTGCACTTATGCCGCTGTACACACGCTTGATTCCCTTTCGGAGAGATATAAATCCATAGGTTTTAAGATTCTTACTAGTCATGTATATTCTTAGGCGTTTAATATTTGGTGTTGAATCCACATCGTTGAGCAAGGAGTAGCTGTTGTGTATTACATATTTCGCTTATGGAACTGTATCTGTGCTAATTTCAATCTCTGGTTTTATGCAGCACCCCAACTCACCTTTCCCCTTAAGCAAGCATAAGTTGGTTTTCTACATTTGAGACCCTGTTCTGTTTTGTAATTCAGTTCCTGTGTAGCCAAGATTACATTCTGTGTAGTAGTGATATCTTATGATGTTTCTTTTTCTGTGTGACTTATTTCACTTAGAATCATCATACCTGAATCCACTCACTATGCTGCTATGGGCCTGGCGACATAGATTACATTGCTGAGTGATATTGCATTGTACGTAAGTACCACAACTTCTTTATCCATTTTTTGCTTTCTGTGATATTGAACTTGTACCGTAAACGAGGTTCTTGTAAACAGAGCCGTCCCAAACTTTGGGGTGGCTGTGTCTTTTTGATTTTAATTTCCCTAAGCTATAGGACCATAAGAGGAAGTGCTCTAGGCTGTGTTGCTTTGTTTTTTAGATGTTTCATGAAACACCATACACTTCTCCAGAGTGGCTGTTGGCAATTTACATCCCGCCCATCAGCATAACAAGGCTCCCAGTTCTCCATGGCCTGTCCTGCCTTTCTGGATTTTACACTTTTCTCAGATGGCCCTTTTGACTGGGGGGAAGTGAGACTTCATTGTCTTACAGATTTCCTTTGCAAGCTTGCTTGGTTGGACAAAAAGTGCGTATGCATCTTTTCCTGAATATATTCAGGAAAACACGCATACGCCCTTTTTGACCTAGTGTATCATTGTGGACGTTCTGCTTCTTTTCCTATGCTTTAAATGCAATTCCTGTCTACCTCCTGAAATCGGTTTCCTGCAATTCTGCCCCGCTTTCAAGTCCTCTTGGCAGCCTTACTTCAATATATTTTTGGATGATAGCTGTAATTTATAACACTGCACGTTTGTGATATACAGTGACCCTGAGCTCCTTTCTTCAACTCGCTTTCTTATGAGCTGGCCGCAACACCGCAGGATTGCTTCAGGCCCTAGTGTGGTTCCGGCACGGCACGTTGAGCCTTTGGTTAATTCCTCTTCCTGGTGGGAAATGAGAGTTAAATTTGCCCGTCTAGACACCTCCAGCTACTCTCTCATTGGTTCTCCCTATTCCTGTTCATCTCCCGCAGAAATTGCAAACTGGGCCAAACAGGAGGTTAAAGGCACTGACTCTCCAAGTGGGGAGAGTGTTAGTAAAGCGTCTAGAATGTTGCACCCGAGTACCAGGGGACGAAAACTGAGACACATTTGAACACGTTTCCCGATCACTTGGTGGATCATACTCTGGGTTCCACATGCATGATTTAGCTGAAGGAAGAATCCCTTAAACCTGGAGAGTTGAGACCCATGGAATGGGTACCATGCAATATGACTTCAAAGGGTCTGCATTTGCTCACCGAACCTCACCAATCCTATCACTGCTGCGCTTATGCCGCTGTACACATGCTTGATTCTATTTCGGAGACATATAAATCCATAGGTTTTAAGATTCTTACTAGTCGGGTATATTCTTAGGCGTTTAATATGGGGTGTTGAATCCACTTCGTTGAGCAAGGAGTAGCTGTTGTTTATTACATATTTCGCTTATGGAACGGTATCTGTGCTAATTTCAATCTCTGGTTTTATGTAGCACCCCAACTCACCTTTCCCCTTAAGCAAGCATAAGTTGGTTTCCTACATTTGAGACCCTGTTCTGTTTTGTAATTCAGTTCCTGTGTAGCCAACTTTACATTCCATGTAGTAGTGATATCTTATGATGTTTCTTTTTCTGTGTGACTTATTTCACTTAGAATCATCGTACCTGAATCCACTCATTATGCTGCTACGGGCCTGATGACATAGATTTCATTGCTGAGTGATATTGCATTGTACGTAAGTACCACAATTCTTTATACATTTGTCGCTTTCTGCGATATTGAACTTGTACCGTAAACGAGGTTCTTGTAAACACAGCCGTCCCAAACTTTGAGGTGGCTGTGTCTTTTTGATTTTAATTTCCCTAAGCTATAGGACCATAAGTGGAAGTGCCCTAGGCTCTGTTGCTTTGTTTTTTAGATGTTTCAGGAAACACCATACACTTCTGCAGAGTGGCTATTGACAATTTACATCCCGCCAATCAGCATGACAAGGCTCCCAGTTCTCCATGGCCTGTCCTGCCTTTCTGGATTTTACACTTTTCTCAGATGGCCCTTTTGACCGGGGGGCAGTGAGACTTCATTGTAGTGCAGATTTCCTTTGCAAGCTTGCTTGGTTGGCCAAAAAGGGCGTATGCGTTTTTTCCTGAATATATTCACAAAAAAACGCATACGCACTTTTTGGCCAAGTTCATCATTGTGGACGTTATCCCTCTATTCCTATGCTTTACATGCAATTCCAGTCTACCTCCTGAAATCGGTTTCCTGCAATTCTGCCCCACTTTCAAGTTCTTGGCAGCCTTACTTCAATATATTTTTGGACGATAGCTGTCATTTATAACTCTGCAGGTTTGTGAATGACAGTGCCCCTGAGCTCCTTTCTTCAACTCGCTTTCTTGTGAGCTCGCCTCAACACCGCAGGATTGCTTCAGGCCCTAGTGTGGTTCCGGCATGGCACGCTGATCCTTTGGTTAATTCCTCTTCCTGGTGGGAAATGAGAGTTAAATTTGCCCGTCCAGACACCTCCAGCTAGTCTCTCATTGGTTCTCCCTATTCCTGTTCATTTTCCACAGAAATTGCAAACTGGGCCAAACAGGAGGTTAAAGGCACTGACTCTCCAAGTGGGGAGAGTGTTAGTAAAGCGTCTGGAATGTTGCACCCGAGTACCAGGGGACGAAAACTGAGACACATTTGAACACATTTCCCGATCACACGGTGGATCATACTCTGGGTTCCACATGCATGTTTTAGCTGAAGGAAGAATCCCTTAAACCTGGAGAGTTGAGACCCATGCAATGTTTGCCATGCAATATGACTTCAAAGGGTCTGCATTTGCTCACCGAACCTCTCCAATCTTATCACTGCTGCATTTATGCCACTGTACACACGCCTGATTCTCTTTCAGAGACATATAAATCCATAGGTTTTAAGATTCTTACTAGTCAGGTATATTGTTAGGCGTTTAATATGGAGTGTTGAGTCCACTTCGTTGAGCAAGGAGTAGCTCTTGTCTATTACATATTTGGCTTATGGAACGGTATCTGTGCCAATTTCAATCTCTGGTTTTATGCAGCACCCCAACTCACCTTTCCTCTTAATCAAGCATAAGTTGACTTTCTGCATTTCAGGCCCTGTTCTGTTTTGTAATTCAGTTTCTGTGTAGCCAAGTTTACATTCCATGTATTAGTGATATCTTATGATGTTTCTTTTTCTGTGTGACTTATTTCAATTAGAATCATCGTACCTGAATCCACTCATTATGCTGCTACGAGCCTGATGACATAGATTTCATTGCTGAGTGATATTGCATTGTACGTAAGTACCACGACTTCTTTATCCATTTTTCATTTTCTGCGATATTGAACTTGTACCGTAAAAGAGGTTCTTGTAAACAGAGCCATCCCAAACTTTGGGGTGGCTGTGTCTTTTTGAGTTTAATTTCCCTAAGCTATAGGACCATAAGTGGAATTGCCCTAGCCTCTGTTGCTTTGTTTTTTAGATGTTTCAGGAAACACCATACACTTCTCCAGAGTGGCTGTTGGCAATTTACATCCCGCCCATCAGCATAACAAGGCTCCCAGTTCTCCATGGCCTGTCCTGCCTTTCAGGATTTTACACTTTTTTCAGATGTCCCTTTTGACCGGGGGGCAGTGAGACTTCATTGTAGTGCAGATTTCCTTTGCAAGCTTGCTTGGTTGGCCAAAAAGGGCGTATGCGTTTTTTCCTGAATATATTCAGGTAAAAACGCATACGCCCTTTTTGGCCAAGTGCGTCATTGTGGACGTTCTGCCTCTTTTCCTATGCTTTACATGCAATTCCAGTCTACCTCCTGAAATCGGCTTCCTGCAATTCTGCCCCGCTTTCAAGTCCTCTTGGCAGCCTTACTTCAATATATTTTTGGACGATAGCTGTCATTTATAACTCTGCACATTTGTGAATGACAGTGCCCCTGAGCTACTTTCTTAAACTCGCTCTCTTGTGGGCTGGCCGCAACACCGCAGGATTGCTTCAGGCCCTAGTGTGGTTCTGGCATGGAACGCTGAGCCTTTGGTTAATTCCTCTTCCTGGTGGGAAATGAGAGTTAAATTTGCCAGTCCAGACACCTCCAGCTAGTCTCCCATTGGTTCTCCCTATTCCTGTTCATTTTCCGCAGAAATTGCAAACTGGGCCAAAGAGGAGTTTAAAGGCACTGACTCTCCAAGTGGGGAGAGGGTTAGTAAAGCCTCTGGAATGTTGCACCCGAGTACCACGGGAGAAATCTGAGACACATTTGAACACGTTTCCCGATCACACGGTGTATCATACTCTGGGTTCCACATTCATGTTTTAGCTGAAGGAGGAATCCCTTAAACCTGGAGAACTGAGACCCATGGAATGGGAACCATGCAATATGCCTTCAAAGGGTCTGCATTTGCTCACCGAACCTCACCAATCCTATCACTGCTGCGTTTATGCCGCTGTACACACGCTTGATTCTCTTTCGGAGACATATAAATCCATAGGTTTTCAGATTCTTACTAGTCAGGTATATTCTTAGGCGTTTAATATGGGGTGTTGAGTCCACTTCGTTGAGCAAGGAGTAGCTCTTGTCTATTATATATTTGGCTTATGGAACGGTATCTGTGCTAATTTTAATCTCCGGTTTTATGCAGCACCCCAACTCACCTTTCCCCTTAAGCAAGCATAAGTTGGTTTTCCACATTTGAGACCCTGTTCTGTTTTGTAATTCAATTCCTGTATAGCCAAGTTTACATTCCGTGTATTAGTGATATCTTATGATGTTTCTTTTTCTGTGTGACTTATTTCACTTAGAATCATCATACCTGAATCCACTCATTATGCTGCTATGGGCCTGATGACATAGATTTCATTGCTGAGTGATATTGTATTGTACGTAAGTACCACAACTTCTTTATCCATTTTTCGCTTTCTGTGATATTGAACTTGTACCGTAAACGAGGTTCTTGTAAACAGAGCCGTCCCAAATTTTGGGGTAGCTGTGTCTTTTTGATTTTAATTTCCCTAAGCTATAGGACCATAAGTGGAAGTGCCCTAGGCTCTGTTGCTTTGTTTTTTAGATGTTTCAGGAAACACCATACACTTCTCCAGAGTGGCTGTTGGCAATTTACATCCCTCCCATCAGCATAACAATGCTCCCAGTTCTCCATGGCCTGTCCTGCCTTTCTGGATTTTACACTTTTTTCAGATTGCGCTTTTGACCGGGGGGCAGTGAGACTTCATTGTAGTGCAGATTTCCTTTGCAAGCTTGCTTGGTTGGCCAAAAAGGGCGTATGCATTTTCTCCTGAATATATTCAGGAAAAAACGCATACGCCCTTTTTGGCCAAGTGCATCATTGTGGACGTTCTGCCTTTTTTCCTATGCTTTACATGCAATTCCAGTCTACCTCCTGAAATCGGTTTCCTGCAATTCTGCCCCCCTTTCAAGTCCTCTTGGCAGCCTTACTTCAATATATTTTGGACGATAGCTGTCATTTATAACTCTGCCGTTTTGTGAATTACAGTGCCCCTGAGCTCCTTTCTTCAACTCGCTTTCTTGTGAGCTGGCCGCAACACCGCAGGATTGCTTCAGGCCCTAGTGTGTTTCCGGCCTGGCACACTGAGCCTTTGGTTAATTCCTCTTCCTGGTGGGAAATGAGAGTTAAATCTGCCCGTCCAGACACCTCCAGCTAGTCTCTCATTGGTTCTCCCTATTCCTGTTCATCTTCCGCAGAAATTGCAAACTGGGCCAAACAGGAGGTTAAAGGCACTGACTCTCCAAGTGGGGAGAGTGTTAGTAAAGCGTCTGGAATGTTGCACCCGAGTACCAAGGGATGAAAACTGAGATACATTTGAACACATTTCCCGATCACATGGTGGATCATTTCTGGGTTCCACATGCATGTTTTAGCTGAAGGAAGAATCCCTTAAACCTGGAGAGTTGAGACCCATGGAATGGGTACCATGAAATATGACTTCAAAGGGTCTGCATTTGCTCACCGAACCTCACCAATCCTATCACTGCTGCGTTTATGCCACTGTACACACGCTTGATTCTCTTTTGGAGACATATAAATCCATATGTTTTAAGATTCTTACTAGACAGGTATATTCTTAGGCGTTTAATATGGGGTGTTGAGTCCACTTCGTTGAGCAAGGAGTAGCACTTGTCTATTACATATTTCGCTTATGGAACGGTATCTGTGCTAATTTCAATCTCTGGTTTTATGCAGCACCCCAACTCACCTTTCCCCTTAAGCAAGCATAAGTTGGTTTTCTGCATTTGAGACCCTGTTCTGTTTTGTAATTCAGTTTCTGTGAAGCCAAGTTTACATTCCGTGTATTAGTGATATCTTATGATGTTTCTTTTTCTCTGTGACTTATTTCACTTAGAATCATCGTACCTGAATCCACTCATTATGCTGCTACGGGCCTGATGACATAGATTTCATTGTTGAGTGATATTGCATTCTACGTAAGTACCACAACTTCTTTATCCATTTTTCGCTTTCTGTGATATTGAACTTGTACTGTACACGAGGTTCTTGTAAACAGAGCCGTCCCAAACTTTGGGGTGGCTGTGTCTTTTTGATTTTAATTTCCCTAAGCTATAGGACCATAAGTTGAAGTGCCCTAGGCTCTGTTGCTTTGTTTTTTAGATGTTTCAGGAAACACCATACAGTTCTCCAGAGTGGCTATTGGCAATTTACATCCCTCCCATCAGCATAACAATGCTCCCAGTTCTCCATGGCCTGTCCTGCCTTTCTGGATTTTACACTTTTTTCCGATGGCGCTTTTGACCGGGGGGCAGTGAGACTTCATTGTAGTGCAGATTTCCTTTGCAAGCTTGCTTGGTTGGCCAAAAAGGACGTATGCATTTTCTCCTGAATATATTCAGGAAAAAAACGCATACGCCCTTTTTGGCCAAGTGCATCATTGTGGACGTTCTGCCTTTTTTCCTATGCTTTACATGCAATTCCAGTCTACCTCCTGAAATCGGTTTCCTGCAATTCTGCCCCCCTTTCAAGTCCTCTTGGCAGCCTTACTTCAATATATTTTTGGATGATAGCTGTCATTTATAACTCTGCAGTTTTGTGAATTACAGTGCCCCTCAGCTCCTTTCTTCAACTCGCTTTCTTGTGAGCTGGCCGCAACACTGCGGGATTGCTTCAGGCCCTAGTGTGTTTCCGGCCTGGCACACTGAGCCTTTGGTTAATTCCTCTTCCTGGTGGGAAATGAGAGTTAAATCTGCCCGTCCAGACACCTCCAGCTAGTCTCTCATTTGTTCTCCCTATTCCTGTTAATCTTCCGCAGAAATTGCAAACTGGGTCAAACAGGAGGTTAAAGGCACTGACTCTCCAAGTGGGGAGAGTGTTAGTAAAGCGTCTGGAATGTTGCACCCGAGTACCAGGGGACGAAAACTGAGACACATTTGAACACGTTTCCCGATCACACGGTGTATCATACTCTGGGTTCCACATGCATGTTTTAGCTGAAGGAAGAATCCCTTAAACCTGGAGAGTTGAGACCCATGGAATGGGTACCATGCAATATGACTTCAAAGGGTCTGCATTTGCTCACCTAACCTCACCAATCCTATCACTGCTGCGTTTATGCCACTGTACACACGCTTGATTCTCTTTCGGAGACATATAAATCCATAGGTTTTATGATTTTTACTAGTCAGGTATATTCTTAGGGGTTTAATATGGGGTGTTGAGTCCACTTCGTTGAGCAAGCAGTAGCTCTTGTGTATTATATATTTGGCTTATTGAACGGTATCTGTGCTAATTTCAATCTCTGGTTTTATGCAGCACCCCAACTCACCTTTCCCCTTAAGCAAAAATAAGTTGGTTTTCTACATTTGAGACCCTGTTCTGTTTTGTAATTCAGTTCCTGTGTAGCCAAGTTTACATTCCGTGCATTAGTGATATCTTATGATGTTTCTGTTTCTGTGTGACTTATTTCACTTAGAATCATCGTACCTGAATCCACTCATTATGCTGCTATGGGCCTGATGACATAGATTTCATTGCTGAGTGATATTGCATTGTAAGTAAGTACCACAACTTCTTTATCGACTTTTCACTTTCTGCGATATTGAACTTGTCCTGTTAACGAGGTTCTTGTAAACAGAGCCGTCCCAAACTTTGGGGTGGCTGTGTCTTTTTGATTTTAATTTCCCTAAGCTATAGGACCATAAGTGGAAGTGCCCTAGGCTCTGTTGCTTTGTTTTTTAGATGTTTCAGGAAACACCATACACTTCTCCAGAGTGGCTGATGGCAATTTACATGCCGCCCATCAGCATAACAAGGCTCCCAGTTCTCCATGGCCTGTGCTACCTTTCTGGATTTTACACTTTTTTCAGATGGCCCTTTTGACCGGGGGGAAGTGAGACTTCATTGTAGTGCAGATTTCCTTTGCAAGCAAGTTTGGTTGGCAAAAAAGTGCGTATGCATTTTTTTCTGAATATATTCAGGAATAAACGCATACGCCCTTTTTGGCCAAGTGCATCATTGTGGACGTTCTGCCTCTTTTCCTATGCTTTACATGCAATTCCAGTCTACCTCCTGAAATCGGTTTCCTGCAATTCTGCCCCGATTTCAAGTACTCTTCGCAGCCTTACTTTAATATATTTTTGGACGATAGTGGTCATTTATAACTCTGCAGGTTTGTGAATGACAGTGCCCCTGAGCTACTTTCTTAAACTCGCTCTCTTGTGAGCTGGCCGCAACACCGCACGATTGCGTCAGGCCCTAGTGTGGTTCCCGCACGGCACGCTGAGCCTTTGGTTAATTCCTCTTCCTGGTGGGAAATGAGAGTTAAATTTGCCCGTCCAGACACCTCCAGCTAATCTCTCATTGGTTCTCCCTATTCCTGTTCATTTTCCACAGAAATTGCAAACTGGGCCAAACAGGAGGTTAAAGGCACTGACTCTCCAAGTGGGGAGAGTGTTAGTAAAGCGTCTGGAATGTTGCACCCGAGTACCAAGGGATGAAAACTGAGATACATTTGAACACATTTCCCGATCACATGGTGGATCATTTCTGGGTTCCACATGCATGTTTTAGCTGAAGGAAGAATCCCTTAAACCTGGAGAGTTGAGTCCCATGGAATGGGTACCATGAAATATGACTTCAAAGGGTCTGCATTTGCTCACCGAACCTCACCAATCCTATCACTGCTGCGTTTATGCCACTGTACACACGCTTGATTCTCTTTTGGAGACATATAAATCCATATGTTTTAAGATTCTTACTAGTCAGGTATATTCTTAGGCGTTTAATATGGGGTGTTGAGTCCACTTTGTTGAGCAAGGAGTAGCACTTGTCTATTACATATTTGGCTTATGGAACGGTATCTGTGCTAATTTCAATCTCTGGGTTTATGAAGCACCCCAACTCACCTTTCCCCTTAAGCAAGCATAAGGTGGTTTTCTGCATTTGAGACCCTGTTCTGTTTTGTAATTCAGTTCCTGTGTAGCCAAGTTTACATTCCGTGTATTAGTGATATCTTATGATGTTTCTTTTTCTGTGTCATTTATTTCACTTAGAATCATCGTACCTGAATCCACTCATTATGCTGCTATGGGCCTGATGACATAGATTTCATTGCTGAGTGATATTGCATTGTACGTAAGTACCACAACTTCTTTATCCATTTTTCGCTTTCTGTGATATTGAACTTGTACCGTAAACAAGGTTTTTGTAAACAGAGCCGTCCCAAACTTTGGGGTGGATGTGTCTTTTTGATTTTAATTTCCCTAAGCTATAGGACCATAAGTGGAAGTGCCCTAGGCTCTGTTGCTTTGTTTTTTAGATGTTTCAGGAAACACCATACACTTCTCCAGAGTGGCTGTTGGCAATTTACATCCCGCCTATCAGCATAACAAGGCTCCCAGTTCTCCATGGCCTGTCCTGCCTTTCTGGATTTTACACTTTTTTCAGATGGCCCTTTTGACTGGGGGGCAGTGAGACTTCATTGTAGTGCAGATTTCCTTTGCAAGCTTGCTTGGTTGGCCAAAAAGGGCATATGCTTTTTTTCCTATTCAGGAAAAAACGCATATGCCCTTTTTGGCCAAGTGCATCATTGTGGACGTTCTGCCTCTTTTCCTATGCTTTACATGCAATTCCAGTCTACTTCCTGAAATCGGTTTCCTGCAATTCTGCCCCGCTTTCAAGTCCTCTTGGCAGCCTTACTTCAATATATTTTTGGACGATAGCTGTCATTTATAACTCTGCAGGTTTGTGAATGACAGTGCCCCTGAGCTCGTTTCTTCAACTCGCTTTCTTTTGAGCTGGCTGCAACACCGCAGGATTGCTTCTGGCCCTAGTGTGGTTCCGGCATGGCACGCTGAGCCTTTGGTTAATTCCTCTTCCTGCTGGGAAATGAGAGTAAAATTTGCCCGTGAGACACCTCCAGCTAGTCTCTCATTGGTTCTCCCTATTCCTGTACATTTTCCGCAGAAATTGCAAACTGGGCCAAACAGGAGGTTAAAGACACTGACTCTCCAAGTGGGGAGAGTGTTAGTAAAGCATCTGGAATGTTGCACCCGAGTACCAGGGGACGAAAACTGAGACATATTTGAACACATTTCCCGATCACATGGTGTATCATACTCTGGGTTCCACATGCATGTTTTAGCTGAAAGAAGAATCCCTTAAACCTGGAGAGTTGAGACCCATGGAATGGGTACCATGCAATATGACTTCAAAGGGTCTTCATTTGCTCACCGAACCTCACAAATCCTATCACTGCTGCGTTTATGCCACTGTACACACGCTTGATTCTCTTTCGGAGACATATAAATCCATAGGTTTTAAGATTATTACTAGTCAGGTATATTCTTAGGCGTTTAATATGGGGTGTTGAGTCCACTTCGTTGAGCAAGGAGTAGCTCTTGTCTATTACATATTTGGCTTATGGAACGGTATCTGTGCTAATTTCAATCTCTGGTTTTATGCAGCACCCCAACTCACCTTTCCCCTTAAGCAAGCATAAGTTGGTTTATTACATTTGAGACCCTGTTCTGTTTTGTAATTCAGTTCCTGTGTAGCCAAGTTTACATTCCGTGTATTAGTGATATCTTATGATGTTTCTTTTTCTGTGTGACTTATTTCACTTAGAATCATCGTAGCTGAATCCACTCATTATGCTGCTACGGGCCTGATGACATAGATTTCATTGCTGAGTGATATTGCATTGTACCTAAGTACCACAACTTCTTTATCCATTTTTCGCTTTCTGTGATATTGAACTTATACCGTAAACGAGGTTCTTGTAAACAGAGCGGTCCCAAACTTTGGGGTGGCTGTGTCTTTTTGATTTTAATTTCCCTAAGCTATAGGACCATAAGTGGAAGTGCCCTAGGCTCTGTTGCTGTGTTTTTTAGATGTTTCAGGAAACACCATACACTTCTCCAGAGTGGCTGTTGGCAATTTACATCCCGCCCATCAGCATAAGAAGGCTTCCAGTTATCCATGGCCTGTCCTGCCTTTCTGGATTTTACACTTTTTTCAGATGGCCCTTTTGACCGGGGGGCAGTGAGACTTCATTGTAGTGCAGATTTCCTTTGCAAGCTTGCTTGGTTGGCCAAAAAGGGCGTACGCGTTTTCTCCTGACTATATTCAGGAGAAAACGCATACGCCCTTTTTGGCCAAGTGCATCATTGTGGACGTTCTGCCTCTTTTCCTATGCTTTACATGCAATTCGAGTCTACCTCCTGAAATCGGTTTCCTGCAATTCTGCCCGACATTCAAGTCCTCTTGGCAGCCTTACTTCAATATATTTTTGGACGATAGCTGTCATTTATAACTCTGCCGTTTTGTGAATGACAGTGCCCCTGAGCTCCTTTCTTCAACTTGCTTTCTTGTGAGCTGGCCACAACACCGCAGGATTGCTTCAGGCCCTAGTGTGGTTCCGGCACGGCACGCTGAGCCTTTGGTTAATTCCTCTTCCTGGTGGGAAATGAGAGTTAAATTTGCCCGTCCAGACACCTCCAGCTAGTCTCTCATTGGTTCTCCCTATTCCTGTTCATTTTCCGCAGACTTTGCAAACTGGGCCAAACAGGAGTTTAAAGGCACTGACTCTCCAAGTGCGGAGAGTTAGTAAAGCGTCTGGAATGTTGCACCCGAGTACCAGGGGACAAAAACTGAGACACATTTGAACACGTTTCCTGATCACACGGTGGATCATACTCTGGGTTCCACATGCATGTTGTAGCTGAAGGAAGAATCCCTTAAACCTGGAGAGTTGAGACCCAAGGAATGGGTACCATGCAATATGACTTCAAAGGGTCTGCAATTGCTCACTGAACCTCACCAATCCTATCACTGCTGCGTTTATGCCGCTGTACACACGCTTGATTCTCTTTTGGAGACATATCAATCCATAGGTTTTAAGATTCTTACTAGTCAGGTATATTCTTAGGCGTTTAATATGGGGTGTTGAGTCCACTTCGTTGAACAAGGAGTAGCTCTTGTCTATTACATATTTGGCTTATGGAACGGTATCTGTGCTAATTTCAATCTCTGGTTTTATGCAGCACCCCAACTCACCTTTCCCCTTAAGCAAGCATAAGTTGGTTTTCTACATTTGAGACCCTGTTCTGTTTTGTAATTCAGTTCCTGTGTAGCCAAGTTTACATTCCGTGTATTAGTGATATCTTATGATGTTTCTTTTTCTGTGTGACTTATTTCACTTAGAATCATCGTATCTGAATCCACTCATTATGCTGCTACGGACCTGATGACATAGATTTCATTGCTGAGTTATATTGTATTGTATGTAAGTACCAAAACTTCTTTATCCATTTTTCGTTTTCTGTGATATTGAACTTGTACCTTAAACGAGGTTCTTGTAAACAGAGCCGTCCCAAACTTTGAGGTGGCTGTGTCATTTTGATTTTAATTTCCCTAAGCTATAGGACCATAAGTGGAAGTGCCCTAGGCTCTGTTGCTTTGTTTTTTAGATGTTTCAGGAAACACCATACACTTCTCCATAGTGGCTGTTGGCAATTTACATCCCGCCCATCAGCAAAACAAGGCTCCCAGTTCTCCATGGCCTGTCCTGCCTGTCTGGATTTTACACTTTTTTCAGATGGCCCTTTTGACAGGGGGGCAGTGAGACTTCATTATAGTGCATATTTCCTTTGCAAGCTTGCTTGGTTGGCCAAAAAGGGCGTATGCGGTTTTTCCTGAATATATTCAGGAAAAAGCGCTTACGCCCGTTTTGGCCAAGTGCATCATTGTGGACGTTCTGCCTCTTTTCCTATGCTTTACATGCAAATCCACTCTACCTCCTGAAATCGGTTTCCTGCATTTCTGCCCCGCTTTCAAGTCCTCTTGGCAGCCATACTTCAATATATTTTTGGACAATAGCTGTCATTTATAACTCTGCAGGTTTGTGAATTACAGTGCCCCTGAGCTCCTTTCTTCAACTCGCTTTCTTGTGAGCTGGCCGCAACACCGCAGGATTGCTTCAGCCCCTAGTGTGTTTCCGGCACGGCACGATGAGCCTTTGGTAAAATCCTCATCCTGGTGGGAAATGAGAGTTAAATTTGCCCGTCCAGACACCTCCAGCTAGTCTCCCATTGGTTCTCCCTATTCCTGTTCAACTTCCGCAGAAATTGCAAACTGGGCCAAACAGGAGGTTAAAGGCACTGACTCTCCAAGTGGGGAGAGTGTTAGTAAAGCGTCTGGAATGTGGCACCCAAGTACCAGGGGACGAAAACTGAGACACATTTGAACACGTTTCCCAATAACATGGTGGACCATACTCTGGGTTCCACATGCATGTTTCAGCTGAAGGAAGAATCCCTTAAACCTGGAGAGTTGAGACCCATGGAATGGGTACCATGCAATATGACTTCAAAGGGTCTGCATTTGCTCACCGAACCTCACCAATCCTATCACTGCTGCGTTTATGCCGCTGTACACACGCTTGATTCTCTTTCGGAGACATATAAATCCATAGGTCTTAAGATTCTTACTAGTCAGGTATAGTCTTAGCCGTTTAATATGGGGTGTTGTGTCCACTTCGTTCAGCAAGGAGTAGCTCTTGTCTATTACATATTTGGCTTATGGAACGCATAAGCCAAATTTCAATCTCTGGTTTTATGCAGCACCCCAACTCACCTTTCCCCTTAAGCAAGCATAAGTTGGTTTTCTACATTTGAGACCCTGTTCTGTTTTGTAATTCAGTTCCTGTGTAGCCAAGTTTACATTCCGTGTAGTAGTGATATCTTATGATGTTTCTTTTTCTGTGTGACTTATTTCACTTAGAATCATCGTACCTGAATCCACTCATTATGCTGCTACGGGCCTGATGACATAGATTTCATTGCTGAGTGATATTTCATTGTACGTATGTACCACAACTTCTTTATCCATTTTTCGCTTTCTGTGATATTGAACTTATAGTGTAAACGAGGTTGTTGTAAACAGAGCCGTCCCAAACTTTGGGCTGGCTGTGTCTTTTTGATTTTAATTTCCCTAAGCTATAGGACCATAAGTGGAAGTGCCCTAGGCTCTGTTGCTTTGTTTTTTAGATGTTGCAGGAAACACCATACACATCTCCAGAGTGGCTGTTGGCAATTTACATCCCACCCATCAGCATAACAAGGCTCTCAGTTCTCCATGGCCTGTCCTGCCTTTCTGGATTTTACACTTCTTTCAGATGGCCCTTTTGACCGCGGGGCAGTGAGACTTCATTGTAGTGCAGATTTCGTTTGCAAGCTTGCTTGGTTGGCCAAAAAGGGCGTATGCGTTTTTTCCTGAATATATTCAGGAAAAAACGCATACGCCCTTTTTGGCCAAGTGCATCATTGTGGACGTTCTGCCTCTTTTCCTATGCTTTACATGAAATTCCAGTCTACCTCCTGAGATCGGTTTCCTGCAATTCTGCCCCGCTTTCAAGTCCTCTTGGCAGCCTTACTTCAATATATTTTTGGACGATAGCTGTCACTTATAACTCTGCAGGTTTGTGAATTACAGTGCCCCTGAGGTCCTTTCTTCAAGTCGCTTTCTTGTGAGCTGGCCGCAACCCTGCAGGATTGCTTCAGGCCTTAGTGTGGTTCCGTCATGGCACGCTGAGCCTTTGGTTAATTCCTCTTCCTGGTGGGAAATGAGAGTTAAATTTGCCCATGCAGACACCTCCAGCAGTCTCTCATTTGTTCTCCCTATTCCTGTTCATTTTCCGCAGAAATTGATAACTGGGCCAAACAGGAGGTTAAAGGCACTGACTCTCCAAGTGGGGAGAGTGTTAGTAAAGCGTCTGGAATGTTGCACCCGAGTACCAGGGTATGAAAACTGAGACACATATGAACACGTTTCCTGATCATATGGTGGATCATACTCTGGGTTCCACATGCATGTTTTAGCTGAAGGAAGAATCCCTTAAACCTGGAGAGTTGAGACCCATGTTATGGGTACCATGCAATATGACTTCAAATGGTCTGTATTTGCTCACCGAACCTCACCAATGCTATAACTGCTGCGCTTATGCTGCTGTACACATGCTTGATTCTCTTTCGGAGACATATAAATCCATAGGTTTTAAGATTCTTACTAGTCAGGTATATTCTTAGGTGTTTAATATGGAGTGTTGAGTCCACTCGTTGACCAAGGAGTAGCTCTTGTCTATTACATATTTGGCTTATGGAACGGTATCTGTGCTAATTTCAATCTCTGGTTTTATGCAGCAACCCAACTCACCTTTCCCCTTAAGCAAGCATAAGTATGTTTTCTACATTTGAGACCCTGTTCTGTTTTGTAATTCAGTTCCTCTGTAGCCAAGTTTACATTCCGTGTATTAGTGATATCTTATGATGTTTCTTTTTCTGTGTGACTTATTTCACATAGAATCATCGTACCTGAATCCACTCATTATGCTGCTATGCGCCTGATGACATAGATTTCATTCCTGAGTGATATGGCATTATACGTAAGTACCACAACATCTTTATCCATTTTTCGCTTTTGTGATATTTAACTTGTACCGTAAACGAGGTTCTTGTAAACAGAGCCGTCCCAAACTTTGGGGTGGCTGTGTCTTTTTGATTTTAATTTCCCTAAGCTATAGGACCATAAGTGGAAGTGCCGTAGGCTCTGTTGCTTGTTTTTCAGATGTTTCAGGAAAAACCAGACACTTCTCCAGAGTGGCTGTTGGCAATTTACATCCCACCCATCAGAATAAGAAGGCTCCCAGTTCTCCATGGCCTGTCCTGCCTTTCTGGATTTTACACTTTTTTCAGATGGCCCTTTTGACCGGGGGGCATTGAGACTTGATTGTAGTGCAGATTTCCTTTGCAAGCTTGCTTGGTTGGCCAAAAAGTGCGTATGCGTTTTTTCCTGAATATATTCAGGAAAAAACTCGTACGCCCTTTTTGGCCAAGTGCATCATTGTGGACGTTCTTCCTCTTTTTGTATGGTTTACATGCAATTCCAGTCTACATCCTGAAATCGGTTTCCTGCAATTCTGCCCCGCTTTCAAGTCCTCTTGACAGCCTTACTTCAATATATTTTTGGACGATAGCTGTCATTTATAACTCTGCAGGTTTGTGAATTACAGTGCCGCTGAGCTCCTTTCTTCAACTCGCTTTCTTGTGAGCTGGCCACAACACCGCAGGATTGCTTCAGGCCCTAGTGTGGTTCCGGCACAGTACGCTGAGCCTTTGGTTAATTCCTCTTCCTGGTGGGAAATGAGAGTTAAATTTGCCCGTCCAGACACCTCCAGCTAGTCTCTCATTGGTTCTCCCTATTCCTGTTCATTTTCCGCAGAAATTGCAAACTGGGCCAAACAGGAGGTTAAAGGCACTGACTCTCCAAGTGGGAAGAGTGTTAGTAAAGCATCTGGAATGTTCCACCCGAGTACCAGGGGATGAAAACTGAGACATATTTGAAAACGTTTCCCGATCACACGGTGGATCATACTCTGGGTTCCACATGCATGTTTTAGCTGAAGGAAGAATCCCTTAAACCTGGAGAGTTGAGACCCGTGGAATGGGTACTATGCATAATGACTTCAAAGGGTCTGCATTTGCTCACCGAACCTCACCAATCCTATCATTGCTGCATTTATGCCGCTGTACACACGCTTGATTTTCTTTCGGAGACATATAAATACATAGGTTTTAAGATTCTTACTAATCAGGTATATTCTTAGGCGTTTAATATGGGGTGTTGAGTCCACTTCGTTGAGCAAGGAGTAGCTCTTGTCTATTACATATTTGGCTTATGGAACGGTATCTGTGCTAATTTCAATCTCTGGTTTCATGCAGCACCCCAACTCACCTTTCCCCTTAAGCAAGCACAAGTTGGTGTTCTACATTTGAGACCCTGTTCTGTTTTGTAATTCAGTTCCTGTGTAGCCAAGTTTACATTCCGTGTAGTAGTGATACCTTATGATGTTTCTTTTTCTGTGTGACTTATTTCACTTAGAATCATCGTACCTGAATCCACTCATTATGCTGCTACGGGCCTGATGATATAGATTTCATTGCTGAGTGATATTGCATTGTACGTAAGTACCACAACTTCTTTATCCATTTTTCGCTTTCTGTGATATTGAACTTGTACCGTAAACGAGGTTCTTGTTAACAGAGCCGTCCCAAACTTTGGGGTGGCTGTGTGTTTTTGATTTTAATTTCCCTAAGCTATAGGACCATAAGTGGAAGTGCCCTAGGCCCTGTTGCTTTGTTTTTTAGATGTTTCAGGAAACACCATACACTTCTCCAGAGTGGCTGTTGGCAATTTACATCCCGCCCATCAGCATAACAAGGCTCCCAGTTCTCCATGGCCTGTCCTGCCTTTCTGGATTTTACACTTTTTTCAGATGACCCTTTTGACTGGGGGGCAGTGAGACTTCATTGTAGTGCATATTTCCTTTGCAAGCTTGCTTGGTTGGCCAAAAAGGGCGTATGCCTTTTTTCCTGAATATATTCAGGAAAAAACGCATACGCCCTTTTTGGCCAAGTACATCATTGTGGACGTTCTGCCTCTTTTCCTATGCTTTACATGCAATTCCAGTCTACCTCCTGAAATCGGTTTCCTGCCATTCTGCCCCGCTTTCAAGTCCTCTTGGCAGCCTTATTTCAATATATTTTTTTGGACCGTAGCTGTCATTTATAACTCTGCAGGTTTGTGAATTACAGTACCCTTTAGATCCTTTCTTCAACTCGCTTTCTCGTGAGCTAACCGCAATACCGCAGGATTGCTTCAGGCCCCAGTGTGGTTCTGGCACGGCATGCTGAGCCTTTGGTTAATTCCTCTTCCTGGTGGGAAATGAGAGTTAAATTTGCCCGTCCAGACACCTCCAGGTAGTCTCTCATTGGTTCTCCCTATTCCTGTTCAATTTCCGCAGAAATTGCAAACTGTGCCAAACAGGAGGTTAAAGGCACGGACTCTCCAAGTAGGGAGAGTTAGTCAGGCGTCTGGAATGTTGCACCCGAGTACCAGGGGACAAAAACTGAGACACATTTGAACACGTTTCCCGATCACACGGTGGATCATACTCTGGGTTCCACATGCATGTTTTAGCTGAAGGAAGAATCCCTTAAACCTGGAGAGTTGAGACCCGTGGAATGGGTACCATGCGATATGACTTCAAAGGGTCTGCAATTGCTCACTGAACCTCACCCATCCTATCAGTGCTGCGTTTATGCTGCTGTACACACGCTTGATTCCCTTTCGGAGACATATCAATCCATAGGTTTTAAGATTCTTACTAGTCAGGTATATTCTTAGGCGTTTAATATGGGTTGTTGAGTCCACTTCGTTGAGCAAGGGGTAGCTCTTGTCTATTACATATTTAGCTTATGGAACGGTATCTGTGCTACTTTCAATCTCTGGTTTTACGCAGCACCCCAACTCATCTTTCCCCTTAAGCAAGCATAAGTTGGTTTTCTAAATTTGAGACCGTGTTGTGTTTTGTAATTCATTTCCTGTGTAGCCAAGTTTACATTTCGTGTATTAGTGATATCTTATGATGTTTCTTTTTCTGTGTGACTTATTTCACTTAGAATAATCGTACCTGAATCCACTCATTATGCTGCTACGGGCCTGATGACATAGATTTCATTGCTGAGTGATATTGCATTGTACGTAAGTACCACAACATCTTTATCCATTTTTCGCTTTCTGTGATATTGAAATTGTACCTTAAAGGAGGTTCTTGTTAACAGAGCCCTCCCAAACATTGGGGTGGCTGTGTCTTTTTTATTTTAATTTCCCTAAGCTATAGGACCATAAGTGGAAGTGCCCTAGGCTCTGTTGCTTTGTTTTTTAGATGTTTCAGGAAACACCATACACTTCTCCAGAGTGGCTGTTGGCAATTTACATCCCGCCCATCAGCATAACAAGGCTCCCAGTTCTCCATGGCCTGTCCTGCCTTTCTGGATTTTACACTTTTTTCAGATGGCCCTTTTGACCGGGGGCCAGTGATACTTCATTGTAGTGCAGATTTCCTTTGCAAGCTTGCTTGGTTGGCCAAAAAGGGCGTATGCGTTTTCTCCTGAATATATTCAGGAGAAAACGCATACGCCCTTTTTGGCCAAGTGCATCATTGTGGACGTTCTGCCTCTTTTCCTATGCTTTACATGCAATTCCTGTCTACCTCCTGAAATCGGTTTCCTGCAATTCTGCCCCGCTTTCAAGTCCTCTTGGCAGCCTTACTTCAATATATTTTTGGACGATAGCTGTCATTTATAACTCTGCAGGTTTGTGAATGACAGTGCCCCTGAGCTCCTTTCTTCAACTCGCTTTCTTGTGAGCTGGCCGCAACACCTCAGGATTGCTTCAGGCCCTAGTGTGGTTCTGGCACGGCACGCTTAGCCTTTGGTTAATTCCTCTTCCTGGTGGGAAATGAGAGTTAAATTTGCCCGTCCAGACACCTCCAGGTAGTCTCTCTTTGGTTCTCCCTATTCCTGTTCATTTTCCGCAGAAATTGCAAACTGGGCCAAACAGGAGGTTAAAGGCACTGACTCTCCAAGTGGGGAGAGTTAGTAAAGCGTCTGGAATGTTGCACCCGAGTACCAGGGGACGAAAACTGAGACACATTTGAACACGTTTCCCGATCACACGGTGGATCATACTCTGGGTTCCACATGCATGTTGTAGCTGAAGGAAGAATCCCTTAAACCTGGAGAGCTGAGACCCATGGAATGGGTACCATGCAATATGACTTCAAAGGGTCTGCATTTGCTCACCGAACCTCACCAATCCTACCACTGCTATGTTTTTGCCGCTGTACACACGCTTGATTCTCTTTCGGAGACATATAAATCCATAGCTTTTAAGATTCTTACTAGCCAGGTATATTCTTAGGCGTTTAATATGAGGTGTTGAGTCCATTACGTTTAGCAAGGAGTAGCTCTTGTCTGTTACATATTTGGCTTATGGAACGGTATCTGTGCTAATTTCAATCTCTGGTTTCATGCAGCACCCCAACTCACCATTCCCCTTAAGCAAGCATAAGTTGGTTTTCTACATTTGAGACCCTGTTCTGTTTTGTAATTCAGTTCCTGTGGAGCCAAGTTTACATTCCGTGTAGTAGTGATATCTTATGATGTTTCTTTTTCTGTGTGACTTATTTCACTTAGAATCATCGTACCTAAATCCACTCATTATGCTGCTACGGGCCTGATGACATAGATTTCATTGCTGAGTGATATTGCATTGTACGTAAGTACCACAACTTCTTTATCCATTTTTCGCTTTCTGCGATATTGAACTTGTACCGTAAATGAGTTTCCTGTAAACAGAGCCGTCCCAAATTTTGGGGTGGCTGTGTCTTTTTGATTTTAATTTCCCTAAGCTATAGGACCATAAGTGGAAGTGCCCTATTCTCTGTTGCTT
This sequence comes from Orcinus orca, assembly GCF_937001465.1. Lineage (NCBI taxonomy): Eukaryota > Metazoa > Chordata > Mammalia > Artiodactyla > Delphinidae > Orcinus > Orcinus orca. The sequence goes on along the minus strand of NC_064562.1, from coordinate 65,133,707 downwards.
GTTTTTTAGATGTTTTAGGAAACACCATACACTTCTCCAGAGTGGCTGTTGGCAATTTACATCCCGCCCATCAGCAAAACAAGGCTCCCTGATCTCCATGGCCTGTCCTGCCTTTCTGGATTTCACACTTTTTCAGATGGCCCTTTTGACTGGGCGGAGGTGAGACTTCATTGTAATGCAGATTTCCTTTGCAAGCTTGCTTGGTTGGCCAGAACGGGCGTATGCGTTTCTTTCTGAATATATTCAGGAAAAAACGCATACGCCCTTTTTGGCCAAGTGCATGATTGTCGATGTTCTGAGTCTCTTCATATGTTTTCAATGCAATTCCAGTCTACCTCCTGAAATCGGTTTCCTGCAATTCTGCCTTGCTGTCAGTGCCTCTTCATAGCCTTACCTCAATATACTTTTGAAAAATAATTGGCGTTTATAACTCTGCAGGTTTTTGAATTGCAGTGGCCCTTAGCTCCATTTTTCAGCTCTTATTTTTGTGATCTTGCCTCATATCCGCAGGATTTCTTCAGGCCCTATTCTTCTTCTGGGGCGCCTTGCTGTGCCTTTGGTTAATTCTTCTTCCTATGTGAAATTAGTGTGACATGTGGCCATTGAAACCGCTACAGCTATTTTCTCACTGGTTCCCCCTAGTTCCATTCATCCTCCGCACTAACTGCAGACTGTGCGATACCGGAACTTAAAGGCATTGACTCTCCATGTTGGGATGTTGTTAGTAAAGTGGCTGGAATGTTGATCCGGAGCCCCAGGAGAGGAAAATGAGGTGTGTTTTAGAAACCTTTCCCGATCATATGGTATACCATCTGCTGGATTTCCCATGCATGGTTTAGCTGTAGGAAGATTCCCTTCAACCTGGAGTGTTGGGACCCTTGGAATGAGTAGCATGAAGTATTGCATTTCGGCAGTTGCTCACCAAAGCTCACCAATCCTCTCAGCCCCAAGTGTCCAGCCTTATGTCTTATCCAGCTGTGGGTTTATATGTGGTTATTCCAGGTTGCATCACAGCCCCTGAGCGAATTTTGTAAGAATTTTTCTCTCTTTCATTGTTTCTGCGTTTTGGTTTTAAAATTTATTTCTATAATGGGGTTTAGCTCATTTTCACTGCTGTGTTTGTGCCGCTCTGCACACACTTGATTCCCTTATGGAGATATATCAATACATGGGTTTTAAGATTCTTATTACCCAGATATATTTCTCTGTGGTGTATAGGGTGTGTTGAGGCCAGTTCATTGAGCAAGGTGTAGATCTTGTCTAATACCTATTTGGTTTATTGAACGGTATCTGTGCTAATTTCAAACTCTGGTTTTATGCATCACCCCACCTCTCCTTTCCCCTTAAGCTGACATAAGTGTGTTTTCTAAATGTGAGACACTGTTCTGTTTTGTAATTCATTTTTTGTGCAGCCATATTTATCCTCCCTCTATAAGTTATATCTTATGATATGTTTCTTTTTCGGTTTGACTTATTTCAAGTAGTATTATCGGACCTAAATCCACTCTTTATCCTTCTACTAGCCTTATTACATTGATTTCATGGTGAAGAGATATTCCATTGTACATAAGTACCACATTTTCTTTATCCATTGTTCTCTTTCCTGGGATATTTAAGGTGTACTGAAGTTGAGGTTCTTGTAAACAGAGTAGCCCTAAACTGTGGTGTGCTTGTGTCTTGTTGATTTTTAGACTTCCCTAGATATACTCCCGTGATTGGAAGTTCCCTGAGCTCTGTAGCTCTGTTTTTTAGATGATTTAGGAACCACCATACACTTCTCCGGAGTGGCTCTCGGCAGTTCACACACTGTCCATCAGCGTATAAAGGCTCCCTGTTCTCCATGGCCTGTCCTGCATTTCTGGTTTTTACAATTTTTTCAGATGGCCCTTTTGACCGGTGGGAAATGAGACTTCTTTGTTGTGCACATTTGCATTGCTTGCTTGCTTGGTTGCCCATAAAGTCGTATGTGTTTTTTCCTGGATATATTCAGGAAAAAACGCATACTCCCTTTTGGGCCAACTGCATCATTGTCGAAATTCTGCCGCTTTTCATGTGCTTTAAAGACGAGTCCAATCTATCTCTTGAAATCTGTTTCTTGCAATTCTGTCTTGCATTCAGATCCTCTTCTTTGCCTTACCTCAACATATTTTTGGACGTTAGTTTTCATTTATAACTCTGCAGGTTTGTGAATTGCAGTGACCCTGAGCTCCATTTTTTAAGTTGCTCTTTTGTGAGCTGGCCTCAAAGCCGCAGGATTGCTTCAGGCCCTATTTTGGCTCCGGCGAGGTGGGCTGAGCCTTTTTTAAATTCTTATTCTTAATGGGAAATTAGAGTGACATGTGCCCGTCCAAACCCCTACAACTATCCTCTCATTGGTTCCCCCTCTTCCCGTTCATCCTCCTCACAATTTGCAAAATGTGTGAAACAGAAGTTTAAATGTGCTGATTCTCTAAGTGGGGAGATTCTAAGTAACGTGGCTGGAATGATGAACAGGAGCACCAGGAGAGGATAAATGAGGTGCATTTTAGACACATCTCCCGATCACATGGTGTACAGTCCTCTGGGTTTTCCATGCATGTTTTAGCTGTAGGAAGATTCCTTGAACCTGCAGATTTGGGACCCATTGAATGGGTACCAGGTAGTATTACTTTAAAGGGTGTGCATTTCCTCACCCAACCTCACATTTCTCTTAGCGCGAACAGTTTCCAGCCTTATGTCTCATCCTGCTGTGGGTCTAGATGTGTTCAATCCACGTTGCATCACCATCCCTGAGGAAAGGTTGTAAGAGGTTTTCTCTGTCTCTCTGTCGTTTATTTTTTTCAATTTATTACTATATTGGTTACAGCTGATTTTCAAAGCTCTGTTTCTTGCTGCTGTACATCCACTTGATTCACGTACAGAGAGACATCAATAAATTCTTTTTCAGATTCTTACCAGTCATAGATATTCTTTTCCGGTGACTTGAGTGTGCTGAGTGCAGTTCTTTTAGCTACCGTGTAGGCCTTGTTGATTATCAGTTTGGTATTTGGAATGGTATCTTTGCTAATTTCAACCTCCTGGATGATGCCTCACCCCTCCCCACCTTTCCCGTTTAGCAGCCTTACGCGTGTTTTCTACATATTTGACTATGTTTTTGTTTTGTAATTTATTTCATGTGTAGCCATTTTGGATTCCACCTTTAAGTGATATCTTATGATACGTGTCTTTTTCTTTTTGAATTATGTCACTTAGAATGATCATACGTAACTCCTCCGGAGTTGTTACAACTGGCCATATTTCATTGATTTCCAGGCTGAGTAATAGTCCACTCTACATAAGTACCACATCTCTATCCATTTTTTCCCTCCAGAGACATTTAAGTTATATCCTAGTCGAGGATCTTTTAAACAGAGAGGCAGTAAACATTGGGGTGCCTGTGTCCTCTCGATTTTTGTTTTTCCCAAGATATACGCCCATGAGTGCAAGTGCCCTATGCTCTGTAGCTCATTTTTTAGATGCTTTAGTAAACACAATACACTTCTCCAGAATGGCCGTTGGCAATATACATTTCCACTATAAGCCTCACAGGGCTCCCTCTTCTCCTTGCCCTGTCCTGCATTTCTGGTGTTTACACTTTATGAGGATGGCTCCTCTGACTGATGCGAAGTGATATCTTTTGTAGTATTGATTTCCAGTGCCCACCTGTTTGGTTGGCTAAAAAAGTGTATGCCCTTTTCTTGAATATATACAGAAAAAAACGCATACAGCCTTTTTGGCCAACTGCAATGTTGGCAATGTTCAGCCCCTTTTCTTGTGCTTAATGGCGAGTCCTTTCTACCTCCTCAAATCCCTTTCCTGCCATTCTCCCTTGCTTACCAATCCTTTTCTCTGACTTTCCTCAAGACATTTTTCAGTGATAGATATTTTCAACTCTGCAGTTTCGTGAATTTTACTGCCCCTGAGTTCCATTGTTCAACTTGTGTTTATGGGAACTGGCCACAAAGCAGTGGGATTTCCTCAAGCCCTATACTGTTTCCATGGGCAGCCCTAGCCTTTGGTCAATTCATCTTCCTGATTGGAAATTAGAGTGACATGTGCCTGTCTGAACACCTAGGACTTGTCTCTCATTGTTCCTCATCCTTCCGCTTCATCCTCTGGACAAATTCCAAACTGTACGCAACAGGATGTTGACAGTGCTGACATCTCCAAGTGGGGAGACTGTTAGTAAAGACGCTGGAGGGGTGAACCCGAGCACCAGGAGATGAGGAGATGAGATGCCTTTTCCAAACTCTTCCCGATCAGACGGTATACCATCCTCTGGGTGTGACAGACATGTTTTAGCAGTAGGAAGAGTCCCATTCATGTAAGGAGAACACCAGGGCTTTTTCAAAATCAGTGTCTCCCCGAAACCCAAACTGGGGAGTTTTTTAAGCTACGGCTACACATATGTTCATTAAGGGCCTTGGGAAGTAGGCAGAGTCCAAACTTTAGATGATTGAAGTCTTCAGGGTCAGAAGCACTCACCACCAGCTTCCCTTAGGTTACACTTTAACTGTCATTGATAGATGATGTCAATAAAAATATCTATTCTTTTTCCGATTATTTCCCCTTATAGGTTATTGCAAAATATTGAGTGTAGTTCCCTGTGCTATACAGTAGTTCCTTGTTGATGATCTATTTTATACATAGCAGTGTGTATGTGTTAATTCCAAACTGTTAATTTATCCCTCCTCCCACCTTTCCCCTTTGGTAATAATAAATTATAAGATTTTATACTTCTCAGAAATGGGGGAGCTGAAAGAGAGGTATCATTTTCAATGGAAAAGCATTTAAAACAAGATTGAAGCTTTAACCAAGATTATTAGATGTACATCCTTGGAAAGAAATCACTTCATTTCTCTAATATTGACCTGACAAATAAGACAAACCTTTTCACTGAACTTGCTTATAATAAAGTGATGGAAATATCAAATGGAAGTGTTAGAAACATCTTATTTTACCCGAGCCTTATAAACTGTTCTATGTTAACTACAGTTTGGCTCACACATCTGTTCATTGAAGTTATAATAGTCTCAATTTCTGTTACTGATCCTCCAGAGTGGACCCCAACAAGTGTCCCCCTGCCCAGTGTCATTGGGGCCAACAGATCGAGACTGAGTTTGGTTCACAAGAAAAGGAAACTTTATATTTTGATCAGAGAATGGAGAGGTGAGAGCATGCACTACCCCGTGGGCTGTGGGCTGGGCTGGGCTGCTGTGTAGAGATCCTGTGAGAGTCAGTGGGAGGGAGGGGACGGAGCTCTCGAGGGCCGGGTTGGCTGCAGCTCAGGCTCTATATCTCGGAGTCTGCACTGGGCCCCAGGAGCTGAGGTGTCGACCCAGTCATTCTGCACTAGGAAATCTGGTCTGAAGTGCCGGGTGTGGAACCTCTGCATGCGGGACCCTAGGAGCACGTGAAATTAGACAAAGCACAAAGGATAAAAAAGGTCAGACTTGACTTTATTGCCCAGATTCTATTTTTATCTCCCAGGGATTTTTAATGGGCTTTGCTGGGGACAAACCCCTCCTCTGCCTTTTGTCCCGTTCCTCATTCTTGGAGTGCTGAGGGTGCAGACCCTTCTTCTGTAACTGCTGAGTGCTGAGTTGGGAGCCCTCATACCAGGGGACGAGGGTCAGAACTTCTCCCCAGCAGCCTCCAGGTGACGTTGATTGGCCCCAGGACCCCTGCCTCCCTGCTCGTCCGCCTGAGCACCAGCATTGGAAGTGTTATAGATTCTAATGACCTTTAAGGGTCCAGGAAAGAGATGTGCAGAGACGCTGTGGGGGCCGGTTTCACCCCGCCCCACATTTGTTCGGCCACCTTAGGCTGACCGTTTCTGCCAGCCTAGATGCTCTGACCAGTAGTCTGCTCTTTCTTCAATTAGGCCCCTGAATTAACGTAAAAACAGCACCAGGTGTCAGAGCCCTGCCCGCTCAACTCCCAGACAGTCCAGGGTCAGTGGTGATCAAGGACCATGATGGCCACTGAGTCAACAGCCTTTTGAAGTAAACAGGAGTCCAGCCGGTCTTATTGGCCACCATCATCACGGTGTCTGTAGGCTTTTCTATGGTGACAGTGTGATATACGGTTCCCCCGCCAAGATTATTAGCTCCCCTCTGGGTGCAGTAAGTCCTGCAAGCAGTAGTCTACTCCTTCGGGACACACTATTGTTGTTTTATGAGAGAAACTCCAGGTCAAGTGATGTTCACACGAGTCGTCATGGTGCCCTGTTGCCCCCGGTTATCTCTCTGGATGTTGGAGTTGGAGGGCCCCCTCACTCGAGGTCGGTGTGCCCACGGAGCGAACCCTGCAACTTCAGGGCATGGTTGGTGATTAGGATCACCACATGGGGTCCTTTTCCCTTAGGAGGGAGGTGGCCTTTTGGGCTGCTGATTTCCAGGTTTTTAGATACCGCCAGTATCTTGGCCAGATGTGGCAGTGGGCCAAGCCCCTTGGTGACTGTAGTTTATCCTACCTGGATGGCATTCTTGCGTTGTTCCATTTCAAGTGGTCCCAGTTTTTGCACTAATTCTCCAATGGCGATTCACCTTTCACCAGGAATGTAAAGGTCAAAGGGTTTAGCTCAATTAGGGAGTTCCAGGGCAAGGGTCTGAATTGACTGCTCTTTCCATTCTTGAAAGGCCACTTCTGGATTCTGTTCAAAAGGATCATCATCTTTTCCTTTCAGTGTTTCATATAGAGGCCCAGCTAGTAGACTGTAGTTAGGGATCCAGAAGCAGCAAACCCTGGCCTCCCCAGGAACCCCTAAGCTGTCTTCTAGTTTTAGAAAGGGGTAAGGCTGCAAACGGTTTCTTCCCTTTCCTGGGATGGGCTTCTCTGACCTTGTGTGAGAATGAAGCCCAGGCAGGTCACCGCAGTCTGTGATATTTGAGCTTTTTCTTGGACAACTTCTATCCTTTATTGGCTTGGTAGTTCAGAGGCCTCCTTAGTAGGGCTGGCGATCAGAATGTCATCTGCATATTGAAGGAGGGTTTCCTTTTCCAGAGGTAGAACTTTTCAGTCTTTAGCTAATCTTTCCCCAAAGATGGTGTGGGAATTTTTGAACCCTTGGGGCAAGACGGCCCAGAAGTATTGTTTTAGTTGTATGTTGAGTCCTGCCACTCACAAGCCAAAATTTCTTGTGACTCTGGGACTAATGGAATACAAAAGAAGGCATCATTGAAGACTAATACAGAATACCATGTCCTGGTGGTTGGTAGAATGACCAGCAGGGTGTAGGAATCAGGAGCAACTGGAGGTATATCCTCGGTGGCTTCACTGACTGTCCTGACATCCTTTACCAGGTCCCCAGCAGCCCATGGGGCTCTCATGGTCAGGACAATCCCAGGATATGGAGCTCTCCTGGGCAGGTACCCCACCCCCAACCCAGCCCACGGGGCTCTCATGGTCAGGCCCCTCCCAGGATACAGAGCTACCCTTGCAGGTACCGTGGCAGGGCTGGGCACACAGGAACCGTGCACATAGCCCTCATTGAAGAGCACCCCCAGCTCACCTGTCGTTCAGAGCTGACACAGAGCACCTCAGAGCAGGACTTGAACTAACAAACAGCAGCTCCGACAGGTCTGTGACCCTGGGCATCACTCTGTGTGGCCTCCCTCCACCTGGTCTTCCAGAGACTTCCACTGCACCCAGGGCACCAGGCCTCTGTCTCCAACCACCACCCACCCCCTCCTCTCCCTGACTCCTGGGTTCCTCTCATTAGGAGAGGGTTTTCTTGAAGTTGTCTCCCACTCATGGGCCAGATAAAATGATTAGAAAACAAGCCAAAGCTGCAGCCCCTTGTCTATCCTGACTCTCAGGAGCCCACACCTGTTCCTTGGACCTGGCCGGTTCAGCAAGTTCCCTTTTCTGCAACTGTGAGCCCCTGAGGGGTGATGATTGGCTGACCTGGGCAGCCTTACCATGCCGGCCAGCCCTCCCCAGGTGTGCCTGGGTTGAGATCAATATAAATACCACTCCAGGCAGCAAGAGCCCCTGCAGCTGTGCCTGACGCCATTTTCTCTGCCCTGTCAGCAGTCTCGGGGCTGGGCTGGTGGGAGGGAGTGAGAGGCCACGGCTTTGTGGGTGGCCCAGTGTGAGTGGGGCTCTGCTGGACTTTCTGCAGCAGTTGCCAGGCTGCCACCTGCTAAAGAAGAGGATGTGTCACCCATACCTGCTGCTGGAATTTCTCCCTGGGCAGAGGTGAGGAAGGAAAAAAGCAGTGGGGGCAGGGACAGGACGGGTATCTCAGGCAGGGAAATGGAAATCTTCCAGAAGAGCACCCAGGGCCAGGACCATCCTGGCTGGCCTGCAGGCACCAAGTCAGCTGGCATGCTGTCACTCGTGTGGCTCCATGGCCCTTCCTCTAGGCTTTCAAGTCCTTGTATATATTCAGGTGTTTTACCTGGGAAGGGTGGGAACAGTTCAGCAGCAACTGGCCTGGGGCTCAGCTCACGTTTACTCACAGATGCCTCGGCACGGTGCCCCAGCTTTGCAATGAGGACGCTTGTTGTGTGGGGGCTGCTGGATGAATGGGAGACGATTCCCCACCACTGACCAACTTCAGAATTGTTTACAACTGGAGCAAGTGCCCTGATACGGTTTTCCTCTGAGTAACTGGTGGGTTCTGTTTTTTTTTTTTTTCTCTTTTTCGTTTTTGGTTCAAGGTAGATTTTATTCCTCTTTTTTGTATTTACAGATACAAGCATGGAAATAATTTATTCATATAAATACATGTATGTGAAGGGAATAATTGTTTTTTCTGTTTTATTTTTTAAATTTTATTTCTTTTTAATTTTGAATTTTATTTTATATTTTTATACAGCAGGTTCTTATTGGTTATCTATTTTATACATATAAATGTTTACATGCCAATCCCAATCTCTCAACTCCTCCCACCACCACCCCCCCAAGAGCTTTCCCCCCTTGTTGTCCATACGATTGTTGTCTACATCTGTTGCTCTATTTATGCCTTGCAAAACGGTTAATCTGTACAGTTTTTCTAGGTTCCACATATATGCATGAATATACAAGATTTGTTCTTCTCTTTCTGACTTACTTCACTCTGTATGACAGTCTCTAGATCCATCGACGTCTCTACAAATGACCCAGTTTCATTCCTTTCATGGCTTAGTAATATTCCATTTTATATATGTACCACATCTTTATGCATTCGTCTGTCTGTGGGCATTTAGGTTGCTTCCATTACCTCGATATTGTAAATAGTGATGCAATGAACATTGCAGTGAATGTCTCTTTTTGATTTATGGTTTTGTCTGGGTATATGTCCAGTACTGGGATTGCTGTATCATATGGTAATTCTATTATTAGTTTCTTAAGAAACTCCATATTGTTCTCCATAGTGACTGTATCAATTTATATTCCCAACAATAGTGGAAGAGGCTTCCTTTTCTCCACACCCTTTCCAGCATTTGTTGTTTGTAGATTTTCAGATGATGCCCATTCTAACAGGTGTGAGGTGATACCTCATTGTTGAGTCCATTTCGTTGAGCAAGGGGTAGGTCTTGTCTATTACATATTTGGCTTATGGAACGGTATCTGTGCTAATTTCAAACTCTGGTTTTATGCAGCACCCCAACTCACCTTTCCCCTTAAGCAAGCATAAGTTGGTTTTCTAAACTTGAGACCCTGTTCTGTTTTGTAATTCAGTTCATGTGTAGCCAAGTTTACATTCCGTGCATTAGTGATACCTTATGATGTTTCTTTTTCTGTGTGACTTATTTCACTTAGAATCATCGTGCCTCAATCCACTCATTATGCTGGTACAGGCCTGGTGACACAGATTTCATTGCTGAGTGGTATTCTGTTGTCCATAAGTACCACAACTTCTTTATCAATTATTTGTTCTCTGGGATATTTAACTTGTACTGTAGAAGAGGTTCCTGTAAACAGAGCCGTCCCAAATTTTGGGGTGGCTGTGTCTTTTTGATTTTAATTTCCCTAAGCTATAGGACCATAAGTGGAAATGCCCTAGACTCTGTTGCTTTGTTTTTCAGATGTATCAGGAAACACCATACACTTCTCCAGAGTGGCTGTTGGCAATTTACATCCCGCCCATCAGCATAACAAGGCTCCTTTTTCCCCATGGCCTGTCTTGCCTTTCTGGATTTTACACTTTTCTCAGATGGCCCTTTAGACCGGGGGGAAGTGACACTTCATAGTAGTTCGGATTTCCATTGCAAGCTTGCTTGGTTTGCCAAAAAGGGCGTATGTGTTTTTTCCTGAATATATTCAGGAACAAACTCATACGCCCTTTTTTGCCAAGTGCATCATTGTCGATGTTCTGCCTCTTTTCCTATGCTTTAAATGCAAATCCAGTCTACCTCCTGAAATCGGTTTCCTGAAATTCTGCCCCGCTTTCAAGTCCTCTTCGCAGCCTTACTTCAATATATTTTTGGACGTTATCTGTCATTTATAACTCTGCAGGTTTGTGAATTACAGGGCCCCTGAGCTCCTTTCTTCAACTCGCTTTCTTGTGAGCTGGCCGAAAACCCGCAAGACTGCTTCAGGCCCTAATCTGCTTCTGGCAGGGCATGCTGAGCCTTTGGTTAATTCCTCTTCCTGGTGGGAAATGAGTGTTAAATATGCCCGTCCAGACACCTACCTCACTCTCAACCCCTTGGTGATGTGGGTCCTCTGGTTTGTGGCCACCTTTGCTGGGTTCCTCACCTTTCAATGATGTGGCCCCACTAGTGTGAGGACACTCCTGCCTGGTTCTCATCCACGTGGTTTTGTGGACCCCCTGGTGAGAGTCTGTTCCTGGCTGTGTTCCTCACCCTTCTGTGAGGGAGACCCTCTGCTGATAGGTCACTCCTGCATGGCTGGCACACATTGCCTTGGTGAAGTCAGCCGTGTGGTGGCAGTTGGAGCGTGCTGGGAATCTCCTCCCCCCGGTGATGAGGGCCCTCTTGCGTCAGGCCCTAACTGCTGGGCTCACCAACTTTTCTTAGTGAGCCCAGTGATGCTTTGGCACTCCTCTTAGGATCCCATCTCCATGGGGATGTGGGCCTTCTGCTCTGAGGTCCCAACGGCTGGGTTGTTCACATTTTCATGATGTGGGCTCTCTGGTGTTAGTTCACAGAGGCCTGGATCCCATAGCCTCTGTGCTCTTGGCCGCCTGCTGGGAGGTTCCAACTGCTGGATTCCTCACTTTTTTAATTTTTTGGGCCCTCTGTTGTGAGGATCCTCCTGCCTGCCTCACTCCCAGCCCCTTCGTGATGTGTGTCGTCTGGTTTGAGGCCACATGTGCTGGGTTCCTCACCTTTCGATGATGTGGGACCAATGGTCTTAGGAGACTCCTGCCTGGTTCATATCCCCTTGGTGATGTGGGCCCTCTGTTGAGAGTCTGATCCTGGCTGGGTTCCTCACCCATCTGTGAGGTGGGCCGTCTGCTGTGAGGTCACTCCTGCCTGGCTTGCTCACCTCGCCTTGTGGACATGAGCCCTCTGGTGGCACTTGGAGCCTGCTGGGAGCCTCCTCCCCTCGGTGATGAGGGCCCTCTGGCGTCAGGCCCTAACTCCTGGGCTCCCCACATTTTGTGATGTGCGCCCAGTGGTGCGAGGACACTCCAGCCAGGTTCACATCCCCATTGGGATGTGGGCCTTCTGCTCTGAGGTCCCAACGCCTGGGTTGCTCACAGTTTCATGATGTGGGCTCTCTGCTGTTAGTTCACTCCTGCCTGCATCCCATAGCTTCTGTGCTCTCGGCCGCCTGCTGGGAGGTTCCAACTGCTGGATTCCTCACCTTTCTTATTCTTTGGGCCCTCTGTTTTTAGGCTACTCCTGCCTGCCTCACTCCCATTCCCTTTGTGATATGTGTCCTCTGATTTGAGGCCACATGTGCTGGGTTCCGCACCTTTCGATGATGTGGCCCCACTGGAGGGAAGACAGTCCTGACTGGTTCCCATCCCCTTTGTGATGTGGGCCCTCTGGTGAGAGTCTGATCCTGGCTGGGTTCCTCACCCATCTGTGAGGTGGGCCCTCTACTATCAGGTAACTCTTGCCTGGCTTGCTCACCTCGCCTTGTTGACATGAGCCCTCTGGTGGCACTTGGACCCTGCTGGGAGCCTCCTCACCTCTGTGATGAGGGCCCTCTGACGTCAGGCCCTAACTGCTGGGCTCCCCAACTTTTCTTAGTGAGCCTAGTGATGCTCGGGCACTCCTCTTAGGTTCCCATCTCCACGGGGATGTGGGCCATCTGCTCTGAGCTTCCAACGGCTGGGTTGATCACAATTTCATGATGTGGGCTCTCTGGTGTTAGTTCACTGTGGCCTGGATCCCATAGCCTCTGTGCTCTTGGCCACCTGCTGGGAGGTTCCAACTGCTCGATTCCTCAACTTTTGTACTCTATGGGTCCTGTGTTGTGATGCTCCTCCTGCCTGCCTCACTCGCAACCCTTTCGTGATGTGGGTCTTCTGGTTTGAGGCCACATGTGCTGGGTTCCACAACTTTCAATGATGTGGCCCCACTGGTGTGAGGACACTCCTGCCTGGTTCCCATCCCCTTGGTGATGTGGGCCTTCTGGTGACAGTCTTATCCTGGCTGGGTTCCTCACTCTTCTGTGAGGTAGGCCCTCTGCTGTGAGGTCAATCCTGCCTGACTTGCACACATCACCTTGGTGACGTGGGCCCTCTGTTGGCACATGGAACCTGCTGGGAGCCTCCTGCCCTCGGTGATGACGGCCCTCTTGCATCAGGCTCTAACTGCTGGGCTCCCCACGTTTTCTGATGTGAGCCCAGTGATGCCAGGACACTCCTGTCAGGTTCCCATCCCCATGGGGATGTGGGCTTTCTGCTCTGAGGTCCCAACGCCTGGGTTGCTCACAGTTTCATGATGTGGGCTCTCTGGTGTTAGTTCACTCCTGCCTGCATCCCATAGCTTCTGTGCTCTCGGCTGCCTGCTGGGAGGTTCCAACTGCTGGATTCCTCACCTTTCTTATTCTTTGGGCCCTCTGTTTTTAGGCTACTCCTACCTGCCTCACTCCCATCCCCTTTGTGATGTATGTCCTCTGATATGAGGCCACATGTGCTGGGTTTCTCACCTTTCGATGATGTGGCCCCACTGGTGGGAGGACAGTCCTGACTGGTTCCCATCCCCTTGGTGTTGTGGGCCCTCTGGCAAGAGTCTCATCCTGCCTCGGTTCCTCACCCTTCTGTGAGATAGGCCCTCTGCTGTGAGGTCACTACTGCCTGGCTGGCGCATGCCACCTTGTAGACGTGGGCCCTCTGTTGGCAGTTGGAACCTGCTGGGAGTCTCCTCCCCTCAGTTATGAGGGCCCCCTGGCGTCAGGCCCTAACTGCTGGGCTCCTAACATTTTCTGATATGTGCTAAGTGGTGCGAAGCCACTCCTGCCAGGTTCCCATCCCAATGGGGATGTGGGCCTTCTGTTCTGAGGTCCCAACGGCTGGGCTGCTCACAGGTTCATGATGTGGGCCCTCTGCTGTGAGTTCACTGCGGCCTGGATCCCATAACCTCAGTGCTCTGGGCCACTTGCTGGGAGGTTCCAACTGCTGGATTCCTCAACTTTTATATTCTATGGACCCTGTGTTGTGAGGCCGGTCCTGCCAGCCTCATTCCGAACCCCTTGGTGATGTGGTTCCTGTGGTTTGAGGCTACATGTGCTGGGATCCTCACCTTTCGATGATGTTGTCCCACTGGTGTGGGGACACTCCTGCCTGGTTCCCATCCCCTTGGTGATGTGGGTCCTCTGGTGCGAGTCTGATCCTGACTGGGTTCGTCACACTTCTCTGAGGTGGGCCCTCTGCTGTGAGGTCATTCGTGCCTGGTTGGCACACATCGCCTTGGAGACGTCAGCCCTCTGGTGGCAGTTGGAGCCTGCTGGGAGCCTCCTTCCCTTGATGATGAGGGTCCTCTTGCGTCAGGCCCTAACTGCTGGTCGCCCAAAATTTTCTGATACGTTCTCAAGGGTGCGAGGACAGTCCTAACAGATTTCCATCCCCATGGGGATGTGGGCCTCCTGCTGTGAGGTCCCAATGGCTGGGTTGCTCAGTTTCATGACATGGGCCCTCTTCTGTGAGTTCACTCTGGCCTGGATCCCATAGCCTCGGTGCTCTGGGCCGCCTGCTGGGAGGTTCCAACTGCTGGATTCCTCACTTTTTTATTCTATGGGCCCAGTGTTGTGAGGCTACTCCTGCCTGCCTCACTCCGAGGCCCTTGGTGATGTGGGTCCTCTGGTTTGAGGACACATGTGCTGAGTACCTCACCTTTCGATGATGTGGCCCAACTGGTGTGAAGACACTCCTGCCTGTTTCCCATCCCCTTGGTGATGTGGGCCCTCTGGTGAGAGTCTGATGTTGGCTGGGTTTCTCACCCTTCTGTGAGGTGGGACCTCTGCTGTGAGGTAACTACTGCCTGGCTTGCTCACATTGCCTTGGCAATGTGAGCCCTCAGGTGGCAGTTGGAGCCTGCTGGGAATCTCCTCCCCTCAGTTATGAGAGCTCTGGATAAAACACATATGCCCATTTTTGCCAAGTGCATTATTTTCCAAGTTCTGTCTCTTTTCCTATGCTTTAAGAGCGACTCCCGTGTACCTTCTGAAATCGGTTTCCTGCAATTCTGCCCCGCTTTCAAGTCCTCTTGGCAGCCTTACTTCAATATATTTTTGGACAATAGCTGTCATTTATAACTCTGCAGGTTTGTGAATGACAGTGCCCCTGAGCTCCTTTCTTCAACTCGCTTTCTTGTGAGCTGGCCGCAACACCGCAGGATTGCTTCAGGCCCTAGTGTGGTTCCGGCACGGCACGCTGAGCCTTTGGTTAATTCCTCTTCCTGGTGGGAAATGAGAGTTAAATTTGCCCGTCCAGACACCTCCAGCTAGTCTGTCATTGGTTGGCCCTATTCCTGTTCATTTTCCGCAGAAATTGCAAACTGGGCCACACAGGAGGTTAAAGGCACTGACTCTCCAAGTGGGGAGAGTGTTAGTAAAGGGTCTGCAATGTTGCACCCGAGTACCAGGGGACGAAAACTGAGACACATTTGAACACGTTTCCCGATCACTCGGTGGATCATACTCTGGGTTCCACATGCATGTTTTAGCTGAAGGAAGAATCCCTTAAACCCGGAGAGTTGAGACCCATGGAATGGGTACCATGCAATATGACTTCAAAGGGTCTGCATTTGCTCACCGAACCTCACCAATCCTATCACTGCTGTGTTCATGCCGCTGTACACATGCTTGATTCTCCTTCGGAGACATATAAATCCATAGGTTTTAAGATTCTTACTAGTCAGGTATATACTTAGGCGTTTAATATGGGGTGTTGAGTCCACTTCGTTGAGCAAGGAGTAGCTCTTGTCTATTACATATTTGGCTTATGGAATGGTATCTGTGCTAATTTCAATCTCTGGTTTTATGCAGCACCCCAACTCACCTTTCCCCTTAAGCAAGCATAAGTTGGTTTTCTACATTTGAGACCCTGTTCTGTTTTGTAATTCAGTTCCTGTGTAGCCAAGTTTACATTCTGTATTAGTTATATCTTATGATGTTTCTTTTTCTGTGTGACTTATTTCAGTTAGGATCATCGTACCTGAATCCACTCATTATGCTGCTACGGGCCTGATGACATAGATTTCATTGCTGAGTGATATTGCATTGTTCGTAAGTACCACAACTTCTTTATCCATTTTTCGCTTTCTGTGATATTGAACTTGTACCGTAAACGAGGTCCTGTAAACAGAGCCGTCCCAAACTTTGTGGTGGCTGTGTCTTTTTGATTTTAATTTCCTTAAGCTATAGGACCATAAGTGGAAGTGCCCTAGGCTCTGTTGCTTTGGTTTTTAGATGTTTCAGGAAACACCATACACTTCTCCAGAGTGGCTGTTGGCAATTTACATCCCGCCCATCAGCATAACAAGGCTCCCAGTTCTCCATGGCCTGTCCTGCCTTTCTGGATTTTACACTTTTTTCAGATGGCCCTTTTGACTGGGGGGAAGTGAGACTTCATTGTAGTGCAGATTTCCTTTGCAAGCTTGCTTGGTTGGCCAAAAAGGGCGTATGCGTTTTTTCCTGAATATATTCAGGAAAAAACGCATACGCCCTTTTTGGCCAAGTGCATGATTGTCGATGTTCTGAGTCTTTTCATATGTTTTCAATGCAATTCCAGTCTACCTCCTGAAATCTGTTTCCTGCAATTCTGTCTTGCTGTCAGTGCCTCTTCATAGCCTTACCTCAATATACTTTTGGAGAATAGTTGGCCTTTATAACTCTGCAAGTTTTTGAAATGCAGTTGCCCTTAGTTCCATTTTTCAGCTCTTATTTTTGTGATCTTGCCTCATATCCACAGGATTTCTTCAGGCCCTATTCTTCTTCTGGGGCGCCTTGCTGTGCCTTTGGTTAATTCTTCTTCCTATGTGAAATTAGAGTGACATGTGGCCATTGAAACCGCTACAGCTATTTTCTCAGTGGTTCCCCCTATTCCCATTCATCCTCCGCACTAACTGCAGACTGTGCGATACCGGAACTTAAAGGCATTGACTCTCCATGTGGGGATGCTGTTAGTAAAGTGGCTGGAATGTTGATCCGGAGCCCCAGGAGAGGAAAATGAGGTGCGTTTTAGAAACCTTTCCCGATCATATTGTATACCATCTGCTGGATTTCCCATGCATGGTTTAGCTGTAGGAAGATTCCCTTCAACCTGGAGTGTTGGGACCCTTGGAATGAGTAGCATGAAGTATTGCATTAAACTTTCGGCAGTTGCTCACCAAAGCTCACCAATCCTCTCAGCCCCAAGTGTCCAGCCTTATGTCTTATCCAGCTGTGGGTTTATATGTGGTCATTCCAGGTTGCATCACAGCCCCTGAGCGAATTTTGTAAGAATTTTTCTCTCTTTCATTGTTTCTGCGTTTTGGTTTTAAAATTTATTTCTATAATGGGGTTTAGCTCATTTTCACTGCTGTGTTTGTGCCGCTCTGCACACACTTGATTCCCTTATGGAGATATATCAATACATGGGTTTTAAGATTCTTATTACTCAGATATATTTCTCTGTGGTGTATAGGGTGTGTTGAGGCCAGTTCATTGAGCAAGGTGTAGATCTTGTCTAATACCTATTTGGTTTATTGAATGGTATCTGTGCTAATTTCAAACTCTGGTTTTATGCATCACCCCACCTCTCCTTTCCCCTTAAGCTGACATAAGTGTGTTTTCTAAATGTGAGACACTGTTCTGTTTTGTAATTCATTTTTTGTGCAGCCATATTTATCCTCCCTCTATAAGTGATATCTTATGATATGTTTCTTTTTCTGTTTGACTTATTTCAAGTAGTATTATCAGACCTAAATCCACTCTTTATCCTTCTACTAGCCTTATTACATTGATTTCATGGTGAAGAGATATTCCATTGTACGTAAGTACCACATTTTCTTTATCCATTGTTCTCTTTCCTGGGATATTTAAGGTGTACTGAAGTTGAGGTTCTTGTAAACAGAGTAGCCCTAAACTGTGGTGTGCTTGTGTCTTGTTGATTTTTAGACTTCCCTAGATATACTCCCGTGATTGGAAGTGCCCTATGCTCTGTAGCTCTGTTTTTTAGATGATTTAGGAACCACCATACACTTCTCCAGAGTGGCTCTCGGCAGTTCACACACTGTCCATCAGTGTATAAAGGCTCCCTGTTCTCCATGGCCTGTCCTGCATTTCTGGTTTTTACAATTTTTTCAGATGGCCCTTTTGACCGGTGGGAAATGAGACTTCTTTGTTGTGCACATTTGCATTGCTTGCTTGCTTCGTTGCCCATAAAGTGCGTATGCGTTTTTTCCTGGATATATTCAGGAAAAAACGCATACTCCCTTTTGGGCCTACTGCATCATTGTCGAAATTCTGCCGCTTTTCATGTGCTTTAAAGACGAGTCCAATCTATCTCTTGAAATCTGTTTCTTGCAATTCTGTCTTGCATTCAGATCCTCTTCTTTGCCTTACCTCAACATATTTTTGGACGTTAGTTTTCATTTATAACTCTGCAGGTTTGTGAATTGCAGTGACCCTGAGCTCCATTTTTTAAGTTGCTCTTTTGTGAGCTGGCCTCAAAGCCACAGGATTGCTTCAGGCCCTATTTTGGCTCCGGCAAGGCGGGCTGAGCCTTTTTTTTAATTCTTATTCTTAATGGGAAATTAGAGTGACATGTGCCCTTCCAAACCCCTACAACTATCCTCTCATTGGTTCCCCCTCTTCCCGTTCATCCTCCTCACAATTTGCAAAATGTGTGAAACAGAAGTTTAAATGTGCTGATTCTCTAAGTGGGGAGATTCTAAGTAACGTGGCTGGAATGATGAACAGGAGCACCAGGAGAGGATAAATGAGGTGCATTTTAGACACATCTCCCGATCACATGGTGTACAGTCCTCTGGGTTTTCCATGCATGTTTTAGCTGTAGGAAGATTCCTTGAACCTGCAGATTTGGGACCCATTGAATGGGTACCAGGTAGTATTACTTTAAAGGGTGTGCATTTCCTCACCCAACCTCACATTTCTCTTAGCGCGAACAGTTTCCAGCCTTATGTCTCATCCTGCTGTGGGTCTAGATGTGTTCAATCCACGTTGCATCACCATCCCTGAGGAAAGGTTGTAAGAGGTTTTCTCTGTCTCTCTGTCGTTTATTTTTTTCAATTTATTACTATATTGGTTACAGCTGATTTTCAAAGCTCTGTTTCTTGCTGCTGTACATCCACTTGATTCACGTACAGAGAGACATCAATAAATTCTTTTTCAGATTCTTACCAGTCATAGATATTCTTTTCCGGTGACTTGAGTGTGCTGAGTGCAGTTCTTTTAGCTACCGTGTAGGCCTTGTTGATTATCAGTTTGGTATTTGGAATGGTATCTTTGCTAATTTCAACCTCCTGGATGATGCCTCACCCCTCCCCACCTTTCCCGTTTAGCAGCCTTACGCGTGTTTTCTACATATTTGACTATGTTTTTGTTTTGTAATTTATTTCATGTGTAGCCATTTTGGATTCCACCTTTAAGTGATATCTTATGATACGTGTCTTTTTCTTTTTGAATTATGTCACTTAGAATGATCATACGTAACTCCTCCGGAGTTGTTACAACTGGCCATATTTCATTGATTTCCAGGCTGAGTAATAGTCCACTCTACATAAGTACCACATCTCTATCCATTTTTTCCCTCCAGAGACATTTAAGTTATATCCTAGTCGAGGATCTTTTAAACAGAGAGGCAGTAAACATTGGGGTGCCTGTGTCCTCTCGATTTTTGTTTTTCCCAAGATATACGCCCATGAGTGCAAGTGCCCTATGCTCTGTAGCTCATTTTTTAGATGCTTTAGTAAACACAATACACTTCTCCAGAATGGCCGTTGGCAATATACATTTCCACTATAAGCCTCACAGGGCTCCCTCTTCTCCTTGCCCTGTCCTGCATTTCTGGTGTTTACACTTTATGAGGATGGCTCCTCTGACTGATGCGAAGTGATATCTTTTGTAGTATTGATTTCCAGTGCCCACCTGTTTGGTTGGCTAAAAAAGTGTATGCCCTTTTCTTGAATATATACAGAAAAAAACGCATACAGCCTTTTTGGCCAACTGCAATGTTGGCAATGTTCAGCCCCTTTTCTTGTGCTTAATGGCGAGTCCTTTCTACCTCCTCAAATCCCTTTCCTGCCATTCTCCCTTGCTTACCAATCCTTTTCTCTGACTTTCCTCAAGACATTTTTCAGTGATAGATATTTTCAACTCTGCAGTTTCGTGAATTTTACTGCCCCTGAGTTCCATTGTTCAACTTGTGTTTATGGGAACTGGCCACAAAGCAGTGGGATTTCCTCAAGCCCTATACTGTTTCCATGGGCAGCCCTAGCCTTTGGTCAATTCATCTTCCTGATTGGAAATTAGAGTGACATGTGCCTGTCTGAACACCTAGGACTTGTCTCTCATTGTTCCTCATCCTTCCGCTTCATCCTCTGGACAAATTCCAAACTGTACGCAACAGGATGTTGACAGTGCTGACATCTCCAAGTGGGGAGACTGTTAGTAAAGACGCTGGAGGGGTGAACCCGAGCACCAGGAGATGAGGAGATGAGATGCCTTTTCCAAACTCTTCCCGATCAGACGGTATACCATCCTCTGGGTGTGACAGACATGTTTTAGCAGTAGGAAGAGTCCCATTCATGTAAGGAGAACACCAGGGCTTTTTCAAAATCAGTGTCTCCCCGAAACCCAAACTGGGGAGTTTTTTAAGCTACGGCTACACATATGTTCATTAAGGGCCTTGGGAAGTAGGCAGAGTCCAAACTTTAGATGATTGAAGTCTTCAGGGTCAGAAGCACTCACCACCAGCTTCCCTTAGGTTACACTTTAACTGTCATTGATAGATGATGTCAATAAAAATATCTATTCTTTTTCCGATTATTTCCCCTTATAGGTTATTGCAAAATATTGAGTGTAGTTCCCTGTGCTATACAGTAGTTCCTTGTTGATGATCTATTTTATACATAGCAGTGTGTATGTGTTAATTCCAAACTGTTAATTTATCCCTCCTCCCACCTTTCCCCTTTGGTAATAATAAATTATAAGATTTTATACTTCTCAGAAATGGGGGAGCTGAAAGAGAGGTATCATTTTCAATGGAAAAGCATTTAAAACAAGATTGAAGCTTTAACCAAGATTATTAGATGTACATCCTTGGAAAGAAATCACTTCATTTCTCTAATATTGACCTGACAAATAAGACAAACCTTTTCACTGAACTTGCTTATAATAAAGTGATGGAAATATCAAATGGAAGTGTTAGAAACATCTTATTTTACCCGAGCCTTATAAACTGTTCTATGTTAACTACAGTTTGGCTCACACATCTGTTCATTGAAGTTATAATAGTCTCAATTTCTGTTACTGATCCTCCAGAGTGGACCCCAACAAGTGTCCCCCTGCCCAGTGTCATTGGGGCCAACAGATCGAGACTGAGTTTGGTTCACAAGAAAAGGAAACTTTATATTTTGATCAGAGAATGGAGAGGTGAGAGCATGCACTACCCCGTGGGCTGTGGGCTGGGCTGGGCTGCTGTGTAGAGATCCTGTGAGAGTCAGTGGGAGGGAGGGGACGGAGCTCTCGAGGGCCGGGTTGGCTGCAGCTCAGGCTCTATATCTCGGAGTCTGCACTGGGCCCCAGGAGCTGAGGTGTCGACCCAGTCATTCTGCACTAGGAAATCTGGTCTGAAGTGCCGGGTGTGGAACCTCTGCATGCAGGACCCTAGGAGCACGTGAAATTAGACAAAGCACAAAGGATAAAAAAGGTCAGACTTGACTTTATTGCCCAGATTCTATTTTTATCTCCCAGGGATTTTTAATGGGCTTTGCTGGGGACAAACCCCTCCTCTGCCTTTTGTCCCGTTCCTCATTCTTGGAGTGCTGAGGGTGCAGACCCTTCTTCTGTAACTGCTGAGTGCTGAGTTGGGAGCCCTCATACCAGGGGACGAGGGTCAGAACTTCTCCCCAGCAGCCTCCAGGTGACGTTGATTGGCCCCAGGACCCCTGCCTCCCTGCTCGTCCGCCTGAGCACCAGCATTGGAAGTGTTATAGATTCTAATGACCTTTAAGGGTCCAGGAAAGAGATGTGCAGAGACGCTGTGGGGGCCGGTTTCACCCCGCCCCACATTTGTTCGGCCACCTTAGGCTGACCGTTTCTGCCAGCCTAGATGCTCTGACCAGTAGTCTGCTCTTTCTTCAATTAGGCCCCTGAATTAACGTAAAAACAGCACCAGGTGTCAGAGCCCTGCCCGCTCAACTCCCAGACAGTCCAGGGTCAGTGGTGATCAAGGACCATGATGGCCACTGAGTCAACAGCCTTTTGAAGTAAACAGGAGTCCAGCCGGTCTTATTGGCCACCATCATCACGGTGTCTGTAGGCTTTTCTATGGTGACAGTGTGATATACGGTTCCCCCGCCAAGATTATTAGCTCCCCTCTGGGTGCAGTAAGTCCTGCAAGCAGTAGTCTACTCCTTCGGGACACACTATTGTTGTTTTATGAGAGAAACTCCAGGTCAAGTGATGTTCACACGAGTCGTCATGGTGCCCTGTTGCCCCCGGTTATCTCTCTGGATGTTGGAGTTGGAGGGCCCCCTCACTCGAGGTCGGTGTGCCCACGGAGCGAACCCTGCAACTTCAGGGCATGGTTGGTGATTAGGATCACCACATGGGGTCCTTTTCCCTTAGGAGGGAGGTGGCCTTTTGGGCTGCTGATTTCCAGGTTTTTAGATACCGCCAGTATCTTGGCCAGATGTGGCAGTGGGCCAAGCCCCTTGGTGACTGTAGTTTATCCTACCTGGATGGCATTCTTGCGTTGTTCCATTTCAAGTGGTCCCAGTTTTTGCACTAATTCTCCAATGGCGATTCACCTTTCACCAGGAATGTAAAGGTCAAAGGGTGTAGCTCAATTAGGGAGGTCCAGGGCAAGGGTCTGAATTGACTGCTCTTTCCATTCTTGAAAGGCCACTTCTGGATTCTGTTCAAAAGGATCATCATCTTTTCCTTTCAGTGTTTCATATAGAGGCCCAGCTAGTAGACTGTAGTTAGGGATCCAGAAGCAGCAAACCCTGGCCTCCCCAGGAACCCCTAAGCTGTCTTCTAGTTTTAGAAAGGGGTAAGGCTGCAAACGGTTTCTTCCCTTTCCTGGGATGGGCTTCTCTGACCTTGTGTGAGAATGAAGCCCAGGCAGGTCACCGCAGTCTGTGATATTTGAGCTTTTTCTTGGACAACTTCTATCCTTTATTGGCTTGGTAGTTCAGAGGCCTCCTTAGTAGGGCTGGCGATCAGAATGTCATCTGCATATTGAAGGAGGGTTTCCTTTTCCAGAGGTAGAACTTTTCAGTCTTTAGCTAATCTTTCCCCAAAGATGGTGTGGGAATTTTTGAACCCTTGGGGCAAGACGGCCCAGAAGTATTGTTTTAGTTGTATGTTGAGTCCTGCCACTCACAAGCCAAAATTTCTTGTGACTCTGGGACTAATGGAATACAAAAGAAGGCATCATTGAAGACTAATACAGAATACCATGTCCTGGTGGTTGGTAGAATGACCAGCAGGGTGTAGGAATCAGGAGCAACTGGAGGTATATCCTCGGTGGCTTCACTGACTGTCCTGACATCCTTTACCAGGTCCCCAGCAGCCCATGGGGCTCTCGTGGTCAGGCCAATCCCAGGATATGGAGCTCTCCTGGGCAGGTACCCCACCCCCAACCCAGCCCACGGGGCTCTCATGGTCAGGCCCCTCCCAGGATACAGAGCTACCCTTGCAGGTACCGTGGCAGGGCTGGGCACACAGGAACCATGCACATAGCCCTCATTGAAGAGCACCCCCAGCTCACCTGTCGTTCAGAGCTGACACAGAGCACCTCAGAGCAGGACTTGAACTAACAAACAGCAGCTCCGACAGGTCTGTGACCCTGGGCATCACTCTGTGTGGCCTCCCTCCACCTGGTCTTCCAGAGACTTCCACTGCACCCAGGGCACCAGGCCTCTGTCTCCAACCACCACCCACCCCCTCCTCTCCCTGACTCCTGGGTTCCTCTCATTAGGAGAGGGTTTTCTTGAAGTTGTCTCCCACTCATGGGCCAGATAAAATGATTAGAAAACAAGCCAAAGCTGCAGCCCCTTGTCTATCCTGACTCTCAGGAGCCCACACCTGTTCCTTGGACCTGGCCGGTTCAGCAAGTTCCCTTTTCTGCAACTGTGAGCCCCTGAGGGGTGATGATTGGCTGACCTGGGCAGCCTTACCATGCCGGCCAGCCCTCCCCAGGTGTGCCTGGGTTGAGATCAATATAAATACCACTCCAGGCAGCAAGAGCCCCTGCAGCTGTGCCTGACGCCATTTTCTCTGCCCTGTCAGCAGTCTCGGGGCTGGGCTGGTGGGAGGGAGTGAGAGGCCACGGCTTTGTGGGTGGCCCAGTGTGAGTGGGGCTCTGCTGGACTTTCTGCAGCAGTTGCCAGGCTGCCACCTGCTAAAGAAGAGGATGTGTCACCCATACCTGCTGCTGGAATTTCTCCCTGGGCAGAGGTGAGGAAGGAAAAAAGCAGTGGGGGCAGGGACAGGACGGGTATCTCAGGCAGGGAAATGGAAATCTTCCAGAAGAGCACCCAGGGCCAGGACCATCCTGGCTGGCCTGCAGGCACCAAGTCAGCTGGCATGCTGTCACTCATGTGGCTCCATGGCCCTTCCTCTAGGCTTTCAAGTCCTTGTATATATTCAGGTGTTTTACCTGGGAAGGGTGGGAACAGTTCAGCAGCAACTGGCCTGGGGCTCAGCTCACGTTTACTCACAGATGCCTCGGCACGGTGCCCCAGCTTTGCAATGAGGACGCTTGTTGTGTGGGGGCTGCTGGCTGAATGGGAGACGATTCCCCACCACTGACCAACTTCAGAATTGTTTACAACTGGAGCAAGTGCCCTGATACGGTTTTCCTCTGAGTAACTGGTGGGTTCTGTTTTTTTTTTTTTTCTCTTTTTCGTTTTTGGTTCAAGGTAGATTTTATTCCTCTTTTTTGTATTTACAGATACAAGCATGGAAATAATTTATTCATATAAATACATGTATGTGAAGGGAATAATTGTTTTTTCTGTTTTATTTTTTAAATTTTATTTCTTTTTAATTTTGAATTTTATTTTATATTTTTATACAGCAGGTTCTTATTGGTTATCTATTTTATACATATAAATGTTTACATGCCAATCCCAATCTCTCAACTCCTCCCACCACCACCCCCCCAAGAGCTTTCCCCCCTTGTTGTCCATACGATTGTTGTCTACATCTGTTGCTCTATTTATGCCTTGCAAAACGGTTAATCTGTACAGTTTTTCTAGGTTCCACATATATGCATGAATATACAAGATTTGTTCTTCTCTTTCTGACTTACTTCACTCTGTATGACAGTCTCTAGATCCATCGACGTCTCTACAAATGACCCAGTTTCATTCCTTTCATGGCTTAGTAATATTCCATTTTATATATGTACCACATCTTTATGCATTCGTCTGTCTGTGGGCATTTAGGTTGCTTCCATTACCTCGATATTGTAAATAGTGATGCAATGAACATTGCAGTGAATGTCTCTTTTTGATTTATGGTTTTGTCTGGGTATATGTCCAGTACTGGGATTGCTGTATCATATGGTAATTCTATTATTAGTTTCTTAAGAAACTCCATATTGTTCTCCATAGTGACTGTATCAATTTATATTCCCAACAATAGTGGAAGAGGCTTCCTTTTCTCCACACCCTTTCCAGCATTTGTTGTTTGTAGATTTTCAGATGATGCCCATTCTAACAGGTGTGAGGTGATACCTCATTGTTGAGTCCATTTCGTTGAGCAAGGGGTAGGTCTTGTCTATTACATATTTGGCTTATGGAACGGTATCTGTGCTAATTTCAAACTCTGGTTTTATGCAGCACCCCAACTCACCTTTCCCCTTAAGCAAGCATAAGTTGGTTTTCTAAACTTGAGACCCTGTTCTGTTTTGTAATTCAGTTCATGTGTAGCCAAGTTTACATTCCGTGCATTAGTGATACCTTATGATGTTTCTTTTTCTGTGTGACTTATTTCACTTAGAATCATCGTGCCTCAATCCACTCATTATGCTGGTACAGGCCTGGTGACACAGATTTCATTGCTGAGTGGTATTCTGTTGTCCATAAGTACCACAACTTCTTTATCAATTATTTGTTCTCTGGGATATTTAACTTGTACTGTAGAAGAGGTTCCTGTAAACAGAGCCGTCCCAAATTTTGGGGTGGCTGTGTCTTTTTCATTTTAATTTCCCTAAGCTATAGGACCATAAGTGGAAATGCCCTAGACTCTGTTGCTTTGTTTTTCAGATGTATCAGGAAACACCATACACTTCTCCAGAGTGGCTGTTGGCAATTTACATCCCGCCCATCAGCATAACAAGGCTCCTTTTTCCCCATGGCCTGTCTTGCCTTTCTGGATTTTACACTTTTCTCAGATGGCCCTTTAGACCGGGGGGAAGTGACACTTCATAGTAGTTCGGATTTCCATTGCAAGCTTGCTTGGTTTGCCAAAAAGGGCGTATGTGTTTTTTCCTGAATATATTCAGGAACAAACTCATACGCCCTTTTTTGCCAAGTGCATCATTGTCGATGTTCTGCCTCTTTTCCTATGCTTTAAATGCAAATCCAGTCTACCTCCTGAAATCGGTTTCCTGAAATTCTGCCCCGCTTTCAAGTCCTCTTCGCAGCCTTACTTCAATATATTTTTGGACGTTATCTGTCATTTATAACTCTGCAGGTTTGTGAATTACAGGGCCCCTGAGCTCCTTTCTTCAACTCGCTTTCTTGTGAGCTGGCCGAAAACCCGCAAGACTGCTTCAGGCCCTAATCTGCTTCTGGCAGGGCATGCTGAGCCTTTGGTTAATTCCTCTTCCTGGTGGGAAATGAGTGTTAAATATGCCCGTCCAGACACCTACCTCACTCTCAACCCCTTGGTGATGTGGGTCCTCTGGTTTGTGGCCACCTTTGCTGGGTTCCTCACCTTTCAATGATGTGGCCCCACTAGTGTGAGGACACTCCTGCCTGGTTCTCATCCACGTGGTTTTGTGGACCCCCTGGTGAGAGTCTGTTCCTGGCTGTGTTCCTCACCCTTCTGTGAGGGAGACCCTCTGCTGATAGGTCACTCCTGCATGGCTGGCACACATTGCCTTGGTGAAGTCAGCCGTGTGGTGGCAGTTGGAGCGTGCTGGGAATCTCCTCCCCCCGGTGATGAGGGCCCTCTTGCGTCAGGCCCTAACTGCTGGGCTCACCAACTTTTCTTAGTGAGCCCAGTGATGCTTTGGCACTCCTCTTAGGATCCCATCTCCATGGGGATGTGGGCCTTCTGCTCTGAGGTCCCAACGGCTGGGTTGTTCACATTTTCATGATGTGGGCTCTCTGGTGTTAGTTCACAGAGGCCTGGATCCCATAGCCTCTGTGCTCTTGGCCGCCTGCTGGGAGGTTCCAACTGCTGGATTCCTCACTTTTTTAATTTTTTGGGCCCTCTGTTGTGAGGATCCTCCTGCCTGCCTCACTCCCAGCCCCTTCGTGATGTGTGTCGTCTGGTTTGAGGCCACATGTGCTGGGTTCCTCACCTTTCGATGATGTGGGACCAATGGTCTTAGGAGACTCCTGCCTGGTTCATATCCCCTTGGTGATGTGGGCCCTCTGTTGAGAGTCTGATCCTGGCTGGGTTCCTCACCCATCTGTGAGGTGGGCCGTCTGCTGTGAGGTCACTCCTGCCTGGCTTGCTCACCTCGCCTTGTGGACATGAGCCCTCTGGTGGCACTTGGAGCCTGCTGGGAGCCTCCTCCCCTCGGTGATGAGGGCCCTCTGGCGTCAGGCCCTAACTCCTGGGCTCCCCACATTTTGTGATGTGCGCCCAGTGGTGCGAGGACACTCCAGCCAGGTTCACATCCCCATTGGGATGTGGGCCTTCTGCTCTGAGGTCCCAACGCCTGGGTTGCTCACAGTTTCATGATGTGGGCTCTCTGCTGTTAGTTCACTCCTGCCTGCATCCCATAGCTTCTGTGCTCTCGGCCGCCTGCTGGGAGGTTCCAACTGCTGGATTCCTCACCTTTCTTATTCTTTGGGCCCTCTGTTTTTAGGCTACTCCTGCCTGCCTCACTCCCATTCCCTTTGTGATATGTGTCCTCTGATTTGAGGCCACATGTGCTGGGTTCCGCACCTTTCGATGATGTGGCCCCACTGGAGGGAAGACAGTCCTGACTGGTTCCCATCCCCTTTGTGATGTGGGCCCTCTGGTGAGAGTCTGATCCTGGCTGGGTTCCTCACCCATCTGTGAGGTGGGCCCTCTACTATCAGGTAACTCTTGCCTGGCTTGCTCACCTCGCCTTGTTGACATGAGCCCTCTGGTGGCACTTGGACCCTGCTGGGAGCCTCCTCACCTCTGTGATGAGGGCCCTCTGACGTCAGGCCCTAACTGCTGGGCTCCCCAACTTTTCTTAGTGAGCCTAGTGATGCTCGGGCACTCCTCTTAGGTTCCCATCTCCACGGGGATGTGGGCCATCTGCTCTGAGCTTCCAACGGCTGGGTTGATCACAATTTCATGATGTGGGCTCTCTGGTGTTAGTTCACTGTGGCCTGGATCCCATAGCCTCTGTGCTCTTGGCCACCTGCTGGGAGGTTCCAACTGCTCGATTCCTCAACTTTTGTACTCTATGGGTCCTGTGTTGTGATGCTCCTCCTGCCTGCCTCACTCGCAACCCTTTCGTGATGTGGGTCTTCTGGTTTGAGGCCACATGTGCTGGGTTCCACAACTTTCAATGATGTGGCCCCACTGGTGTGAGGACACTCCTGCCTGGTTCCCATCCCCTTGGTGATGTGGGCCTTCTGGTGACAGTCTTATCCTGGCTGGGTTCCTCACTCTTCTGTGAGGTAGGCCCTCTGCTGTGAGGTCAATCCTGCCTGACTTGCACACATCACCTTGGTGACGTGGGCCCTCTGTTGGCACATGGAACCTGCTGGGAGCCTCCTGCCCTCGGTGATGACGGCCCTCTTGCATCAGGCTCTAACTGCTGGGCTCCCCACGTTTTCTGATGTGAGCCCAGTGATGCCAGGACACTCCTGTCAGGTTCCCATCCCCATGGGGATGTGGGCTTTCTGCTCTGAGGTCCCAACGCCTGGGTTGCTCACAGTTTCATGATGTGGGCTCTCTGGTGTTAGTTCACTCCTGCCTGCATCCCATAGCTTCTGTGCTCTCGGCTGCCTGCTGGGAGGTTCCAACTGCTGGATTCCTCACCTTTCTTATTCTTTGGGCCCTCTGTTTTTAGGCTACTCCTACCTGCCTCACTCCCATCCCCTTTGTGATGTATGTCCTCTGATATGAGGCCACATGTGCTGGGTTTCTCACCTTTCGATGATGTGGCCCCACTGGTGGGAGGACAGTCCTGACTGGTTCCCATCCCCTTGGTGTTGTGGGCCCTCTGGCAAGAGTCTCATCCTGCCTCGGTTCCTCACCCTTCTGTGAGATAGGCCCTCTGCTGTGAGGTCACTACTGCCTGGCTGGCGCATGCCACCTTGTAGACGTGGGCCCTCTGTTGGCAGTTGGAACCTGCTGGGAGTCTCCTCCCCTCAGTTATGAGGGCCCCCTGGCGTCAGGCCCTAACTGCTGGGCTCCTAACATTTTCTGATATGTGCTAAGTGGTGCGAAGCCACTCCTGCCAGGTTCCCATCCCAATGGGGATGTGGGCCTTCTGTTCTGAGGTCCCAACGGCTGGGCTGCTCACAGGTTCATGATGTGGGCCCTCTGCTGTGAGTTCACTGCGGCCTGGATCCCATAACCTCAGTGCTCTGGGCCACTTGCTGGGAGGTTCCAACTGCTGGATTCCTCAACTTTTATATTCTATGGACCCTGTGTTGTGAGGCCGGTCCTGCCAGCCTCATTCCGAACCCCTTGGTGATGTGGTTCCTGTGGTTTGAGGCTACATGTGCTGGGATCCTCACCTTTCGATGATGTTGTCCCACTGGTGTGGGGACACTCCTGCCTGGTTCCCATCCCCTTGGTGATGTGGGTCCTCTGGTGCGAGTCTGATCCTGACTGGGTTCGTCACACTTCTCTGAGGTGGGCCCTCTGCTGTGAGGTCATTCGTGCCTGGTTGGCACACATCGCCTTGGAGACGTCAGCCCTCTGGTGGCAGTTGGAGCCTGCTGGGAGCCTCCTTCCCTTGATGATGAGGGTCCTCTTGCGTCAGGCCCTAACTGCTGGTCGCCCAAAATTTTCTGATACGTTCTCAAGGGTGCGAGGACAGTCCTAACAGATTTCCATCCCCATGGGGATGTGGGCCTCCTGCTGTGAGGTCCCAATGGCTGGGTTGCTCAGTTTCATGACATGGGCCCTCTTCTGTGAGTTCACTCTGGCCTGGATCCCATAGCCTCGGTGCTCTGGGCCGCCTGCTGGGAGGTTCCAACTGCTGGATTCCTCACTTTTTTATTCTATGGGCCCAGTGTTGTGAGGCTACTCCTGCCTGCCTCACTCCGAGGCCCTTGGTGATGTGGGTCCTCTGGTTTGAGGACACATGTGCTGAGTACCTCACCTTTCGATGATGTGGCCCAACTGGTGTGAAGACACTCCTGCCTGTTTCCCATCCCCTTGGTGATGTGGGCCCTCTGGTGAGAGTCTGATGTTGGCTGGGTTTCTCACCCTTCTGTGAGGTGGGACCTCTGCTGTGAGGTAACTACTGCCTGGCTTGCTCACATTGCCTTGGCAATGTGAGCCCTCAGGTGGCAGTTGGAGCCTGCTGGGAATCTCCTCCCCTCAGTTATGAGAGCTCTGGATAAAACACATATGCCCATTTTTGCCAAGTGCATTATTTTCCAAGTTCTGTCTCTTTTCCTATGCTTTAAGAGCGACTCCCGTGTACCTTCTGAAATCGGTTTCCTGCAATTCTGCCCCGCTTTCAAGTCCTCTTGGCAGCCTTACTTCAATATATTTTTGGACAATAGCTGTCATTTATAACTCTGCAGGTTTGTGAATGACAGTGCCCCTGAGCTCCTTTCTTCAACTCGCTTTCTTGTGAGCTGGCCGCAACACCGCAGGATTGCTTCAGGCCCTAGTGTGGTTCCGGCACGGCACGCTGAGCCTTTGGTTAATTCCTCTTCCTGGTGGGAAATGAGAGTTAAATTTGCCCGTCCAGACACCTCCAGCTAGTCTGTCATTGGTTGGCCCTATTCCTGTTCATTTTCCGCAGAAATTGCAAACTGGGCCACACAGGAGGTTAAAGGCACTGACTCTCCAAGTGGGGAGAGTGTTAGTAAAGGGTCTGCAATGTTGCACCCGAGTACCAGGGGACGAAAACTGAGACACATTTGAACACGTTTCCCGATCACTCGGTGGATCATACTCTGGGTTCCACATGCATGTTTTAGCTGAAGGAAGAATCCCTTAAACCCGGAGAGTTGAGACCCATGGAATGGGTACCATGCAATATGACTTCAAAGGGTCTGCATTTGCTCACCGAACCTCACCAATCCTATCACTGCTGTGTTCATGCCGCTGTACACATGCTTGATTCTCCTTCGGAGACATATAAATCCATAGGTTTTAAGATTCTTACTAGTCAGGTATATACTTAGGCGTTTAATATGGGGTGTTGAGTCCACTTCGTTGAGCAAGGAGTAGCTCTTGTCTATTACATATTTGGCTTATGGAATGGTATCTGTGCTAATTTCAATCTCTGGTTTTATGCAGCACCCCAACTCACCTTTCCCCTTAAGCAAGCATAAGTTGGTTTTCTACATTTGAGACCCTGTTCTGTTTTGTAATTCAGTTCCTGTGTAGCCAAGTTTACATTCTGTATTAGTTATATCTTATGATGTTTCTTTTTCTGTGTGACTTATTTCAGTTAGGATCATCGTACCTGAATCCACTCATTATGCTGCTACGGGCCTGATGACATAGATTTCATTGCTGAGTGATATTGCATTGTTCGTAAGTACCACAACTTCTTTATCCATTTTTCGCTTTCTGTGATATTGAACTTGTACCGTAAACGAGGTCCTGTAAACAGAGCCGTCCCAAACTTTGTGGTGGCTGTGTCTTTTTGATTTTAATTTCCTTAAGCTATAGGACCATAAGTGGAAGTGCCCTAGGCTCTGTTGCTTTGGTTTTTAGATGTTTCAGGAAACACCATACACTTCTCCAGAGTGGCTGTTGGCAATTTACATCCCGCCCATCAGCATAACAAGGCTCCCAGTTCTCCATGGCCTGTCCTGCCTTTCTGGATTTTACACTTTTTTCAGATGGCCCTTTTGACTGGGGGGAAGTGAGACTTCATTGTAGTGCAGATTTCCTTTGCAAGCTTGCTTGGTTGGCCAAAAAGGGCGTATGCGTTTTTTCCTGAATATATTCAGGAAAAAACGCATACGCCCTTTTTGGCCAAGTGCATGATTGTCGATGTTCTGAGTCTTTTCATATGTTTTCAATGCAATTCCAGTCTACCTCCTGAAATCTGTTTCCTGCAATTCTGTCTTGCTGTCAGTGCCTCTTCATAGCCTTACCTCAATATACTTTTGGAGAATAGTTGGCCTTTATAACTCTGCAAGTTTTTGAAATGCAGTTGCCCTTAGTTCCATTTTTCAGCTCTTATTTTTGTGATCTTGCCTCATATCCACAGGATTTCTTCAGGCCCTATTCTTCTTCTGGGGCGCCTTGCTGTGCCTTTGGTTAATTCTTCTTCCTATGTGAAATTAGAGTGACATGTGGCCATTGAAACCGCTACAGCTATTTTCTCAGTGGTTCCCCCTATTCCCATTCATCCTCCGCACTAACTGCAGACTGTGCGATACCGGAACTTAAAGGCATTGACTCTCCATGTGGGGATGCTGTTAGTAAAGTGGCTGGAATGTTGATCCGGAGCCCCAGGAGAGGAAAATGAGGTGCGTTTTAGAAACCTTTCCCGATCATATTGTATACCATCTGCTGGATTTCCCATGCATGGTTTAGCTGTAGGAAGATTCCCTTCAACCTGGAGTGTTGGGACCCTTGGAATGAGTAGCATGAAGTATTGCATTAAACTTTCGGCAGTTGCTCACCAAAGCTCACCAATCCTCTCAGCCCCAAGTGTCCAGCCTTATGTCTTATCCAGCTGTGGGTTTATATGTGGTCATTCCAGGTTGCATCACAGCCCCTGAGCGAATTTTGTAAGAATTTTTCTCTCTTTCATTGTTTCTGCGTTTTGGTTTTAAAATTTATTTCTATAATGGGGTTTAGCTCATTTTCACTGCTGTGTTTGTGCCGCTCTGCACACACTTGATTCCCTTATGGAGATATATCAATACATGGGTTTTAAGATTCTTATTACTCAGATATATTTCTCTGTGGTGTATAGGGTGTGTTGAGGCCAGTTCATTGAGCAAGGTGTAGATCTTGTCTAATACCTATTTGGTTTATTGAATGGTATCTGTGCTAATTTCAAACTCTGGTTTTATGCATCACCCCACCTCTCCTTTCCCCTTAAGCTGACATAAGTGTGTTTTCTAAATGTGAGACACTGTTCTGTTTTGTAATTCATTTTTTGTGCAGCCATATTTATCCTCCCTCTATAAGTGATATCTTATGATATGTTTCTTTTTCTGTTTGACTTATTTCAAGTAGTATTATCAGACCTAAATCCACTCTTTATCCTTCTACTAGCCTTATTACATTGATTTCATGGTGAAGAGATATTCCATTGTACGTAAGTACCACATTTTCTTTATCCATTGTTCTCTTTCCTGGGATATTTAAGGTGTACTGAAGTTGAGGTTCTTGTAAACAGAGTAGCCCTAAACTGTGGTGTGCTTGTGTCTTGTTGATTTTTAGACTTCCCTAGATATACTCCCGTGATTGGAAGTGCCCTATGCTCTGTAGCTCTGTTTTTTAGATGATTTAGGAACCACCATACACTTCTCCAGAGTGGCTCTCGGCAGTTCACACACTGTCCATCAGTGTATAAAGGCTCCCTGTTCTCCATGGCCTGTCCTGCATTTCTGGTTTTTACAATTTTTTCAGATGGCCCTTTTGACCGGTGGGAAATGAGACTTCTTTGTTGTGCACATTTGCATTGCTTGCTTGCTTCGTTGCCCATAAAGTGCGTATGCGTTTTTTCCTGGATATATTCAGGAAAAAACGCATACTCCCTTTTGGGCCTACTGCATCATTGTCGAAATTCTGCCGCTTTTCATGTGCTTTAAAGACGAGTCCAATCTATCTCTTGAAATCTGTTTCTTGCAATTCTGTCTTGCATTCAGATCCTCTTCTTTGCCTTACCTCAACATATTTTTGGACGTTAGTTTTCATTTATAACTCTGCAGGTTTGTGAATTGCAGTGACCCTGAGCTCCATTTTTTAAGTTGCTCTTTTGTGAGCTGGCCTCAAAGCCACAGGATTGCTTCAGGCCCTATTTTGGCTCCGGCAAGGCGGGCTGAGCCTTTTTTTTAATTCTTATTCTTAATGGGAAATTAGAGTGACATGTGCCCTTCCAAACCCCTACAACTATCCTCTCATTGGTTCCCCCTCTTCCCGTTCATCCTCCTCACAATTTGCAAAATGTGTGAAACAGAAGTTTAAATGTGCTGATTCTCTAAGTGGGGAGATTCTAAGTAACGTGGCTGGAATGATGAACAGGAGCACCAGGAGAGGATAAATGAGGTGCATTTTAGACACATCTCCCGATCACATGGTGTACAGTCCTCTGGGTTTTCCATGCATGTTTTAGCTGTAGGAAGATTCCTTGAACCTGCAGATTTGGGACCCATTGAATGGGTACCAGGTAGTATTACTTTAAAGGGTGTGCATTTCCTCACCCAACCTCACATTTCTCTTAGCGCGAACAGTTTCCAGCCTTATGTCTCATCCTGCTGTGGGTCTAGATGTGTTCAATCCACGTTGCATCACCATCCCTGAGGAAAGGTTGTAAGAGGTTTTCTCTGTCTCTCTGTCGTTTATTTTTTTCAATTTATTACTATATTGGTTACAGCTGATTTTCAAAGCTCTGTTTCTTGCTGCTGTACATCCACTTGATTCACGTACAGAGAGACATCAATAAATTCTTTTTCAGATTCTTACCAGTCATAGATATTCTTTTCCGGTGACTTGAGTGTGCTGAGTGCAGTTCTTTTAGCTACCGTGTAGGCCTTGTTGATTATCAGTTTGGTATTTGGAATGGTATCTTTGCTAATTTCAACCTCCTGGATGATGCCTCACCCCTCCCCACCTTTCCCGTTTAGCAGCCTTACGCGTGTTTTCTACATATTTGACTATGTTTTTGTTTTGTAATTTATTTCATGTGTAGCCATTTTGGATTCCACCTTTAAGTGATATCTTATGATACGTGTCTTTTTCTTTTTGAATTATGTCACTTAGAATGATCATACGTAACTCCTCCGGAGTTGTTACAACTGGCCATATTTCATTGATTTCCAGGCTGAGTAATAGTCCACTCTACATAAGTACCACATCTCTATCCATTTTTTCCCTCCAGAGACATTTAAGTTATATCCTAGTCGAGGATCTTTTAAACAGAGAGGCAGTAAACATTGGGGTGCCTGTGTCCTCTCGATTTTTGTTTTTCCCAAGATATACGCCCATGAGTGCAAGTGCCCTATGCTCTGTAGCTCATTTTTTAGATGCTTTAGTAAACACAATACACTTCTCCAGAATGGCCGTTGGCAATATACATTTCCACTATAAGCCTCACAGGGCTCCCTCTTCTCCTTGCCCTGTCCTGCATTTCTGGTGTTTACACTTTATGAGGATGGCTCCTCTGACTGATGCGAAGTGATATCTTTTGTAGTATTGATTTCCAGTGCCCACCTGTTTGGTTGGCTAAAAAAGTGTATGCCCTTTTCTTGAATATATACAGAAAAAAACGCATACAGCCTTTTTGGCCAACTGCAATGTTGGCAATGTTCAGCCCCTTTTCTTGTGCTTAATGGCGAGTCCTTTCTACCTCCTCAAATCCCTTTCCTGCCATTCTCCCTTGCTTACCAATCCTTTTCTCTGACTTTCCTCAAGACATTTTTCAGTGATAGATATTTTCAACTCTGCAGTTTCGTGAATTTTACTGCCCCTGAGTTCCATTGTTCAACTTGTGTTTATGGGAACTGGCCACAAAGCAGTGGGATTTCCTCAAGCCCTATACTGTTTCCATGGGCAGCCCTAGCCTTTGGTCAATTCATCTTCCTGATTGGAAATTAGAGTGACATGTGCCTGTCTGAACACCTAGGACTTGTCTCTCATTGTTCCTCATCCTTCCGCTTCATCCTCTGGACAAATTCCAAACTGTACGCAACAGGATGTTGACAGTGCTGACATCTCCAAGTGGGGAGACTGTTAGTAAAGACGCTGGAGGGGTGAACCCGAGCACCAGGAGATGAGGAGATGAGATGCCTTTTCCAAACTCTTCCCGATCAGACGGTATACCATCCTCTGGGTGTGACAGACATGTTTTAGCAGTAGGAAGAGTCCCATTCATGTAAGGAGAACACCAGGGCTTTTTCAAAATCAGTGTCTCCCCGAAACCCAAACTGGGGAGTTTTTTAAGCTACGGCTACACATATGTTCATTAAGGGCCTTGGGAAGTAGGCAGAGTCCAAACTTTAGATGATTGAAGTCTTCAGGGTCAGAAGCACTCACCACCAGCTTCCCTTAGGTTACACTTTAACTGTCATTGATAGATGATGTCAATAAAAATATCTATTCTTTTTCCGATTATTTCCCCTTATAGGTTATTGCAAAATATTGAGTGTAGTTCCCTGTGCTATACAGTAGTTCCTTGTTGATGATCTATTTTATACATAGCAGTGTGTATGTGTTAATTCCAAACTGTTAATTTATCCCTCCTCCCACCTTTCCCCTTTGGTAATAATAAATTATAAGATTTTATACTTCTCAGAAATGGGGGAGCTGAAAGAGAGGTATCATTTTCAATGGAAAAGCATTTAAAACAAGATTGAAGCTTTAACCAAGATTATTAGATGTACATCCTTGGAAAGAAATCACTTCATTTCTCTAATATTGACCTGACAAATAAGACAAACCTTTTCACTGAACTTGCTTATAATAAAGTGATGGAAATATCAAATGGAAGTGTTAGAAACATCTTATTTTACCCGAGCCTTATAAACTGTTCTATGTTAACTACAGTTTGGCTCACACATCTGTTCATTGAAGTTATAATAGTCTCAATTTCTGTTACTGATCCTCCAGAGTGGACCCCAACAAGTGTCCCCCTGCCCAGTGTCATTGGGGCCAACAGATCGAGACTGAGTTTGGTTCACAAGAAAAGGAAACTTTATATTTTGATCAGAGAATGGAGAGGTGAGAGCATGCACTACCCCGTGGGCTGTGGGCTGGGCTGGGCTGCTGTGTAGAGATCCTGTGAGAGTCAGTGGGAGGGAGGGGACGGAGCTCTCGAGGGCCGGGTTGGCTGCAGCTCAGGCTCTATATCTCGGAGTCTGCACTGGGCCCCAGGAGCTGAGGTGTCGACCCAGTCATTCTGCACTAGGAAATCTGGTCTGAAGTGCCGGGTGTGGAACCTCTGCATGCAGGACCCTAGGAGCACGTGAAATTAGACAAAGCACAAAGGATAAAAAAGGTCAGACTTGACTTTATTGCCCAGATTCTATTTTTATCTCCCAGGGATTTTTAATGGGCTTTGCTGGGGACAAACCCCTCCTCTGCCTTTTGTCCCGTTCCTCATTCTTGGAGTGCTGAGGGTGCAGACCCTTCTTCTGTAACTGCTGAGTGCTGAGTTGGGAGCCCTCATACCAGGGGACGAGGGTCAGAACTTCTCCCCAGCAGCCTCCAGGTGACGTTGATTGGCCCCAGGACCCCTGCCTCCCTGCTCGTCCGCCTGAGCACCAGCATTGGAAGTGTTATAGATTCTAATGACCTTTAAGGGTCCAGGAAAGAGATGTGCAGAGACGCTGTGGGGGCCGGTTTCACCCCGCCCCACATTTGTTCGGCCACCTTAGGCTGACCGTTTCTGCCAGCCTAGATGCTCTGACCAGTAGTCTGCTCTTTCTTCAATTAGGCCCCTGAATTAACGTAAAAACAGCACCAGGTGTCAGAGCCCTGCCCGCTCAACTCCCAGAC
The DNA here is from genome assembly GCF_937001465.1 of Orcinus orca. Lineage (NCBI taxonomy): Eukaryota > Metazoa > Chordata > Mammalia > Artiodactyla > Delphinidae > Orcinus > Orcinus orca. The sequence goes on along the minus strand of NC_064562.1, from coordinate 65,096,069 downwards.
AGTCCAGGGTCAGTGGTGATCAAGGACCATGATGGCCACTGAGTCAACAGCCTTTTGAAGTAAACAGGAGTCCAGCCGGTCTTATTGGCCACCATCATCACGGTGTCTGTAGGCTTTTCTATGGTGACAGTGTGATATACGGTTCCCCCGCCAAGATTATTAGCTCCCCTCTGGGTGCAGTAAGTCCTGCAAGCAGTAGTCTACTCCTTCGGGACACACTATTGTTGTTTTATGAGAGAAACTCCAGGTCAAGTGATGTTCACACGAGTCGTCATGGTGCCCTGTTGCCCCCGGTTATCTCTCTGGATGTTGGAGTTGGAGGGCCCCCTCACTCGAGGTCGGTGTGCCCACGGAGCGAACCCTGCAACTTCAGGGCATGGTTGGTGATTAGGATCACCACATGGGGTCCTTTTCCCTTAGGAGGGAGGTGGCCTTTTGGGCTGCTGATTTCCAGGTTTTTAGATACCGCCAGTATCTTGGCCAGATGTGGCAGTGGGCCAAGCCCCTTGGTGACTGTAGTTTATCCTACCTGGATGGCATTCTTGCGTTGTTCCATTTCAAGTGGTCCCAGTTTTTGCACTAATTCTCCAATGGCGATTCACCTTTCACCAGGAATGTAAAGGTCAAAGGGTGTAGCTCAATTAGGGAGGTCCAGGGCAAGGGTCTGAATTGACTGCTCTTTCCATTCTTGAAAGGCCACTTCTGGATTCTGTTCAAAAGGATCATCATCTTTTCCTTTCAGTGTTTCATATAGAGGCCCAGCTAGTAGACTGTAGTTAGGGATCCAGAAGCAGCAAACCCTGGCCTCCCCAGGAACCCCTAAGCTGTCTTCTAGTTTTAGAAAGGGGTAAGGCTGCAAACGGTTTCTTCCCTTTCCTGGGATGGGCTTCTCTGACCTTGTGTGAGAATGAAGCCCAGGCAGGTCACCGCAGTCTGTGATATTTGAGCTTTTTCTTGGACAACTTCTATCCTTTATTGGCTTGGTAGTTCAGAGGCCTCCTTAGTAGGGCTGGCGATCAGAATGTCATCTGCATATTGAAGGAGGGTTTCCTTTTCCAGAGGTAGAACTTTTCAGTCTTTAGCTAATCTTTCCCCAAAGATGGTGTGGGAATTTTTGAACCCTTGGGGCAAGACGGCCCAGAAGTATTGTTTTAGTTGTATGTTGAGTCCTGCCACTCACAAGCCAAAATTTCTTGTGACTCTGGGACTAATGGAATACAAAAGAAGGCATCATTGAAGACTAATACAGAATACCATGTCCTGGTGGTTGGTAGAATGACCAGCAGGGTGTAGGAATCAGGAGCAACTGGAGGTATATCCTCGGTGGCTTCACTGACTGTCCTGACATCCTTTACCAGGTCCCCAGCAGCCCATGGGGCTCTCGTGGTCAGGCCAATCCCAGGATATGGAGCTCTCCTGGGCAGGTACCCCACCCCCAACCCAGCCCACGGGGCTCTCATGGTCAGGCCCCTCCCAGGATACAGAGCTACCCTTGCAGGTACCGTGGCAGGGCTGGGCACACAGGAACCATGCACATAGCCCTCATTGAAGAGCACCCCCAGCTCACCTGTCGTTCAGAGCTGACACAGAGCACCTCAGAGCAGGACTTGAACTAACAAACAGCAGCTCCGACAGGTCTGTGACCCTGGGCATCACTCTGTGTGGCCTCCCTCCACCTGGTCTTCCAGAGACTTCCACTGCACCCAGGGCACCAGGCCTCTGTCTCCAACCACCACCCACCCCCTCCTCTCCCTGACTCCTGGGTTCCTCTCATTAGGAGAGGGTTTTCTTGAAGTTGTCTCCCACTCATGGGCCAGATAAAATGATTAGAAAACAAGCCAAAGCTGCAGCCCCTTGTCTATCCTGACTCTCAGGAGCCCACACCTGTTCCTTGGACCTGGCCGGTTCAGCAAGTTCCCTTTTCTGCAACTGTGAGCCCCTGAGGGGTGATGATTGGCTGACCTGGGCAGCCTTACCATGCCGGCCAGCCCTCCCCAGGTGTGCCTGGGTTGAGATCAATATAAATACCACTCCAGGCAGCAAGAGCCCCTGCAGCTGTGCCTGACGCCATTTTCTCTGCCCTGTCAGCAGTCTCGGGGCTGGGCTGGTGGGAGGGAGTGAGAGGCCACGGCTTTGTGGGTGGCCCAGTGTGAGTGGGGCTCTGCTGGACTTTCTGCAGCAGTTGCCAGGCTGCCACCTGCTAAAGAAGAGGATGTGTCACCCATACCTGCTGCTGGAATTTCTCCCTGGGCAGAGGTGAGGAAGGAAAAAAGCAGTGGGGGCAGGGACAGGACGGGTATCTCAGGCAGGGAAATGGAAATCTTCCAGAAGAGCACCCAGGGCCAGGACCATCCTGGCTGGCCTGCAGGCACCAAGTCAGCTGGCATGCTGTCACTCATGTGGCTCCATGGCCCTTCCTCTAGGCTTTCAAGTCCTTGTATATATTCAGGTGTTTTACCTGGGAAGGGTGGGAACAGTTCAGCAGCAACTGGCCTGGGGCTCAGCTCACGTTTACTCACAGATGCCTCGGCACGGTGCCCCAGCTTTGCAATGAGGACGCTTGTTGTGTGGGGGCTGCTGGCTGAATGGGAGACGATTCCCCACCACTGACCAACTTCAGAATTGTTTACAACTGGAGCAAGTGCCCTGATACGGTTTTCCTCTGAGTAACTGGTGGGTTCTGTTTTTTTTTTTTTTCTCTTTTTCGTTTTTGGTTCAAGGTAGATTTTATTCCTCTTTTTTGTATTTACAGATACAAGCATGGAAATAATTTATTCATATAAATACATGTATGTGAAGGGAATAATTGTTTTTTCTGTTTTATTTTTTAAATTTTATTTCTTTTTAATTTTGAATTTTATTTTATATTTTTATACAGCAGGTTCTTATTGGTTATCTATTTTATACATATAAATGTTTACATGCCAATCCCAATCTCTCAACTCCTCCCACCACCACCCCCCCAAGAGCTTTCCCCCCTTGTTGTCCATACGATTGTTGTCTACATCTGTTGCTCTATTTATGCCTTGCAAAACGGTTAATCTGTACAGTTTTTCTAGGTTCCACATATATGCATGAATATACAAGATTTGTTCTTCTCTTTCTGACTTACTTCACTCTGTATGACAGTCTCTAGATCCATCGACGTCTCTACAAATGACCCAGTTTCATTCCTTTCATGGCTTAGTAATATTCCATTTTATATATGTACCACATCTTTATGCATTCGTCTGTCTGTGGGCATTTAGGTTGCTTCCATTACCTCGATATTGTAAATAGTGATGCAATGAACATTGCAGTGAATGTCTCTTTTTGATTTATGGTTTTGTCTGGGTATATGTCCAGTACTGGGATTGCTGTATCATATGGTAATTCTATTATTAGTTTCTTAAGAAACTCCATATTGTTCTCCATAGTGACTGTATCAATTTATATTCCCAACAATAGTGGAAGAGGCTTCCTTTTCTCCACACCCTTTCCAGCATTTGTTGTTTGTAGATTTTCAGATGATGCCCATTCTAACAGGTGTGAGGTGATACCTCATTGTTGAGTCCATTTCGTTGAGCAAGGGGTAGGTCTTGTCTATTACATATTTGGCTTATGGAACGGTATCTGTGCTAATTTCAAACTCTGGTTTTATGCAGCACCCCAACTCACCTTTCCCCTTAAGCAAGCATAAGTTGGTTTTCTAAACTTGAGACCCTGTTCTGTTTTGTAATTCAGTTCATGTGTAGCCAAGTTTACATTCCGTGCATTAGTGATACCTTATGATGTTTCTTTTTCTGTGTGACTTATTTCACTTAGAATCATCGTGCCTCAATCCACTCATTATGCTGGTACAGGCCTGGTGACACAGATTTCATTGCTGAGTGGTATTCTGTTGTCCATAAGTACCACAACTTCTTTATCAATTATTTGTTCTCTGGGATATTTAACTTGTACTGTAGAAGAGGTTCCTGTAAACAGAGCCGTCCCAAATTTTGGGGTGGCTGTGTCTTTTTGATTTTAATTTCCCTAAGCTATAGGACCATAAGTGGAAATGCCCTAGACTCTGTTGCTTTGTTTTTCAGATGTATCAGGAAACACCATACACTTCTCCAGAGTGGCTGTTGGCAATTTACATCCCGCCCATCAGCATAACAAGGCTCCTTTTTCCCCATGGCCTGTCTTGCCTTTCTGGATTTTACACTTTTCTCAGATGGCCCTTTAGACCGGGGGGAAGTGACACTTCATAGTAGTTCGGATTTCCATTGCAAGCTTGCTTGGTTTGCCAAAAAGGGCGTATGTGTTTTTTCCTGAATATATTCAGGAACAAACTCATACGCCCTTTTTTGCCAAGTGCATCATTGTCGATGTTCTGCCTCTTTTCCTATGCTTTAAATGCAAATCCAGTCTACCTCCTGAAATCGGTTTCCTGAAATTCTGCCCCGCTTTCAAGTCCTCTTCGCAGCCTTACTTCAATATATTTTTGGACGTTATCTGTCATTTATAACTCTGCAGGTTTGTGAATTACAGGGCCCCTGAGCTCCTTTCTTCAACTCGCTTTCTTGTGAGCTGGCCGAAAACCCGCAAGACTGCTTCAGGCCCTAATCTGCTTCTGGCAGGGCATGCTGAGCCTTTGGTTAATTCCTCTTCCTGGTGGGAAATGAGTGTTAAATATGCCCGTCCAGACACCTACCTCACTCTCAACCCCTTGGTGATGTGGGTCCTCTGGTTTGTGGCCACCTTTGCTGGGTTCCTCACCTTTCAATGATGTGGCCCCACTAGTGTGAGGACACTCCTGCCTGGTTCTCATCCACGTGGTTATGTGGACCCCCTGGTGAGAGTCTGTTCCTGGCTGTGTTCCTCACCCTTCTGTGAGGGAGACCCTCTGCTGATAGGTCACTCCTGCATGGCTGGCACACATTGCCTTGGTGAAGTCAGCCGTGTGGTGGCAGTTGGAGCGTGCTGGGAATCTCCTCCCCCCGGTGATGAGGGCCCTCTTGCGTCAGGCCCTAACTGCTGGGCTCACCAACTTTTCTTAGTGAGCCCAGTGATGCTTTGGCACTCCTCTTAGGATCCCATCTCCATGGGGATGTGGGCCTTCTGCTCTGAGGTCCCAACGGCTGGGTTGTTCACATTTTCATGATGTGGGCTCTCTGGTGTTAGTTCACAGAGGCCTGGATCCCATAGCCTCTGTGCTCTTGGCCGCCTGCTGGGAGGTTCCAACTGCTGGATTCCTCACTTTTTTAATTTTTTGGGCCCTCTGTTGTGAGGATCCTCCTGCCTGCCTCACTCCCAGCCCCTTCATGATGTGTGTCGTCTGGTTTGAGGCCACATGTGCTGGGTTCCTCACCTTTCGATGATGTGGGACCAATGGTCTTAGGAGACTCCTGCCTGGTTCATATCCCCTTGGTGATGTGGGCCCTCTGTTGAGAGTCTGATCCTGGCTGGGTTCCTCACCCATCTGTGAGGTGGGCCGTCTGCTGTGAGGTCACTCACGCCTGGCTTGCTCACCTCGCCTTGTGGACATGAGCCCTCTGGTGGCACTTGGAGCCTGCTGGGAGCCTCCTCCCCTCGGTGATGAGGGCCCTCTGGCGTCAGGCCCTAACTCCTGGGCTCCCCACATTTTGTGATGTGCGCCCAGTGGTGCGAGGACACTCCAGCCAGGTTCACATCCCCATTGGGATGTGGGCCTTCTGCTCTGAGGTCCCAACGCCTGGGTTGCTCACAGTTTCATGATGTGGGCTCTCTGCTGTTAGTTCACTCCTGCCTGCATCCCATAGCTTCTGTGCTCTCGGCCGCCTGCTGGGAGGTTCCAACTGCTGGATTCCTCACCTTTCTTATTCTTTGGGCCCTCTGTTTTTAGGCTACTCCTGCCTGCCTCACTCCCATTCCCTTTGTGATATGTGTCCTCTGATTTGAGGCCACATGTGCTGGGTTCCGCACCTTTCGATGATGTGGCCCCACTGGAGGGAAGACAGTCCTGACTGGTTCCCATCCCCTTTGTGATGTGGGCCCTCTGGTGAGAGTCTGATCCTGGCTGGGTTCCTCACCCATCTGTGAGGTGGGCCCTCTACTATCAGGTAACTCTTGCCTGGCTTGCTCACCTCGCCTTGTTGACATGAGCCCTCTGGTGGCACTTGGACCCTGCTGGGAGCCTCCTCACCTCTGTGATGAGGGCCCTCTGACGTCAGGCCCTAACTGCTGGGCTCCCCAACTTTTCTTAGTGAGCCTAGTGATGCTCGGGCACTCCTCTTAGGTTCCTATCTCCACGGGGATGTGGGCCATCTGCTCTGAGGTTCCAACGGCTGGGTTGATCACAATTTCATGATGTGGGCTCTCTGGTGTTAGTTCACTGTGGCCTGGATCCCATAGCCTCTGTGCTCTTGGCCACCTGCTGGGAGGTTCCAACTGCTCGATTCCTCAACTTTTGTACTCTATGGGTCCTGTGTTGTGATGCTCCTCCTGCCTGCCTCACTCGCAACCCCTTCGTGATGTGGGTCTTCTGGTTTGAGGCCACATGTGCTGGGTTCCACAACTTTCAATGATGTGGCCCCACTGGTGTGAGGACACTCCTGCCTGGTTCCCATCCCCTTGGTGATGTGGGCCTTCTGGTGACAGTCTTATCCTGGCTGGGTTCCTCACTCTTCTGTGAGGTAGGCCCTCTGCTGTGAGGTCAATCCTGCCTGACTTGCACACATCACCTTGGTGACGTGGGCCCTCTGTTGGCACATGGAACCTGCTGGGAGCCTCCTGCCCTCGGTGATGACGGCCCTCTTGCATCAGGCTCTAACTGCTGGGCTCCCCACGTTTTCTGATGTGAGCCCAGTGATGCCAGGACACTCCTGTCAGGTTCCCATCCCCATGGGGATGTGGGCTTTCTGCTCTGAGGTCCCAACGCCTGGGTTGCTCACAGTTTCATGATGTGGGCTCTCTGGTGTTAGTTCACTCCTGCCTGCATCCCATAGCTTCTGTGCTCTCGGCTGCCTGCTGGGAGGTTCCAACTGCTGGATTCCTCACCTTTCTTATTCTTTGGGCCCTCTGTTTTTAGGCTACTCCTACCTGCCTCACTCCCATCCCCTTTGTGATGTATGTCCTCTGATATGAGGCCACATGTGCTGGGTTTCTCACCTTTCGATGATGTGGCCCCACTGGTGGGAGGACAGTCCTGACTGGTTCCCATCCCCTTGGTGTTGTGGGCCCTCTGGCAAGAGTCTCATCCTGCCTCGGTTCCTCACCCTTCTGTGAGATAGGCCCTCTGCTGTGAGGTCACTACTGCCTGGCTGGCGCATGCCACCTTGTAGACGTGGGCCCTCTGTTGGCAGTTGGAACCTGCTGGGAGTCTCCTCCCCTCAGTTATGAGGGCCCCCTGGCGTCAGGCCCTAACTGCTGGGCTCCTAACATTTTCTGATATGTGCTAAGTGGTGCGAAGCCACTCCTGCCAGGTTCCCATCCCAATGGGGATGTGGGCCTTCTGTTCTGAGGTCCCAACGGCTGGGCTGCTCACAGGTTCATGATGTGGGCCCTCTGCTGTGAGTTCACTGCGGCCTGGATCCCATAACCTCAGTGCTCTGGGCCACTTGCTGGGAGGTTCCAACTGCTGGATTCCTCAACTTTTATATTCTATGGACCCTGTGTTGTGAGGCCGGTCCTGCCAGCCTCATTCCGAACCCCTTGGTGATGTGGTTCCTGTGGTTTGAGGCTACATGTGCTGGGATCCTCACCTTTCGATGATGTTGTCCCACTGGTGTGGGGACACTCCTGCCTGGTTCCCATCCCCTTGGTGATGTGGGTCCTCTGGTGCGAGTCTGATCCTGACTGGGTTCGTCACACTTCTCTGAGGTGGGCCCTCTGCTGTGAGGTCATTCGTGCCTGGTTGGCACACATCGCCTTGGAGACGTCAGCCCTCTGGTGGCAGTTGGAGCCTGCTGGGAGCCTCCTTCCCTTGATGATGAGGGTCCTCTTGCGTCAGGCCCTAACTGCTGGTCGCCCAAAATTTTCTGATACGTTCTCAAGGGTGCGAGGACAGTCCTAACAGATTTCCATCCCCATGGGGATGTGGGCCTCCTGCTCTGAGGTCCCAATGGCTGGGTTGCTCAGTTTCATGACATGGGCCCTCTTCTGTGAGTTCACTCTGGCCTGGATCCCATAGCCTCGGTGCTCTGGGCCGCCTGCTGGGAGGTTCCAACTGCTGGATTCCTCACTTTTTTATTCTATGGGCCCAGTGTTGTGAGGCTACTCCTGCCTGCCTCACTCCGAGGCCCTTGGTGATGTGGGTCCTCTGGTTTGAGGACACATGTGCTGAGTACCTCACCTTTCGATGATGTGGCCCCACTGGTGTGAAGACACTCCTGCCTGTTTCCCATCCCCTTGGTGATGTGGGCCCTCTGGTGAGAGTCTGATGTTGGCTGGGTTTCTCACCCTTCTGTGAGGTGGGACCTCTGCTGTGAGGTAACTACTGCCTGGCTTGCTCACATTGCCTTGGCAATGTGAGCCCTCAGGTGGCAGTTGGAGCCTGCTGGGAATCTCCTCCCCTCAGTTATGAGAGCTCTGGATAAAACACATATGCCCATTTTTGCCAAGTGCATTATTTTCCAAGTTCTGTCTCTTTTCCTATGCTTTAAGAGCGACTCCCGTGTACCTTCTGAAATCGGTTTCCTGCAATTCTGCCCCGCTTTCAAGTCCTCTTGGCAGCCTTACTTCAATATATTTTTGGACAATAGCTGTCATTTATAACTCTGCAGGTTTGTGAATGACAGTGCCCCTGAGCTCCTTTCTTCAACTCGCTTTCTTGTGAGCTGGCCGCAACACCGCAGGATTGCTTCAGGCCCTAGTGTGGTTCCGGCACGGCACGCTGAGCCTTTGGTTAATTCCTCTTCCTGGTGGGAAATGAGAGTTAAATTTGCCCGTCCAGACACCTCCAGCTAGTCTGTCATTGGTTGGCCCTATTCCTGTTCATTTTCCGCAGAAATTGCAAACTGGGCCACACAGGAGGTTAAAGGCACTGACTCTCCAAGTGGGGAGAGTGTTAGTAAAGGGTCTGCAATGTTGCACCCGAGTACCAGGGGACGAAAACTGAGACACATTTGAACACGTTTCCCGATCACTCGGTGGATCATACTCTGGGTTCCACATGCATGTTTTAGCTGAAGGAAGAATCCCTTAAACCCGGAGAGTTGAGACCCATGGAATGGGTACCATGCAATATGACTTCAAAGGGTCTGCATTTGCTCACCGAACCTCACCAATCCTATCACTGCTGTGTTCATGCCGCTGTACACATGCTTGATTCTCCTTCGGAGACATATAAATCCATAGGTTTTAAGATTCTTACTAGTCAGGTATATACTTAGGCGTTTAATATGGGGTGTTGAGTCCACTTCGTTGAGCAAGGAGTAGCTCTTGTCTATTACATATTTGGCTTATGGAATGGTATCTGTGCTAATTTCAATCTCTGGTTTTATGCAGCACCCCAACTCACCTTTCCCCTTAAGCAAGCATAAGTTGGTTTTCTACATTTGAGACCCTGTTCTGTTTTGTAATTCAGTTCCTGTGTAGCCAAGTTTACATTCTGTATTAGTTATATCTTATGATGTTTCTTTTTCTGTGTGACTTATTTCAGTTAGGATCATCGTACCTGAATCCACTCATTATGCTGCTACGGGCCTGATGACATAGATTTCATTGCTGAGTGATATTGCATTGTTCGTAAGTACCACAACTTCTTTATCCATTTTTCGCTTTCTGTGATATTGAACTTGTACCGTAAACGAGGTCCTGTAAACAGAGCCGTCCCAAACTTTGTGGTGGCTGTGTCTTTTTGATTTTAATTTCCTTAAGCTATAGGACCATAAGTGGAAGTGCCCTAGGCTCGGTTGCTTTGGTTTTTAGATGTTTCAGGAAACACCATACACTTCTCCAGAGTGGCTGTTGGCAATTTACATCCCGCCCATCAGCATAACAAGGCTCCCAGTTCTCCATGGCCTGTCCTGCCTTTCTGGATTTTACACTTTTTTCAGATGGCCCTTTTGACTGGGGGGAAGTGAGACTTCATTGTAGTGCAGATTTCCTTTGCAAGCTTGCTTGGTTGGCCAAAAAGGGCGTATGCGTTTTTTCCTGAATATATTCAGGAAAAAACGCATACGCCCTTTTTGGCCAAGTGCATGATTGTCGATGTTCTGAGTCTTTTCATATGTTTTCAATGCAATTCCAGTCTACCTCCTGAAATCTGTTTCCTGCAATTCTGTCTTGCTGTCAGTGCCTCTTCATAGCCTTACCTCAATATACTTTTGGAGAATAGTTGGCCTTTATAACTCTGCAAGTTTTTGAAATGCAGTTGCCCTTAGTTCCATTTTTCAGCTCTTATTTTTGTGATCTTGCCTCATATCCACAGGATTTCTTCAGGCCCTATTCTTCTTCTGGGGCGCCTTGCTGTGCCTTTGGTTAATTCTTCTTCCTATGTGAAATTAGAGTGACATGTGGCCATTGAAACCGCTACAGCTATTTTCTCAGTGGTTCCCCCTATTCCCATTCATCCTCCGCACTAACTGCAGACTGTGCGATACCGGAACTTAAAGGCATTGACTCTCCATGTGGGGATGCTGTTAGTAAAGTGGCTGGAATGTTGATCCGGAGCCCCAGGAGAGGAAAATGAGGTGCGTTTTAGAAACCTTTCCCGATCATATTGTATACCATCTGCTGGATTTCCCATGCATGGTTTAGCTGTAGGAAGATTCCCTTCAACCTGGAGTGTTGGGACCCTTGGAATGAGTAGCATGAAGTATTGCATTAAACTTTCGGCAGTTGCTCACCAAAGCTCACCAATCCTCTCAGCCCCAAGTGTCCAGCCTTATGTCTTATCCAGCTGTGGGTTTATATGTGGTCATTCCAGGTTGCATCACAGCCCCTGAGCGAATTTTGTAAGAATTTTTCTCTCTTTCATTGTTTCTGCGTTTTGGTTTTAAAATTTATTTCTATAATGGGGTTTAGCTCATTTTCACTGCTGTGTTTGTGCCGCTCTGCACACACTTGATTCCCTTATGGAGATATATCAATACATGGGTTTTAAGATTCTTATTACTCAGATATATTTCTCTGTGGTGTATAGGGTGTGTTGAGGCCAGTTCATTGAGCAAGGTGTAGATCTTGTCTAATACCTATTTGGTTTATTGAATGGTATCTGTGCTAATTTCAAACTCTGGTTTTATGCATCACCCCACCTCTCCTTTCCCCTTAAGCTGACATAAGTGTGTTTTCTAAATGTGAGACACTGTTCTGTTTTGTAATTCATTTTTTGTGCAGCCATATTTATCCTCCCTCTATAAGTGATATCTTATGATATGTTTCTTTTTCTGTTTGACTTATTTCAAGTAGTATTATCAGACCTAAATCCACTCTTTATCCTTCTACTAGCCTTATTACATTGATTTCATGGTGAAGAGATATTCCATTGTACGTAAGTACCACATTTTCTTTATCCATTGTTCTCTTTCCTGGGATATTTAAGGTGTACTGAAGTTGAGGTTCTTGTAAACAGAGTAGCCCTAAACTGTGGTGTGCTTGTGTCTTGTTGATTTTTAGACTTCCCTAGATATACTCCCGTGATTGGAAGTGCCCTATGCTCTGTAGCTCTGTTTTTTAGATGATTTAGGAACCACCATACACTTCTCCAGAGTGGCTCTCGGCAGTTCACACACTGTCCATCAGTGTATAAAGGCTCCCTGTTCTCCATGGCCTGTCCTGCATTTCTGGTTTTTACAATTTTTTCAGATGGCCCTTTTGACCGGTGGGAAATGAGACTTCTTTGTTGTGCACATTTGCATTGCTTGCTTGCTTCGTTGCCCATAAAGTGCGTATGCGTTTTTTCCTGGATATATTCAGGAAAAAACGCATACTCCCTTTTGGGCCTACTGCATCATTGTCGAAATTCTGCCGCTTTTCATGTGCTTTAAAGACGAGTCCAATCTATCTCTTGAAATCTGTTTCTTGCAATTCTGTCTTGCATTCAGATCCTCTTCTTTGCCTTACCTCAACATATTTTTGGACGTTAGTTTTCATTTATAACTCTGCAGGTTTGTGAATTGCAGTGACCCTGAGCTCCATTTTTTAAGTTGCTCTTTTGTGAGCTGGCCTCAAAGCCACAGGATTGCTTCAGGCCCTATTTTGGCTCCGGCAAGGCGGGCTGAGCCTTTTTTTAATTCTTATTCTTAATGGGAAATTAGAGTGACATGTGCCCTTCCAAACCCCTACAACTATTCTCTCATTGGTTCCCCCTCTTCCCGTTCATCCTCCTCACAATTTGCAAAATGTGTGAAACAGAAGTTTAAATGTGCTGATTCTCTAAGTGGGGAGATTCTAAGTAACGTGGCTGGAATGATGAACAGGAGCACCAGGAGAGGATAAATGAGGTGCATTTTAGACACATCTCCCGATCACATGGTGTACAGTCCTCTGGGTTTTCCATGCATGTTTTAGCTGTAGGAAGATTCCTTGAACCTGCAGATTTGGGACCCATTGAATGGGTACCAGGTAGTATTACTTTAAAGGGTGTGCATTTCCTCACCCAACCTCACATTTCTCTTAGCGCGAACAGTTTCCAGCCTTATGTCTCATCCTGCTGTGGGTCTAGATGTGTTCAATCCACGTTGCATCACCATCCCTGAGGAAAGGTTGTAAGAGGTTTTCTCTGTCTCTCTGTCGTTTATTTTTTTCAATTTATTACTATATTGGTTACAGCTGATTTTCAAAGCTCTGTTTCTTGCTGCTGTACATCCACTTGATTCACGTACAGAGAGACATCAATAAATTCTTTTTCAGATTCTTACCAGTCATAGATATTCTTTTCCGGTGACTTGAGTGTGCTGAGTGCAGTTCTTTTAGCTACCGTGTAGGCCTTGTTGATTATCAGTTTGGTATTTGGAATGGTATCTTTGCTAATTTCAACCTCCTGGATGATGCCTCACCCCTCCCCACCTTTCCCGTTTAGCAGCCTTACGCGTGTTTTCTACATATTTGACTATGTTTTTGTTTTGTAATTTATTTCATGTGTAGCCATTTTGGATTCCACCTTTAAGTGATATCTTATGATACGTGTCTTTTTCTTTTTGAATTATGTCACTTAGAATGATCATACGTAACTCCTCCGGAGTTGTTACAACTGGCCATATTTCATTGATTTCCAGGCTGAGTAATAGTCCACTCTACATAAGTACCACATCTCTATCCATTTTTTCCCTCCAGAGACATTTAAGTTATATCCTAGTCGAGGATCTTTTAAACAGAGAGGCAGTAAACATTGGGGTGCCTGTGTCCTCTCGATTTTTGTTTTTCCCAAGATATACGCCCATGAGTGCAAGTGCCCTATGCTCTGTAGCTCATTTTTTAGATGCTTTAGTAAACACAATACACTTCTCCAGAATGGCCGTTGGCAATATACATTTCCACTATAAGCCTCACAGGGCTCCCTCTTCTCCTTGCCCTGTCCTGCATTTCTGGTGTTTACACTTTATGAGGATGGCTCTTCTGACTGATGCGAAGTGATATCTTTTGTAGTATTGATTTCCAGTGCCCACCTGTTTGGTTGGCTAAAAAAGTGTATGCCCTTTTCTTGAATATATACAGAAAAAAACGCATACAGCCTTTTTGGCCAACTGCAATGTTGGCAATGTTCAGCCCCTTTTCTTGTGCTTAATGGCGAGTCCTTTCTACCTCCTCAAATCCCTTTCCTGCCATTCTCCCTTGCTTACCAATCCTTTTCTCTGACTTTCCTCAAGACATTTTTCAGTGATAGATATTTTCAACTCTGCAGTTTCGTGAATTTTACTGCCCCTGAGTTCCATTGTTCAACTTGTGTTTATGGGAACTGGCCACAAAGCAGTGGGATTTCCTCAAGCCCTATACTGTTTCCATGGGCAGCCCTAGCCTTTGGTCAATTCATCTTCCTGATTGGAAATTAGAGTGACATGTGCCTGTCTGAACACCTAGGACTTGTCTCTCATTGTTCCTCATCCTTCCGCTTCATCCTCTGGACAAATTCCAAACTGTACGCAACAGGATGTTGACAGTGCTGACATCTCCAAGTGGGGAGACTGTTAGTAAAGACGCTGGAGGGGTGAACCCGAGCACCAGGAGATGAGGAGATGAGATGCCTTTTCCAAACTCTTCCCGATCAGACGGTATACCATCCTCTGGGTGTGACAGACATGTTTTAGCAGTAGGAAGAGTCCCATTCATGTAAGGAGAACACCAGGGCTTTTTCAAAATCAGTGTCTCCCCGAAACCCAAACTGGGGAGTTTTTTAAGCTACGGCTACACATATGTTCATTAAGGGCCTTGGGAAGTAGGCAGAGTCCAAACTTTAGATGATTGAAGTCTTCAGGGTCAGAAGCACTCACCACCGGCTTCCCTTAGGTTACACTTTAACTGTCATTGATAGATGATGTCAATAAAAATATCTATTCTTTTTCCGATTATTTCCCCTTATAGGTTATTGCAAAATATTGAGTGTAGTTCCCTGTGCTATACAGTAGTTCCTTGTTGATGATCTATTTTATACATAGCAGTGTGTATGTGTTAATTCCAAACTGTTAATTTATCCCTCCTCCCACCTTTCCCCTTTGGTAATAATAAATTATAAGATTTTATACTTCTCAGAAATGGGGGAGCTGAAAGAGAGGTATCATTTTCAATGGAAAAGCATTTAAAACAAGATTGAAGCTTTAACCAAGATTATTAGATGTACATCCTTGGAAAGAAATCACTTCATTTCTCTAATATTGACCTGACAAATAAGACAAACCTTTTCACTGAACTTGCTTATAATAAAGTGATGGAAATATCAAATGGAAGTGTTAGAAACATCTTATTTTACCCGAGCCTTATAAACTGTTCTATGTTAACTACAGTTTGGCTCACACATCTGTTCATTGAAGTTATAATAGTCTCAATTTCTGTTACTGATCCTCCAGAGTGGACCCCAACAAGTGTCCCCCTGCCCAGTGTCATTGGGGCCAACAGATCGAGACTGAGTTTGGTTCACAAGCAAAGGAAGCTTTATATTTTGATCAGAGAATGGAGAGGTGAGAGCATGCACTACCCCGTGGGCTGTGGGCTGGGCTGGGCTGCTGTGTAGAGATCCTGTGAGAGTCAGTGGGAGGGAGGGGACGGAGCTCTCGAGGGCCGGGTTGGCTGCAGCTCAGGCTCTATATCTCGGAGTCTGCACTGGGCCCCAGGAGCTGAGGTGTCGACCCAGTCATTCTGCACTAGGAAATCTGGTCTGAAGTGCCGGGTGTGGAACCTCTGCATGCGGGACCCTAGGAGCACGTGAAATTAGACAAAGCACAAAGGATAAAAAAGGTCAGACTTGACTTTATTGCCCAGATTCTATTTTTATCTCCCAGGGATTTTTAATGGGCTTTGCTGGGGACAAACCCCTCCTCTGCCTTTTGTCCCGTTCCTCATTCTTGGAGTGCTGAGGGTGCAGACCCTTCTTCTGTAACTGCTGAGTGCTGAGTTGGGAGCCCTCATACCAGGGGACGAGGGTCAGAACTTCTCCCCAGCAGCCTCCAGGTGACGTTGATTGGCCCCAGGACACCTGCCTCCCTGCTCGTCCGCCTGAGCACCAGCATTGGAAGTGTTATATATTCTAATGACCTTTAAGGGTCCAGGAAAGAGATGTGCAGAGACGCTGTGGGGGCCGATTTCACCCCGCCCCACATTTGTTCGGCCACCTTAGGCTGACCGTTTCTGCCAGCCTAGATGCTCTGACCAGTAGTCTGCTCTTTCTTCAATTAGGCCCCTGAATTAACGTAAAAACAGCACCAGGTGTCAGAGCCCTGCCCGCTCAACTCCCAGACAGTCCAGGGTCAGTGGTGATCAAGGACCATGATGGCCACTGAGTCAACAGCCTTTTGAAGTAAACAGGAGTCCAGCCGGTCTTATTGGCCACCATCATCACGGTGTCTGTAGGCTTTTCTATGGTGACAGTGTGATATACGGTTCCCCCGCCAAGATTATTAGCTCCCCTCTGGGTGCAGTAAGTCCTGCAAGCAGTAGTCTACTCCTTCGGGACACACTATTGTTGTTTTATGAGAGAAACTCCAGGTCAAGTGATGTTCACACGAGTCGTCATGGTGCCCTGTTGCCCCCGGTTATCTCTCTGGATGTTGGAGTTGGAGGGCCCCCTCACTCGAGGTCGGTGTGCCCACGGAGCGAACCCTGCAACTTCAGGGCATGGTTGGTGATTAGGATCACCACATGGGGTCCTTTTCCCTTAGGAGGGAGGTGGCCTTTTGGGCTGCTGATTTCCAGGTTTTTAGATACCGCCAGTATCTTGGCCAGATGTGGCAGTGGGCCAAGCCCCTTGGTGACTGTAGTTTATCCTACCTGGATGGCATTCTTGCGTTGTTCCATTTCAAGTGGTCCCAGTTTTTGCACTAATTCTCCAATGGCGATTCACCTTTCACCAGGAATGTAAAGGTCAAAGGGTTTAGCTCAATTAGGGAGTTCCAGGGCAAGGGTCTGAATTGACTGCTCTTTCCATTCTTGAAAGGCCACTTCTGGATTCTGTTCAAAAGGATCATCATCTTTTCCTTTCAGTGTTTCATATAGAGGCCCAGCTAGTAGACTGTAGTTAGGGATCCAGAAGCAGCAAACCCTGGCCTCCCCAGGAACCCCTAAGCTGTCTTCTAGTTTTAGAAAGGGGTAAGGCTGCAAACGGTTTCTTCCCTTTCCTGGGATGGGCTTCTCTGACCTTGTGTGAGAATGAAGCCCAGGCAGGTCACCGCAGTCTGTGATATTTGAGCTTTTTCTTGGACAACTTCTATCCTTTATTGGCTTGGTAGTTCAGAGGCCTCCTTAGTAGGGCTGGCGATCAGAATGTCATCTGCATATTGAAGGAGGGTTTCCTTTTCCAGAGGTAGAACTTTTCAGTCTGTAGCTAATCTTTCCCCAAAGATGGTGTGGGAATTTTTGAACCCTTGGGGCAAGACGGCCCAGAAGTATTGTTTTAGTTGTATGTTGAGTCCTGCCACTCACAAGCCAAAATTTCTTGTGACTCTGGGACTAATGGAATACAAAAGAAGGCATCATTGAAGACTAATACAGAATACCATGTCCTGGTGGTTGGTAGAATGACCAGCAGGGTGTAGGAATCAGGAGCAACTGGAGGTATATCCTCGGTGGCTTCACTGACTGTCCTGACATCCTTTACCAGGTCCCCAGCAGCCCATGGGGCTCTCGTGGTCAGGCCAATCCCAGGATATGGAGCTCTCCTGGGCAGGTACCCCACCCCCAACCCAGCCCACGGGGCTCTCATGGTCAGGCCCCTCCCAGGATACAGAGCTACCCTTGCAGGTACCGTGGCAGGGCTGGGCACACAGGAACCGTGCACATAGCCCTCATTGAAGAGCACCCCCAGCTCACCTGTCGCTCAGAGCTGACACAGAGCACCTCAGAGCAGGACTTGAACTAACAAACAGCAGCTCCGACAGGTCTGTGACCCTGGGCATCACTCTGTGTGGCCTCCCTCCACCTGGTCTTCCAGAGACTTCCACTGCACCCAGGGCACCAGGCCTCTGTCTCCAACCACCACCCACCCCCTCCTCTCCCTGACTCCTGGGTTCCTCTCATTAGGAGAGGGTTTTCTTGAAGTTGTCTCCCACTCATGGGCCAGATAAAATGATTAGAAAACAAGCCAAAGCTGCAGGCCCTTGTCTATCCTGACTCTCAGGAGCCCACACCTGTTCCTTGGACCTGGCCGGTTCAGCAAGTTCCCTTTTCTGCAACTGTGAGCCCCTGAGGGGTGATGATTGGCTGACCTGGGCAGCCTTACCATGCCGGCCAGCCCTCCCCAGGTGTGCCTGGGTTGAGATCAATATAAATACCACTCCAGGCAGCAAGAGCCCCTGCAGCTGTGCCTGACGCCATTTTCTCTGCCCTGTCAGCAGTCTCGGGGCTGGGCTGGTGGGAGGGAGTGAGAGGCCACGGCTTTGTGGGTGGCCCAGTGTGAGTGGGGCTCTGCTGGACTTTCTGCAGCAGTTGCCAGGCTGCCACCTGCTAAAGAAGAGGATGTGTCACCCATACCTGCTGCTGGAATTTCTCCCTGGGCAGAGGTGAGGAAGGAAAAAAGCAGTGGGGGCAGGGACAGGACGGGTATCTCAGGCAGGGAAATGGAAATCTTCCAGAAGAGCACCCAGGGCCAGGACCATCCTGGCTGGCCTGCAGGCACCAAGTCAGCTGGCATGCTGTCACTCGTGTGGCTCCATGGCCCTTCCTCTAGGCTTTCAAGTCCTTGTATATATTCAGGTGTTTTACCTGGGAAGGGTGGGAACAGTTCAGCAGCAACTGGCCTGGGGCTCAGCTCACGTTTACTCACAGATGCCTCGGCACGGTGCCCCAGCTTTGCAATGAGGACGCTTGTTGTGTGGGGGCTGCTGGCTGAATGGGAGACGATTCCCCACCACTGACCAACTTCAGAATTGTTTACAACTGGAGCAAGTGCCCTGATACGGTTTTCCTCTGAGTAACTGGTGGGTTCTGTTTTTTTTTTTTTTCTCTTTTTCGTTTTTGGTTCAAGGTAGATTTTATTCCTCTTTTTTGTATTTACAGATACAAGCATGGAAATAATTTATTCATATAAATACATGTATGTGAAGGGAATAATTGTTTTTTCTGTTTTATTTTTTAAATTTTATTTCTTTTTAATTTTGAATTTTATTTTATATTTTTATACAGCAGGTTCTTATTGGTTATCTATTTTATACATATAAATGTTTACATGCCAATCCCAATCTCTCAACTCCTCCCACCACCACCCCCCCAAGAGCTTTCCCCCCTTGTTGTCCATACGATTGTTGTCTACATCTGTTGCTCTATTTATGCCTTGCAAAACGGTTAATCTGTACAGTTTTTCTAGGTTCCACATATATGCATGAATATACAAGATTTGTTCTTCTCTTTCTGACTTACTTCACTCTGTATGACAGTCTCTAGATCCATCGACGTCTCTACAAATGACCCAGTTTCATTCCTTTCATGGCTTAGTAATATTCCATTTTATATATGTACCACATCTTTATGCATTCGTCTGTCTGTGGGCATTTAGGTTGCTTCCATTACCTCGATATTGTAAATAGTGATGCAATGAACATTGCAGTGAATGTCTCTTTTTGATTTATGGTTTTGTCTGGGTATATGTCCAGTACTGGGATTGCTGTATCATATGGTAATTCTATTATTAGTTTCTTAAGAAACTCCATATTGTTCTCCATAGTGACTGTATCAATTTATATTCCCAACAATAGTGGAAGAGGCTTCCTTTTCTCCACACCCTTTCCAGCATTTGTTGTTTGTAGATTTTCAGATGATGCCCATTCTAACAGGTGTGAGGTGATACCTCATTGTTGAGTCCATTTCGTTGAGCAAGGGGTAGGTCTTGTCTATTACATATTTGGCTTATGGAACGGTATCTGTGCTAATTTCAAACTCTGGTTTTATGCAGCACCCCAACTCACCTTTCCCCTTAAGCAAGCATAAGTTGGTTTTCTAAACTTGAGACCCTGTTCTGTTTTGTAATTCAGTTCATGTGTAGCCAAGTTTACATTCCGTGCATTAGTGATACCTTATGATGTTTCTTTTTCTGTGTGACTTATTTCACTTAGAATCATCGTGCCTCAATCCACTCATTATGCTGGTACAGGCCTGGTGACACAGATTTCATTGCTGAGTGGTATTCTGTTGTCCATAAGTACCACAACTTCTTTATCAATTATTTGTTCTCTGGGATATTTAACTTGTACTGTAGAAGAGGTTCCTGTAAACAGAGCCGTCCCAAATTTTGGGGTGGCTGTGTCTTTTTTATTTTAATTTCCCTAAGCTATAGGACCATAAGTGGAAATGCCCTAGACTCTGTTGCTTTGTTTTTCAGATGTATCAGGAAACACCATACACTTCTCCAGAGTGGCTGTTGGCAATTTACATCCCGCCCATCAGCATAACAAGGCTCCTTTTTCCCCATGGCCTGTCTTGCCTTTCTGGATTTTACACTTTTCTCAGATGGCCCTTTAGACCGGGGGGAAGTGACACTTCATAGTAGTTCGGATTTCCATTGCAAGCTTGCTTGGTTTGCCAAAAAGGGCGTATGTGTTTTTTCCTGAATATATTCAGGAACAAACTCATACGCCCTTTTTTGCCAAGTGCATCATTGTCGATGTTCTGCCTCTTTTCCTATGCTTTAAATGCAAATCCAGTCTACCTCCTGAAATCGGTTTCCTGAAATTCTGCCCCGCTTTCAAGTCCTCTTCGCAGCCTTACTTCAATATATTTTTGGACGTTATCTGTCATTTATAACTCTGCAGGTTTGTGAATTACAGGGCCCCTGAGCTCCTTTCTTCAACTCGCTTTCTTGTGAGCTGGCCGAAAACCCGCAAGACTGCTTCAGGCCCTAATCTGCTTCTGGCAGGGCATGCTGAGCCTTTGGTTAATTCCTCTTCCTGGTGGGAAATGAGTGTTAAATATGCCCGTCCAGACACCTACCTCACTCTCAACCCCTTGGTGATGTGGGTCCTCTGGTTTGTGGCCACCTTTGCTGGGTTCCTCACCTTTCAATGATGTGGCCCCACTAGTGTGAGGACACTCCTGCCTGGTTCTCATCCACGTGGTTATGTGGACCCCCTGGTGAGAGTCTGTTCCTGGCTGTGTTCCTCACCCTTCTGTGAGGGAGACCCTCTGCTGATAGGTCACTCCTGCATGGCTGGCACACATTGCCTTGGTGAAGTCAGCCGTGTGGTGGCAGTTGGAGCGTGCTGGGAATCTCCTCCCCCCGGTGATGAGGGCCCTCTTGCGTCAGGCCCTAACTGCTGGGCTCACCAACTTTTCTTAGTGAGCCCAGTGATGCTTTGGCACTCCTCTTAGGATCCCATCTCCATGGGGATGTGGGCCTTCTGCTCTGAGGTCCCAACGGCTGGGTTGTTCACATTTTCATGATGTGGGCTCTCTGGTGTTAGTTCACAGAGGCCTGGATCCCATAGCCTCTGTGCTCTTGGCCGCCTGCTGGGAGGTTCCAACTGCTGGATTCCTCACTTTTTTAATTTTTTGGGCCCTCTGTTGTGAGGATCCTCCTGCCTGCCTCACTCCCAGCCCCTTCATGATGTGTGTCGTCTGGTTTGAGGCCACATGTGCTGGGTTCCTCACCTTTCGATGATGTGGGACCAATGGTCTTAGGAGACTCCTGCCTGGTTCATATCCCCTTGGTGATGTGGGCCCTCTGTTGAGAGTCTGATCCTGGCTGGGTTCCTCACCCATCTGTGAGGTGGGCCGTCTGCTGTGAGGTCACTCACGCCTGGCTTGCTCACCTCGCCTTGTGGACATGAGCCCTCTGGTGGCACTTGGAGCCTGCTGGGAGCCTCCTCCCCTCGGTGATGAGGGCCCTCTGGCGTCAGGCCCTAACTGCTGGGCTCCCCACATTTTGTGATGTGCGCCCAGTGGTGCGAGGACACTCCAGCCAGGTTCACATCCCCATTGGGATGTGGGCCTTCTGCTCTGAGGTCCCAACGCCTGGGTTGCTCACAGTTTCATGATGTGGGCTCTCTGCTGTTAGTTCACTCCTGCCTGCATCCCATAGCTTCTGTGCTCTCGGCCGCCTGCTGGGAGGTTCCAACTGCTGGATTCCTCACCTTTCTTATTCTTTGGGCCCTCTGTTTTTAGGCTACTCCTGCCTGCCTCACTCCCATTCCCTTTGTGATATGTGTCCTCTGATTTGAGGCCACATGTGCTCGGTTCCGCACCTTTCGATGATGTGGCCCCACTGGAGGGAAGACAGTCCTGACTGGTTCCCATCCCCTTTGTGATGTGGGCCCTCTGGTGAGAGTCTGATCCTGGCTGGGTTCCTCACCCATCTGTGAGGTGGGCCCTCTACTATCAGGTAACTCTTGCCTGGCTTGCTCACCTCGCCTTGTTGACATGAGCCCTCTGGTGGCACTTGGACCCTGCTGGGAGCCTCCTCACCTCTGTGATGAGGGCCCTCTGACGTCAGGCCCTAACTGCTGGGCTCCCCAACTTTTCTTAGTGAGCCTAGTGATGCTCGGGCACTCCTCTTAGGTTCCCATCTCCACGGGGATGTGGGCCATCTGCTCTGAGGTTCCAACGGCTGGGTTGATCACAATTTCATGATGTGGGCTCTCTGGTGTTAGTTCACTGTGGCCTGGATCCCATAGCCTCTGTGCTCTTGGCCACCTGCTGGGAGGTTCCAACTGCTCGATTCCTCAACTTTTGTACTCTATGGGTCCTGTGTTGTGATGCTCCTCCTGCCTGCCTCACTCGCAACCCCTTCGTGATGTGGGTCTTCTGGTTTGAGGCCACATGTGCTGGGTTCCACAACTTTCAATGATGTGGCCCCACTGGTGTGAGGACACTCCTGCCTGGTTCCCATCCCCTTGGTGATGTGGGCCTTCTGGTGACAGTCTTATCCTGGCTGGGTTCCTCACTCTTCTGTGAGGTAGGCCCTCTGCTGTGAGGTCAATCCTGCCTGACTTGCACACATCACCTTGGTGACGTGGGCCCTCTGTTGGCACATGGAACCTGCTGGGAGCCTCCTGCCCTCGGTGATGACGGCCCTCTTGCATCAGGCTCTAACTGCTGGGCTCCCCACGTTTTCTGATGTGAGCCCAGTGATGCCAGGACACTCCTGTCAGGTTCCCATCCCCATGGGGATGTGGGCTTTCTGCTCTGAGGTCCCAACGCCTGGGTTGCTCACAGTTTCATGATGTGGGCTCTCTGCTGTTAGTTCACTCCTGCCTGCATCCCATAGCTTCTGTGCTCTCGGCCGCCTGCTGGGAGGTTCCAACTGCTGGATTCCTCACCTTTTTTATTCTTTGGGCCCTCTGTTTTTAGGCTACTCCTACCTGCCTCACTCCCATCCCCTTTGTGATGTATGTCCTCTGATATGAGGCCACATGTGCTGGGTTTCTCACCTTTCGATGATGTGGCCCCACTGGTGGGAGGACAGTCCTGACTGGTTCCCATCCCCTTGGTGTTGTGGGCCCTCTGGCGAGAGTCTCATCCTGCCTCGGTTCCTCACCCTTCTGTGAGATAGGCCCTCTGCTGTGAGGTCACTACTGCCTGGCTGGCGCATGCCACCTTGTAGACGTGGGCCCTCTGTTGGCAGTTGGAACCTGCTGGGAGTCTCCTCCCCTCAGTTATGAGGGCCCCCTGGCGTCAGGCCCTAACTGCTGGGCTCCTAACATTTTCAGATATGTGCTAAGTGGTGCGAAGCCACTCCTGCCAGGTTCCCATCCCAATGGGGATGTGGGCCTTCTGTTCTGAGGTCCCAACGGCTGGGTTGCTCACAGGTTCATGATGTGGGCCCTCTGCTGTGAGTTCACTGCGGCCTGGATCCCATAACCTCGGTGCTCTGGGCCACTTGCTGGGAGGTTCCAACTGCTGGATTCCTCAACTTTTATATTCTATGGACCCTGTGTTGTGAGGCCAGTCCTGCCAGCCTCATTCTGAACCCCTTGGTGATGTGGTTCCTGTGGTTTGAGGCTACATGTGCTGGGATCCTCACCTTTCGATGATGTTGTCCCACTGGTGTGGGGACACTCCTGCCTGGTTCCCATCCCCTTGGTGATGTGGGTCCTCTGGTGCGAGTCTGATCCTGACTGGGTTCGTCACACTTCTCTGAGGTGGGCCGTCTGCTGTGAGGTCATTCGTGCGTGGTTGGCACACATCGCCTTGGCGACGTCAGCCCTCTGGTGGCAGTTGGAGCCTGCTGGGAGCCACCTTCCCTTGGTGATGAGGGTCCTCTGGCGTCAGGCCCTAACTGCTGGTCACCCAGAATTTTCTGATACGTTCTCAGTGGTGCGAGGACACTCCTACCAGATTTCCATCCCCATGGGGATGTGGGCCTCCTGCTCTGAGGTCCCAATGGCTGGGTTGCTCAGTTTCATGACATGGGCCCTCTTCTGTGAGTTCACTGTGGCCTGGATCCCATAGCCTCGGTGCTCTGGGCCACCTGCTGGGAGGTTCCAACTGCTGGATTCCTCACTTTTTTATTCTATGTGCCCAGTGTTGTGAGGCTACTCCTGCCTGCCTCACTCCGAGGCCCTTGGTGATGTGGGTCCTCTGGTTTGAGGACACATGTGCTGAGTACCTCACCTTTCGATGATGTGGCCCCACTGGTGTGAAGACACTCCTGACTGGTTCCCATCCCCTTGGTGATGTGGGTCCTCTGGTGAGAGTCTGATGTATGCTGGGATTCTCACCCTTCTGTGAGGTGGGACCTCTGCTGTGAGGTAACTTCTGCCTGGCTTGCTCACATTGCCTTGGCAATGTGAGCCCACAGGTGGCAGTTGGAGCCTGCTGGGAATCTCCTCCCCTCAGTTATGAGAGCTCTGGATAAAACACATATGCCCTTTTTTGCCAAGTGCATTATTTCCAAGTTCTGTCTCTTTTCCTATGATTTAAGAGCGACTCCCGTGTACCTTCTGAAATCGGTTTCCAGCAATTCTGCCCAGAATTCAAGTCCTCTTCACAGCCTTACTTCAGTATAATTTTGGATGATAGCTGTCATTTATAACTCCGCAAGTTTGTGAATTACAGTGCCTCTCAGCTCCTTTCTTCAACTCGCTTTCCTGTGAGCTGGTCGCAAAACTGCAGGATCTCTTCAGGCCCTAATCTAGTTCCAGCACGGCACGCAGAGCCTTTGGTTCATTCGTCTCCCTTGTGGGAAATGAAAGTTAAATTTGCCCGTCCAGACACCTACAGATAGTCTCCCATTGCTTCTCCTTATTCCTGTTCATCTTCCGAAGAAATTGCAAACTGGGCTAAACAGGAGGTTAAAGGCACTGACTCTCCAAGTGGGGAGAGTGTTAGTAAAGCGTCTGGAAAGTTGCACCGAGTAGCAGGGGACGAAAAATAAGATACATTTGAACACATTTCCCGATCACATGGTGGATCATACTCTGGGTTCCACATGCATGTTTAGCTGAAGGAAGAATCCCTTACACCGGGAGAGTTGGGACCCATGGAATGGGTACCATGCAATATGACTTCAAAGGGTCTGCATTTGCTCACCGAACCTCACCAATACTATCACTGCTGCATTTATGCCGCTGTACACACGCTTAATTCTCTTTCGGGGACATATAAATCCATAGGTTTTAAGATTCTTACTAGTCAGGTATATTATTAGGTGTTTAATATGGCGTGTTGAGTCCACTTCGTTAAGCAAGGAGTAGCTCTTGTCTATTACATATTTGGCTTATGGAACGGTATCTGTGCTAATTTCAATCTCTGGTTTTATGCAGCACCCCAATTCACCTTTCCCCTTAAGCAAGCATAAGTTGATTTTCTACATTTGAGACCCTGTTCTGTTTTGTAATTCAGTTCCTCTGTAGCCAAGTTTACATTCCGTGTATTAGTGATAACTTATGATGTTTCTTTCTCTGTGTGATTTATTTCACTTAGAATCATTCTACCTGAATCTACTCATTATGCTGCTACGGGCCTGAGGATATAGATTTCATTGCTGAGTGATATTGCATTGTACGTATGTACCACAACTTCTTTATCCATTTTTCGCTTTCTGCGATATTGAACTTGTACCGTAAATGAGGTTCTTGTAAACAGAGCCATCCCAAACATTCCTGTGGCTGTGTCTTTTTGATTTTAATTTCCCTAAGCTATAGGACCATAAGAGGAAGTGCCCTAGGCTCTGTTGCTTTGTTTTTTAGATGTTTCAGGAAACACCATACACTTCTCCAGAGTGGCTGTTGGCAATTTACATCCCGCCCATCAGCATAACAAGGCTCCCAGTTCTCCATGGGCTGTCCTGCCTTTCTGGATTTTACACTTTTTTCAGATGGCCCTTTTGGCCGGGGGGCAGTGAGACTTCATTGTAGTGCAGATTTCTTTGCAAGCCTGGTTTGTTGGCCAAAAAGGGCGTATGCGTTTTTTCCTGAATATATTCAGGAAAAAACGCATACGCCCTTTTTGGCCAAGTGCATCATTGTGGACGTTCTGCCTCTTTTCCTATGCTTTACATGGAATTCCAGTCTACCTCCTGAAATCGGTTTCCTGCAATTCTGCCCCTCTTTCAAGTCCTTTTGGCAGCCTTACTTCAATATATTTTTGGACGATAGCTGTCATTTATAACTCTGCAGGTTTGTGAATTACAGTGTCCCTGAGCTCCTTTCTTCAACTCGCTTTCTTGTGAGCTGGTCGCAACACCGCAGGATTGCTTCAGACCCTAGTGTGGTTCCAGCATGGCACGCTGAGCCTTTGGTTAATTCCTCTTCCTGGTGGGAAATGAGAGTTAAATTTGCCCGTCCAGACACCTCCAGCTAGTCTCTCATTGTTTCTCCCTATTCTGTTCATTTTCCGCAGAAATTTCAAACTGGGCCAAACAGGAGGTTAAAGGCACTGACTCTCCAAGTGGGGAGAGTGTTAGTAAAGCGTCTGGAATGTTGCACCCGAGTACCAGGGGATGAAAACTGAGACATATTTGAACACATTTCCCCATCACACGGTGGATCATACTCTGGGTTCCACATGCATGTTTTAGCTGAAGGAAGAATCCCTTAAACCTGGAAAGTTGAGACCCATGGAATGGGTTCCTTTCAATATGACTTCAAAGGGTCTGCATTTGCTCACCGATCCTCAACAATCCTATCACTGCTGTGCTTATGCCGCTGTACACACACCAGATTCTCTTTCGGAGACAGATAAATCCATAGGTTTTAAGATTCTTACTAGTCAGGTATATTCTTAGGCGTTTAATATGCCGTCTTGAGACCACTTCCTTGAGCAAGGAGTAGCTCTTGTCTATTACATATTTGGCTTATCGAATGGTATCTGTGCTAATTTCAATCTCTGGTTTTATGCAGGACCCCAACTCACCATTCCCCTTAAGCAAGCATAAGTTGGTTTTCTACATTTGAGACCCTGTTCTGTTTTGTAATTCAGTTCCTGTGTAGCCAAGTTTACATTCCATGTATTAGTGATATCTTGTGATGTTTCTTTTTGTGTGTCACTTATTTCACTTAGAATCATCGTACCTGAATCCACTCATTATGCTGCTACGGGCCTGATAACATAGATTTCATTGCTGAGTGAGATTGCATTGTACGTAAGTATCACAACTTCTTTATCTATTTTTCGCTTTCTGCGATATTGAACTTGTCCCGTAAACGAGGTTCTTGTAAACAGAGCCATCCCAAACATTGGGGTGGCTGTGTCTTTTTGATTTTAATTTCCCTAAGCTATAGGACCATAAGTGGAAGTGCCCTAGGCTCTGTTGCTTTGTTTTTTAGATGTTTCAGGAAACACCATACACTTCTGCAGAGTGGCTCTTGGCAATTTACATCCCGCCCATCAGCATAACAACGCTCCCAGTTCTCCACGGCCTGTCCTTCGTTTCTGGATTTTACACATTTTTCAAATGGCCCTTTTGACCAGGAGGCAGTGAGACTTCATTGTAGTGCAGATTTCCTTTGTAAGCTTGCTTGGTTGGCCAAAAAGGGCGTATGCAGTTTTTCCTGAATATATTAAAGAAAAAACGCATACGCCCTTTTTGGCCAAGTGCATCATTTTGGACGATCTGCCTCTTTTCCTATGCTTTACATACAATTGCAGTCTACCTCCTGAAATCAGTTTCCTGCAATTCTGCCCCGGTTTCAAGTCCTCTTAGCAGCCTTACTTCAATATATTTTTGGACGATAGCTGTCATTTATAACTCTGCAGGTCTGTGAATTACAGTGCCCCTGAACTCCTTTCTTGAACTCGCTTTCTTGCGAGCTGGCCACAACACCGCAGGATTGCTTCAGGCCCTAGTGTGGTTCCGGCATGGCACGCTGAGTCTTTGGTTAATTCCTCTTCCTGGTGGGAAATGAGAGTTAAATTTGCCCGTCCAGACACCTCCAGCTAGTCTCTCATTGGTTCTCCCTATTCTGTTCATTTTCCGCAGAAATTTCAAACTGGGCCAAACAGGAGGTTAAAGGCACTGACTCTCCAAGTGGGGAGAGTGTTAGTAAAGCATCTGGAATGTTGCACCCGAGTACCAGGGGACGAAAACTGAGACATATTTGAACACATTTCCCAATCACACGGTGGATCATACTCTGGGTTCCACATGCATGTTTTATCTGAAGGAAGAATCCCTTAAACCTGGAGAGTTGAGACCCATGGAATGGGTACCTTGCAATATGACTTCAAAGGGTCTGCATTTGCTCACCGATCCTCTCCAATCCTATCACTGTTGCGCTTATGCCGCTGTACACACACCAGATTCTCTTTAGGAGACATATAAATCCATAGGTTTTAAGATTCTTACTAGTCAGGTATATTCTTAGGCGTTTAATATGCCGTCTTGAGACCACTTCCTTGAGCAAGGAGTAGCTCTTGTCTATTACATATTTGGCTTATGGAACGGTATCTGTGCCAATTTCAACCTCTTGTTTCAAGCAGCACCCCAACTCACCATTCCCCTTAAGCAAGCATAAATTGGTTTTCTATATTTGAGACCCTGTTCTGTTTTGTAATTCAGTTCCTGTGTAGCCAAGTTTACATTCCGTGTAGTAGTGATATCTTATGATGTTTCTTTTTCTGTGTGACTTATTTCAGTTAAAATCATCGTATCTGAATCCACTCATTATGCTGCTACGGGCCTGAAAACATAGATTTCATTGCTGAGTGATATTGCATTGTACGTAAGTACCACAACTTCTTTATCCATTTTCCGCTTTCTGTGATATTGAACTTGTACCGTAAACGAGGTTCTTGTAAACAGAGCCGTCCCAAACTTTGGGGTGGCTGTGTCTTTTAGATTTTAATTTTCCTAAGCTATAGGACCACAAGTGGAAGTGCCCTAGGCTCTGTTGCTTTGTTTTTTAGATGTTTCAGGAAACATCATACACTTCTGCAGAGTGGCTGTTGGCAATTTACATCCCGCCCATCAGCATAACAAGGCTCCCAGTTCTCCATGGTCTGTCCTGCCTTTCTGGATTTTACACTTTTTTCAGATGGTTCTTTTGACCGGGGGGCAGTGAGACTTCATTTTAGTGCAGATTTCCTTTGCAAGCTTGCTTGGTTGGCCAAAAAGTGCGTATGCGGTTTTTTGTGAATATATTAAAGAAAAAACACATACGCCCTTTTTGGCCAAGTGCATCATTTTGGACGTTCTGCCTCTTTTCCTATGCTTTACATGCAATTCCAGTCTACCTCCTGAAATCGGTATCCTGCAATTCTGCCCCGCTTTCAAGTCCTCTTGGCAGCCTTACTTCAATATATTTTTGGACGATAGCTGTCATTTATAACTCTGCAGGTTTGTGAATTACAGTGCCCCTGAGCTCCTTTCTTCAACTCGCTTTCTCTTGAGCTGGCCGCAACACCGCAGGATTTCTTCAGGCCCTAGTGTGGTTCCGGTACGGCACGCTGAGCCTTTGGTTAATTCCTCTTCCTGGTGGGAAATGAGAGTTAAATTTGCCCGTCCAGACACCTCCAGCTAGTCTCTCATTGGTTTTCCCTATTCCTGTTCATTTCCCACAGAAATTTCAAACTGGGCCAAACAGGAGGTTAAAGGCACTGACTCTCCAAGTGGGAAGAGTGTTAGTAAAGCATCTGGAATGTTGCAGCCGAGTACAAGGGGACGAAAACTGAGACACATTTGAACACGTTTCCCGATCACACGGTGGATCATATTCTGGGTTCCACATGCATGTTTTAGCTGAAGGAAGAATCCCTTAAACCTTGAGAGTTGAGACCCATGGAATGGGTACTATGCAATATGACTTCAAAGGGTCTGCATTTGCTCACCGAACCTCACCATTCCTATCACTGCTGCGTTTATGCCACTGTACACATGCTTGATTCTCTTTCGGAGACATATCAATCCATAGGTTTTAAGATTCTTACTAGTCAGGTATATTCTTAGGCGTTTAATATGGGGTGTTGAGTCCACTTCGTTGAGCAAGGAGTAGCTCTTGTCTATTACATATTTGGCTTACGGAACGGTATCTGTGCTACTTTCAATGTCTGGTTTTATGCAGCACCGCAACTCACCTTTCCCCTTAAGCAAGCATAAGCTGGTTTTCTACATTTGAGACCCTGTTCTGTTTTGTAATTCAGTTCCTGTGTAGCCAAGTTTACATTCCGTGTAGTAGTGATATCTTATGATGTTTCTTTTTCTGTGTGACTTATTTCACTTAGAATCATCGTACCTGAATCCACTCATTATGCTGCCACGGGCCTGATGACATAGATTTCATTGCTGAGTGATATTGCATTGTACGTAAGTACCACAACTTCTTTATCCATTTTTCGCGTTCTGTGATATTGAACTTGTACCGTAAACGAGGTTCTTGTAAACAAAGCCGTCCCAAACATTGGGGTGGCTGTGTCTTTTAGATTTTAATTTCCCTAATCTATAGGACCACAAGTGGAAGTGCCCTAGGCTCTGTTGCTTTGTTTTTTAGATGTTTCAGGAAACATCATACATTTCTGCAGAGTGGCTGTTGGCAATTTACATCCCGCCCATCAGCATAACAAGGCTCCCAGTTCTCCATGGTCTGTCCTGCCTTTCTGGATTTTACACTTTTTTCAGATGGTCCTTTTGACCGGGGGGCAGTGAGACTTCATTTTAGTGCAGATTTCCTTTGCAAGCTTGCTTGGTTGGCCAAAAAGTGCGTATGCGGTTTTTCCTGAATATATTAAAGAAAAAACGCATACGCCCTTTTTGGCCAAGTGCATCATTTTGGACATTCTGCCTCTTTTCCTATGCTTTACATACAATTCCAGTCTACCTCCTGAAATCAGTTTCCTGCAATTCTGCCCCGGTTTCAAGTCCTCTTGGCAGCCTTACTTCAATATATTTTTGGACGATAGCTTTCATTTATAACTCTGCATGTCTGTGAATTACAGTGCCCCTGAACTCCTTTCTTCAACTCGCTTTCTTGTGAGCTGGCCACAACACCGCAGGATTACTTCAGGCCCTAGTGTGGTTCCGGCATGGCACGCTGAGCCTTTGGTTAATTCCTCTTCCTGGTGGGAAATGAGAGTTAAATTTGCCCGTCCAGACACCTCCAGCTAGTCTCTCATTGTTTCTCCCTATTCTGTTCATTTTCCGCAGAAATTTCAAACTGGGCCAAACAGGAGGTTAAAGGCACTGACTCTCCAAGTGGGCAGAGTGTTAGTAAAGCGTCTGGAATGTTGCACCCGAGTACCAGGGGATGAAAACTGAGACATATTTGAACACATTTCCCGATCACACGGTGGATCATACTCTGGGTTCCACATGCATGTTTTAGCTGAAGGAAGAATCCCTTAAACCTGGAGAGTTGAGACCCATGGAATGGGTTCCTTTCAATATGACTTCAAAGGGTCTGCATTTGCTCACCGATCCTCACCAATCCTATCACTGCTGTGCTTATGCCGCTGTACACACACCAGATTCTCTTTCGGAGACAGATAAATCCATAGGTTTTAAGATTCTTACTAGTCAGGTATATTCTTAGGCGTTTAATATGCTGTCTTGAGACCACTTCCTTGAGCAAGGAGTAGCTCTTGTCTGTTACATATTTGGCTTATCGAATGGTATCTGTGCTAATTTCAATATCTGGTTTTATGCAGGACCCCAACTCACCATTCCCCTTAAGCAAGCATAAGTTGGTTTTCTACATTTGAGACCCTGTTCTGTTTTGTAATTCAGTTCCTGTGTAGCCAAGTTTAAATTCCATGTATTAGTGATATCTTGTGATGTTTCTTTTTGTGTGTGACTTATTTCACTTAGAATCATCGTACCTGAATCCACTCATTATGCTGCTACGGGCCTGATAACATAGATTTCATTGCTGAGTGATATTGCATTGTACGTAAGTATCACAACTTCTTTATCTATTTTTCGCTTTCTGCGATATTGAACTTGTCCCGTAAACGAGGTTCTTGTAAACAGAGCCATCCCAAACATTGGGGTGGCTGTGTCTTTTTGATTTTAATTTCCCTAAGCTATAGGACCATAAGTGGAAGTGCCCTAGGCTCTGTTGCTTTGTTTTTTAGATGTTTCAGGAAACACCATACACTTCTGCAGAGTGGCTCTTGGCAATTTACATCCCGCCCATCAGCATAACAACGCTCCCAGTTCTCCATGGTCTGTCCTTCCTTTCTGGATTTTACACATTTTTCAAATGGCCCTTTTGACCAGGAGGCAGTGAGACTTCATTGTAGTGCAGATTTCCTTTGTAAGCTTGCTTGGTTGGCCAAAAAGGGCGTATGCGGTTTTTCCTGAATATATTAAAGAAAAAACGCATACGCCCTTTTTGGCCAAGTGCCTCATTTTGGACGATCTGCCTCTTTTCCTATGCTTTACATACAATTCCAGTCTACCTCCTGAAATCAGTTTCCTGCAATTCTGCCCCGGTTTCAAGTCCTCTTGGCAGCCTTACTTCAATATATTTTTGGACGATAGCTGTCATTTATAACTCTGCAGCTCTGTGAGTTACAGTGCCCCTGAACTCCTTTCTTCAACTTGCTTTCTTGCGAGCTGGCCACAACACCGCAGGATTGCTTCAGGCCCTAGTGTGGTTCCGGCATGGCACGCTGAGTCTTTGGTTAATTCCTCTTCCTGGTGGGAAATGAGAGTTAAATTTGCCCGTCCAGACACCTCCAGCTAGTCTCTCATTGGTTCTCCCTATTCTGTTCATTTTCCGCAGAAATTTCAAACTGGGCCAAACAGGAGGTTAAAGGCACTGACTCTCCAAGTGGGGAGAGTGTTAGTAAAGCATCTGGAATGTTGCACCCGAGTACCAGGGGACGAAAACTGAGACATATTTGAACACATTTCCCAATCACACGGTGGATCATACTCTGGGTTCCACATGCATGTTTTATCTGAAGGAAGAATCCCTTAAACCTGGAGAGTTGAGACCCATGGAATGGGTACCTTGCAATATGACTTCAAAGGGTCTGCATTTGCTCACCGATCCTCTCCAATCCTATCACTGTTGCGCTTATGCCGCTGTACACACACCAGATTCTCTTTAGGAGACATATAAATCCATAGGTTTTAAGATTCTTACTAGTCAGGTATATTCTTAGGCGTTTAATATGCCGTCTTGAGACCACTTCCTTGAGCAAGGAGTAGCTCTTGTCTATTACATATTTGGCTTATGGAACGGTATCTGTGCCAATTTCAACCTCTTGTTTCAAGCAGCACCCCAACTCACCATTCCCCTTAAGCAAGCATAAATTGGTTTTCTATATTTGAGACCCTGTTCTGTTTTGTAATTCAGTTCCTGTGCAACCAAGTTTACATTGCGTGTAGTAGTGATATCTTATGATGTTTCTTTTTTTGTGTGACTTATTTCACTTAGAAACATCGTACCTGAATCCTCTCATTATGCTGCTACGGGCCTGATGACAAAGATTTCATTGCTGAGTGATATTGCATTGTACGTAAGTACCACAACTTCTTTATCCATTTTTCACTTTCTGCGATATTGAACTTGTACCGTAAACGAGGTTCTTGTAAACAGAGCCGTCCCAAACTTTGGGGTGGCTGTGTCTTTTTGATTTTAATTTCCCTAAGCTATAGGACCATAAGTGGAAGTGCCCTAGGCTCTGTTGCTTTGTTTTGTAGATGTTTCAGGAAACACCATACACTTCTCCAGAGTGGCTGTTGGCAATTTTCATCCCGCCCTTCAGCATGACAAGGCTCCCAGTTCTCCACGGCCTGTCCTGCCTTTCTGGATTTTACACTTTTTTCAGATGGCCCTTTGGACCGGGGTGCAGTGAGACTTCATTGTAGTGCAGATTTCCTTTGCAAGCTTGCTTTGTTGGCTAAAAAGGGCGCATGCGTTTTTTCCTGAGTATATTCAGGAAAAAACGCATACGCCCTTTTTGGCCAAGTGCATCATTGTTGACGTTCTGCTTCTTTTCCTATGCTTTACATACAATTCCAGTCTACCTCCTGAAATCGGTTTCCTGCAATTCTGCCCCGCTTTCAAGTCCTCTTGGCAGCCTTATTTCAGTATATTTTTGGACGATAGCTGTCATTTATAACTCTGCAGTTTTGTGAATTACAGTGTCCCTGAGCTCCTTTCTTCAACTCGCTTTCTTGCGAGCTGGCCGCAACACCGCGGAATTGCTTCAGGCATTAATGTGGTTCCGGCATGGCACGCAGAGCCTTTGGTTAATTCCTCTTCCTGGTGGGAAATGAGTGTTAAATTTGTCCGTAGAGACACCTCCAGCTAGTCCCTCATGGGTTCTCCCTATTCCTGTTCATTTTCCGCAGAAATTGCAAACTGGGCCAAACAGGAGATTCAAGGAACTGACTCTCCAAGTGGGGAGAGTGTTAGTAACGCGTCTGGAATGTTGCACCCGAGTACCAGGGGACGAAAACTGAGACACATTTGAACACGTTTCCCGATCACATGGTGGATCATACTCTGGATTCCACATGCATGTTTTAGCTGAAGAAAGAATCCCTTAAACATGGAGAATTGAGACCCATGGAATGGGTAATATGCAATGTGACTTCAAAGGGTCTGCATTTGCTCACCGAACCTCACCAATCCTATCACTGCTGCGTTTATGCCACTGTACACACGCTTGATTCTCTTTCGGAGACATATAAATCCATAGGTTTTAAGATTCTTACTAGTCAGGTATATTCTTATGCGTTTAATATGGGGTGTTCAGTCCACTTCGTTTAGCAATGAGTAGCTCTTGTCTATTACATATTTGGCTTATCGAATGGTATCTGTGCTAATTTCAATCTCTGGTTTTATGCAGGACCCCAACTCACCATTCCCCTTAAGCAAGCATAAGTTGTTTTTCTACATTTGAGACCCTGTTCTGTTTTGTAATTCAGTTCCTGTGTAGCCAAGTTTACATTCCATGTATTAGTGATATCTTGTGATGTTTCTTTTTCTGTGTGACTTATTTCACTTAGGATCATCGTACCTGAATCCACTCATTATGCTGCTATGGGCCTGATAACATAGATTTCATTGCTGAGTGATATTGCATTGTATGTAAGTATCACAACTTCTTTATCCATTTTTCGCTTTCTGCGATATTGAACTTGTCCCGTAAACGAGGTTCTTGTAAACAGAGCCATCCCAAACTTTGGGGTGGCTGTGTCTTTTTGATTTTATTTTCCCTAAGCTATAGGACCATAAGTGGAAGTGCCCTAGGCTCTGTTGCTTTGTTTTTTAGATGTTTTAGGAAACACCATAAACTTCTGCAGAGTGGCTGTTGGCAATTTACATCCCGCCCATCAGCATAACAACGCTCCCAGTTCTCCATGGTCTGTCCTACCTTTCTGGATTTTACACTTTTTTCAGATGGCCCTTTTGACCGCGGGGAAGTGAGACTTCATTGTAGTGCAGATTTCCTTTGCAAGCTTGCTTTGTTGGCTAAAAAGTGCGTATGCGTTTTTTCCTATATATATTCTGGAAAAAAGGCATACGCCCTTTTTGGCCAAGTGCATCATTTTGGACGATCTGCCTCTTTTCCTATGCTTTACATACAATTCCAGTCTACCTCCTGAAATCAGTTTCCTGCAATTCTGCCCCGGTTTCAAGTCCTCTTAGCAGCCTTACTTCAATATATTTTTGGACGATAGCTGTCATTTATAACTCTGCAGGTCTGTGAATTACAGTGCCCCTGAACTCCTTTCTTGAACTCGCTTTCTTGCGAGCTGGCCACAACACCGCAGGATTGCTTCAGGCCCTAGTGTGGTTCCGGCATGGCACGCTGAGTCTTTGGTTAATTCCTCTTCCTGGTGGGAAATGAGAGTTAAATTGGCCCGTCCAGACACCTCCAGCTAGTCTCTCATTGGTTCTCCCTATTCTGTTCATTTTCCGCAGAAATTTCAAACTGGGCCAAACAGGAGGTTAAAGGCACTGACTCTCCAAGTGGGGAGAGTGTTAGTAAAGCATCTGGAATGTTGCACCCGAGTACCAGGGGACGAAAACTGAGACATATTTGAACACATTTCCCAATCACACGGTGGATCATACTCTGGGTTCCACATGCATGTTTTATCTGAAGGAAGAATCCCTTAAACCTGGAGAGTTGAGACCCATGGAATGGGTACCTTGCAATATGACTTCAAAGGGTCTGCATTTGCTCACCGATCCTCACCAATCCTATCACTGTTGTGCTTATGCCGCTGTACACACACCAGATTCTCTTTAGGAGACATATAAATCCATAGGTTTTAAGATTCTTACTAGTCAGGTATATTCTTAGGCGTTTAATATGCCGTCTTGAGACCACTTCCTTTAGCAAGGAGTAGCTCTTGTCTATTACATATTTGGCTTATGGAACGGTATCTGTGCCAATTTCAACCTCTTGTTTCAAGCAGCACCCCAACTCACCATTCCCCTTAAGCAAGCATAAATTGGTTTTCTATATTTCAGACCCTGTTCTGTTTTGTAATTCAGTTCCTGTGTAGCCAAGTTTACATTCCGTGTAGTAGTGATATCTTATGATGTTTCTTTTTCTGTGTGACTTATTTCAGTTAGAATCATCGTACCTGAATCCACTCATTATGCTGCTACGGGCCTGATGACATAGATTTCATTGCTGAGTGATATTGCATTGTACGTAAGTACCACAACGTCTTTATCCATTTTTCGCTTTCTGCGATATTGAACTTGTACCGTAAACGAGGTGCTTGTAAACAGAGCCGTCCCAAACATTGGGGTGGCTGTGTCTTTTTGATTTTAATTTCCCTAAGCTATAGGACCATAAGTGGAAGTGCCCTAGGCTCTGTTGCTTTGTTTTTTGGATGTTTCAGGAAACACCATACACTTCTGCAGAGTCGCTGTTGGCAATTTACATCCCGCCCATCAGCATAACAAGGCTCCCAGTTCTCCATGGCCTGTCCTGCCTTTCTGGATTTTACACGTTTTTCAGATGGCCCTTTTCACCGGGGAGCAGTGAGACTTCATTGTAGTGCAGATTTCGTTTGCAAGCTTGCTTGGTTGGCCAAAAAGGGCGTATGCGTTTTTTCCTGAATATATTCAGGACAAAACGCATACGCCCTTTTTGGCCAAGTGCATCATTGTGGACGTTCTGCCTCTTTTCCTATGCTTTACATACAATTCCAGTGTACCTCCTGAAATCAGTTTCCTGCAATTCTGCCCCGCTTTCAAGTCCTCTTGGCAGCCTTACTTCAATATATTTTTGGACGATAGCTGTCATTTATAACTCTGCAGGTTTGTGAATGACAGTGCCCCTGAGCTCCTTTCTTCAACTCGCTTTCTTGTGAGCTGGCCGCAACACCGCAGGATTGCTTCAGGCCCTAGTGTTGTTCCGGCATGGCACGCTGAGCCTTTGGTTAATTCCTCTTCCTGGTGGGAAATGAGAGTTAAATTTGCCCGTCCAGACACCTCCAGCTAGTCTAGCATAGGTTCTCCCTATTCCTGTTCAGTTTCCGCAGAAATTGCAAACTGGGCCAAACAGGAGGTCAAAGGCACTGACTCTCCAAGTGGGGAGAGTGTTAGTAAAGCGTTTGGAATGTTGCACCCGAGTACCAGGGGACAAAAACTGAGACACATTTGAACACGTTTCCCGATCACACGGTGGATCATACTCTGGGTTCCACATGCATGTTTTAGCTGAAGGAAGAATCCCTTAAACCTGGAGAGTTGAGACCCATGGAATGGGTACCATGCAATATGACTTCAAAGGGTCTGCATTTGCTCACCAAACCTCACCAATCCTATCACTGCTGCGTTTATGCCACTGTACACACGCTTGATTCTCTTTCAGAGACATGTAAATCCATAGGTTTTAAGATTCTTACTAGTCAGGTATATTCTTAGGCGTTTAATATGGGGTGCTGGGTCCACTTCGTTGAGCAAGGAGTAGCTCTTGTCTATTACATATTTGGCTTATGGAACGGTATCTGTGCTAATTTCAAACTCTGGTTTTATGCAGCACCCCAACTCACCTTTCCCCTTAAGCAAGCATAAGTTGGTTTTCTACATTTGAGACCCTGTTCTGTTTTGTAATTCAGTTCCTCTGTAGCCAAGTTTACATTCCGTGTAGTAGTGGAATCTTATGATGTTTCTTTTTCTGTGTGACTTATTTCAGTTAGAATCATCGTACCTGAATCCACTCATTTTGCTGCTATGGGCCTGATGACATAGATTTCATTGCTGAGTGATATTGCATTGTACGTAAGTACCACAAATTCTTTATCCATTTTTTGCTTTCTGCGATATTGAACTTGTACCGTAAACGAGGTTCTTGTAAACAGAGCCGTCCCAAACTTTGGGGTGGCTGTGTCTTTTTGATTTAAATTTCCCTAAGCTATAGGACCATAAGTGGAAGTGCCCTAGGCTCTGTTGCTTTGTTTTTTAGATGTTTCAGGAAACACCATACACTTCTCCAGAGTGGTTGTTGGCAATTTACATCCTGCCCATCAGCATAACAAGGCTCCCAGGTCTCCATGGCCTGTCCTGCCTTTCTGGATGTTACACTTTTTTCAGATGGCCCTTTTGACCAGTTGGAAGAGAGACTTCATTGTAGTGCACACTTCCTTTGGAAGCTTGCTTGGTTGGCAAAAAGGGCGTATGCGTTTTTTCCTGAATATATTCAGGAAAAAACGCATACGCCCTTTTTGGCCAAGTGCATCACTGTGGACGTTCTGCCTCTTTTCATATGCATTACATGCAATACCAGTCTACCTCCTGAAATCGGTTTCCTGCAATTCTGCCCCACTTTCAAGTCCTCTTGGCAGCCTTACTTCAATATATTTTTGGACGATAGCTGTCATTTATAACTCTGCAGGTTTGTGAATTACAGTGCCCCTGAGCTCCTTTCTTCAGCTCGCTTTCTTGTGAGCTGGCCGCAACACCACAGGATTTCTTCAGACGCTAGTGTGGTTCCGGCATGGCATGCTGAGCCT
The DNA here is from genome assembly GCF_937001465.1 of Orcinus orca. NCBI lineage: Eukaryota > Metazoa > Chordata > Mammalia > Artiodactyla > Delphinidae > Orcinus > Orcinus orca. Next base: position 65,057,179 of record NC_064562.1, on the reverse strand, counting down.
TTGGTTAATTCCTCTTCCTGGTGGGAAATGAGAGTTAAATTTGCCCGTCCAGACACCTCCAGCTAGTCTCTCATTGGTTCTCCATATTACTGTTCATCTTACGCAGAAATTGCAAACTGGGCCAAACAGGAGCTTAAAGGCACTGACTCTCCAAGTGGGCAGAGTGTTAGTAAAGTGTCTGGAATGTTACACCTGAGTACCAAGGGACGAAAACTGAGACACATTTGAACACGTTTCCCGATCACACGGTGGTTCATACTCTGGGTTCCACATGCATGTTTTAGCTGAAGGAAGAATGCCTTAAACCTGGAGAGTTGAGACCCATGGAATGGGTACCATGCAATATGACTTCAAAGGGTCTGCATTTGCTCACCGAACCTCAACAGTCCTATCACTGCTGCGTTTATGACGCTGTACACACGCTTGATACTCTTTCAGAGACATATAAATCCATAGGTTTTAAGATTCTTACTAGTCATGTATATTCTTAGGCGTTTAATATGGGGTGTTGAGTCCACTTCGTTGAGGAAGGAGTAGCTCTTGTCTATTACATATTTGGCTTATGGAACGGTATCGGTGCTAATTTCAATGTCCGGTTTTATGAAGCACCCAAACTCACCTTTCGCCTTAAGCAAGCATAAGTTGATTTTCTACATTTGAGACGCTGTTCTGTTTTGTAATTCAGTTCCTGTGTAGCCAAGTTTACATTCCGTGTATTAGTGATATCTTATGATGTTTCTCTTTCTGTGTGACTTATTTCACTTAGAATCATCGTACCTGAATCCACTCATTATGCTGCTATGGGCCTGATGACATAGATTTCATTGCTGAGTGATATTGCATTGTAAGTAAGTACCACAACTTCTCTATCCATTTTTCGCTTTCTGTGATATTGAACTTGTACCGGAAACTAGGTTCTTGTAAACAGAGCCGTCCCAAACTTTGGGGTGGCTGTGTCTTTTTGATTTTAATTTCCCTAAGCTATAGGACCATAAGTGGCAGTGCCCTAGTCTCTGTTGCTTTGTTTTTTAGATGTTTCAGGAAACACCATACACTTCTCCAGAGTGGCTGTTAGCAATTTACATCCCGCCCATCAGCATAACAAGGCTCCCAGTTCTCCATGGCCTGTCCTGCCTTTCTGGATTTTACACATTTTTCAGATGGCCCTTTTGACCGGGGGGCAGTGAGACTTCATTTTAGTGCAGATTACATTTGCAAGCTTGCTTGGTTGGCCAAAAAGGGCGTATGCTTTTTTTCCTGAATATATTCAGGAAAAAACGCATACGCACTTTTTGGCCAAGTGCATCATTGTGGACGTTCTGCCTCTTTTCCTATGCTTTACATGCAAATCCACTCTACCTCCTGAAATCGGTTTCCTGCAATTCTGCCCCGCTTTCAAGTCCTCTTGGCAGCGTTACTTCAATATATTTTTGGACGATAGCTGTTATTTATAACTCCGCAGGTTTGTGAATTACAGTTCCCCTGAGCTCCTTTTTTCAACTCGCTTTCTTGTGAGGTGGCCACAACACCGCAGGATTGCTTCAGTCCCTAGTGTGGTTCCGGCATGGCACGCTGAGCCTTTGGTTAATTCCTCTTGCTGATGGGAAATGAGAGATAAATTTGCCCGTCCAGACACCTCCAGCTAGTCTCTCATTTGTTCTCCCTATTCCTGTTCATCTTCTGCAGAAATTGCAAACTGGGACAAACAGGAGGTTAAAGGCACTGACTCTCCAAGTGGGGAGAGTGATAGTAAAGCGTCTGGAATGTTGCACCCGAGTATCTGGGGACGAAAACTGAGACACATTTGAACACGTTTCCCGAGCACACGGTGGATCATACTTTGGGTCCACATGCATGTTTTAGCTGAAGGAAGAATCCCTTAAACCTGGAGAGTTGAGGCCCATGGAATGGGTACCATGCAATATGACTTCAAAGGGTCTGCATTTGCTCACCGAACCTCACCAATCCTATCACTGCTGCGTTTATGCCGCTGTACACACGCTTGATTCTCTTTCGGAGACATATAAATCCATAGGTTTTAAGATTCTTACTAGTCAGGTGTATTCTTAGGCATTTAATATGGGGTGTTGTGTCCACTTCGTTGAGCAAGGAGTAGCTCTTGTCTATTACATATTTGGCTTATGGAACGGTATCTGTACTAATTTCAATCTCTGGTTTTATGCAGCACCCCAACTCATCTTTCCCCTTAAGCAAGGATAAGTTGGTTTTCTACATTTGAGACCCTGTTCTGTTTTGTAATTCAGTTCCTGTGCAGCCTAGTTTACATTCCGTGTATTAGTGATATCTTATGATGTATCTATTCCTGTGTGACTTATTTCACTTAGAATCATCGTACCTGAATCCACTCATTATGCTGCTACGGGCCTGATGACATAGATTTCATTGCTGAGTGATATTGCCTTGTACGTAAGTACCACAACTTCTCTATCCATTTTTCGCTTTCTGTGATATTGAACTTGTACCGTAAACAAGGTTCTTGTAAACAGAGCCGGCGTAAATCTTGGGGTGGCTGTGTCTTTTTGATTTTAATTTCCCTAAGCTATAGGACCATAAGTGGAAGTGCCCTAGGCTCTGTTGCTTTGTTTTTTAGATGTTTCAGGAAACACCATACACTTCTCCAGAGTGGCTGTTGGCAATTTACATCCCGCCCATCAGCATAACAAGGCTCCCAATTCTCCATGGCCTGTCCTGCCTTTCTGGATTTTACACTTTTTTCAGATGGCCCTTTTGACCGGAGGGCAGTGAGACTTCATTGTACTGCAGATTTCCTTTGCAAGCTTGCTTGGTTGGCCAAAAAGAGCGTATGCTTTTTTCCTGTATATATTCAGGACAAACGCATACGCCCTTTTTCGCCAAGTGCATCATTGTGGCCGGCCTCCCTCTTTTCCCATGCTTTAAATGCAATTCCTGTCTACCTCCTGAAATCAGTTTCCTGCAATTCTGCCCCGCTTTCAAGTCCTCTTGGCAGCCTTACTTCAATATATTTTTGGACGAAAGCTGTCATTTTTAACTCTGCAGCTGTGTGAATGAGAGTGCCCCTGAGCTCCTTTCTTCAACTCACTTTCTAGTGAGCTGGCCGCAACACAACAGAATTGCTTCAGGCCCTAGGGTAGTTCTGGCACGGCATGCTGAGCCTTTGGTTAATTCCTCTTCCTGGTGGGAAATGAAAGTTAAATTTGCCCATCCAGACACCTCCAGCTAGTCTCTCACTGGTTCTCCCTATTCCTGTTCATCTTACGCAGAAATTGCAAACTGGGCCAAACAGGAGGTTAAAGGCACTGACTCTCCAAGTGGGGAGAGTGTTAGTAAAGCGTCTGGAATGTTGCACCCGAGTACCAGGGGACGAAAACTGAGACACATTTGAACACATTTCCCGATCACACGATGGATCATACTCTGGATTCCACATGCATGTTTTAGCTGAAGGAAGAATCCCTTAAACCTGGAGAGTTGAGACCCATGGAATGGGTACCATGCAATATGACTTCAAAGGGTCTGCATTTGCTCACCGAACCTCACCAATCCTATCACTGCTGCGTTTATGCCACTGTACACACGCTTGATTCTCTTTCAGAGACATATAAATCCATAGGTTTTAAGATTCTTACTAGTCATGTATATTCTTAGGCATGTAATATGGGGTGCTGAGTCCACTTCCTTGAGCAAGGAGTAGCTCTTGTCTATTACATATTTGGCTTATGGAACGGTATCTGTGCTAATTTCAATCTCTGGTTTTATGCAGCACCCCAACTCACCTTTCCCCTTAAGCAAGCATAAGTTGGTTTTCTACATTTGAGCCCCTGTTCTGTTTTGTAATTCAGTTCCTGTGTAGCCAAGTTTACATTCCGTGTAGTAGTGATATCTTATGATGTTTCTTTTTCTGTGTGACTTATTTCACTTAGAATCATCATACCTGAATCCACTCATTTTTGTGCTACGGGCCTGATGACATAGATTTCATTGCTGAGTGATATTGCATTGTACGTAAGTACCACAAATTCTTTATCCATTTTTCGATTTCTGCGATATTGAACTTGTACTGTAAACGAGTTTCTTGTCAACAGAGCCATCCCAAACTTTGCGGTGGCTGTATCTTTTTGATTTTAATTTCCCTAAGGTATAGGACCATAAGTGGAAGTGCCCTAGGCTCTGTCGCTTTGTTTTTTAGATGTTTCAGGTAATACCATACACTTCTCCAGAGTGGCTGTTGGCAATTTACATCCCGCCCATCAGCATAACAAGGCTCCCAGTTCTCCATGGCCTGTCCTGCCTTTCTGGATTTTACACTTTTTTCAGATGGCCCTTTTGACCAGTTAGATGTGAGACTTCATTGTAGTGCAGATTTCCTTTGCAAGCTTGCTTGGTTGGCCAAAAAGGGTGTATGCTTTTTTTCCTGAATATATTCAGGACAAACGCATATGCCCTTTTTCACAAAGTGCATCATTGAGGACGGTCTACCTCTTTTCCCATGCTTTAAATGCAATTCCAGTCTACCTCCTGAAATCGGTTTCCTGCAATTCTGCCCCGCTTTCAAGTCCTCTTGGCAGCCTTACTTCAATATATTTTTAGACGAAAGCTGTCATTTTTAACTCTGCAGGTGTGTGAATGAGAGTGCCCCTGAGCTTCTTTCTTCAACTCACTTTCTTGTGAGCTGGCCGCAACACAGCAGGATTGCTTCAGGCCCTAGTGTAGTTCTGGCATGGCATGCTGAGCCTTTAGTTAATTCCTCTTCCTGGTGGGAAATGAAAGTTCAATTTGCCCGTCCAGACACCTCCAGCTAGTCTCTCACTCTTTCTCCCTATTCCTGTTCATCTTACGCAGAAATTGCAAACTGGGACAAACAGGAGGTTAAAGGCACTGTCTGTCCAAGTGGGGAGAGTGTTAGTAAAGTGTCTGGAATGTTGCACCCGAGTACCAGGGGAGGAAAACTGAGACACATTTGAACACGTTTCCCGATCACACGGTGGATCATACTCTGGGTTCCACATGCATGTTTTAGCTGAAGGAAGAATCCCTTAAATCTGGAGAGTTGAGAACCATGGAATGGGTACCATGCAATATGACTTCAAAGGGTCTGCATTTGCTCACCGAACCTCACCAATCCTATCACTGCTGCGTTTATGCCACTGTACACACGCTTGATTCTCTTTCAGAGACGTATAAATCCATAGGTTTTAAGATTCTTACTAGTCAGGTATATTCTTAGGCGTTTAATATGGGGTGCTCAGTCCACTTCCGTGAGCAAGGAGTAGCTCTTGTCTATTACATATTTGGCTTATGGAACGGTATCTGTGCCAATTTCAATCTCTGGTTTTATGCAGCACCCCAACTCACCTTTCCGCTTAAGCAAACATGAGTTGGTTTTCTACATTTGAGACCCTGTTCTGTTTTGTAATTCAGTTCCTGTGTAGCCAAGTTTACATTCCGTGTAGTAGTGATATCTTATGATGTTTCTTTTTCTGTGTGACTTATTTCCCTTAGAATCATCGTACCTGAATCCACTCATTATGCTGCTATGGGCCTGATGACATAGATTTCATTTCTGAGTGATATTGCATTGTAAGTAAGTACCACAACTTCTCTATCCATTTTTCGTTTTCTGCGATATTGAACTTGTACCGTAAACGAGGTTCTTGTAAACAGAGCCGTCCCAAACTGTGGGGTGGCTGTGTCTTTTTGATTTTAATTTCCCTAAGCTATAGGACCATATGTGGAAGTGCCCTAGGCTCTGTTGCTTTGTTTTTTAGATGTTTCAGGAAACACCATACACTTCTCCAGAGTGGCTGTTGGCAATTTACATCCCGCCCATCAGCATAACAAGGCTCCCAGTTCTCCATGGCCTGTCCTGCCTTTCTGGATTTTACACTTTTTTGAGATGACCCTTTTGATCGGGGGGCATTGAGACTTCATTGTAGTGCAGATTTCCTTTGCAAGCTTGCTTGGTTGGCCAAAAAGGGCGTATGCATTTTTTCCTGAATATATTCAGGAAAAAACACATACGACCTTTTTGGCCAAGTGCATCATTGTGGATGTTCTGCCTCTATTCCTATGCTTTACATGCAATTCCAGTCTACCTCCTGAAATCGGTTTCCTGCAATACTGCCCCGCTTTCAAGTCCTCTTGGCAGCCTTACTTCAATATATTTTTAGACGATAGCTGTCATTTATATCTCTGCAGGATTGTGAATTACAGTGCCCATGAGCTCCTTTCTTCAACTCGCTTTCTTGTGAGCTGGCCGCAACACCGCATGATTGCTTCAGGCCCTAGTGTGGTTCCAGCATGGCACGCTGAGCCTTTGGTTAATTCCTCTTCCTGGTGGGAAAGGAGAGTTAAACTTGCCCGTCCAGACACCTCCATCTAGTCTCTCATGGGTTCTCCCTATTCCTGTTCATTTTCCGCAGAAATTGCAAACTGGGCCAAACAGGAGGTTAAAGGCACTGACTCTCCAAGTGGGGAGAATGTTAGTAAAGCGTCTGGAATGTTGCACCCAAGTACCAGGGGACGAAACCTGAGACACATTTGAACACATTTCCCGATCACATGGTGGATCATACTCTGGGTTTCACATGAATGTTTTAGCTGAAGGAAGAATCCCTTAAACCTGGAGAGTTGAGACCCATGGAATGGATACCATGCAATATGACTTCAAAGGGTCTGCATTTGCTCACCGAACCTCACCAATCCTATCACTGCTGCGTTTATGCCGCTGTACACACGCTTGATTCTCTTTCGGAGACATATAAATCCATAGGTTTTAAGATTCTTACTAGTCAGGTATATTCTTAGGCGTTTAATATGGGGTGTTGAGTCCACTTCGTTGAGCAAGGAGTAGCTCTTGTCTATTACATATTTGGCTTATGCAACGGTATCTGTGCTACTTTCAAGCTCTGGTTTTATGCAGCACCCCAACTCACCTTTCCCCTTAAGCAAGCATAAGTTGGTTTTCTACATCTGAGACCCTGTTCTGTTTTGTAATTCAGTTCCTGTGTAGCCAAGTTTACATTCCGTGTAGTAGTGGAATCTTATGATGTTTCTTTTTCTGTGTGACTTATTTCACTTAGAAGCATCGTACCTGAATCCACTCATTATGCTGCTACGGGCCTGATGACATAGATTTCATTGCTGAGTGATATTGCATTGTACGTAAGTACCACAAATTCTTTATCCATTTTTCGCTTTCTCTGATATTGAACTTGTACCGTAAACGAGGTTTTTGTAAACAGAGCCGTCCCAAACTTTGGGGTGGCTGTGTCTTTTTGATTTTAATTTCCCTAAGCTATAGGACCATAAGTGGCAGTGCCCTAGGCTCTGTTCCTTTGTTTTTTAGATGTTTCAGGAAACACCATACACTTCTCCAGAGTGGCTGTTGGCAATTTACATCCTAGCCATCAGCATAACAAGGCTCCCAGTTCTCCATGGCCTGTCCTGCCTTTCTGGATTTTACACTTTTTTCAGATGGCCCTTTTGACCAGGGGACAGTGAGACTTCATTGTAGTGCAGATTTCTTTGCAAGCTTGCTTGGTTGGCCAAAAAGGGTGTATGCGTTTTTTCCGGAATATATTCAGGAAAAAACGCATACGCCCTTTTTGGCCAAGTGCATCATTGTGGACGTTCTGCCTCTTTTCCTATGCTTTACATGCAATTCCAGTCTACCTCCTGAAATCGGTTTCCTGCAATTCTGCCCTGCTTTCAAGTCCTCTTGGCAGCCTTACTTCAATATATTTTTAGACGATAGCTGTCATTCATAACTCTGCAGGTTTGTGAATTACAGTGCTCCTGAGCTCCTTTCTTCAACTCGCTTTCTTGTGAGCTGGCCGCAACACCGCAGGATTGCTTCAGGCCCTAGTGTGGTTCCGGCACGGCATGCTGAGCCTTTGGTTAATTCCTCGTCCTGGTGGGAAATGAGAGTTAAATTTGCCCGTCCAGACACCTCCATCTAGTCTCTCATGGGTTCTCCCTATTCCTGTACATTTTCCGCAGAAATTGCAAACTGGCCCAAACAGGAGGTTAAAGGCACTGACTCTCCAAGTGGGGAGAATGTTAGTAAAGCGTCTGGAATGTTGCACCCGAGTACCAGGGGACGAAAACTGAGACACATTTGAACACATTTCCCGATCACATGGTGGATCATACTCTGGGTTTCACATGAATGTTTTAGCTGAAGGAAGAATCCCTTAAACCTGGAGAGTTGAGACCCATGGAATGGGTACCATGCAATATGACTTCAAAGGGTCTACATTGGCTCACCGAACCTCACCAATCCTATCACTGCTGCGTTTATGTCGCTGTACACACACTTGATTCTCTTTCGGAGACATATAAATCTATAGGTTTTAAGATTCTTAATAGTCAGGTATATTCTTAGGCGTTTAATATGGGGTGTTGAGTCCACTTCGTTGAGCAAGGAGTAGCTCTCGTCTATTACATATTTGGCTTATGCAACGGTATCTGTGCTACTTTCAAGCTCTGGTTTTATGCAGCACCCCAACTCACCTTTCCCCTTAAGCAAGCATAAGTTGGTTTTCTACATATGAGACCCTGTTCTGTTGTATAATTCAGTTCCTGTGTAGCCAAGTTTACATTCCGTGTAGTAGTGGAATCTTATGATGTTTCTTTTTCTGTGTGACTTATTTCACTTAGAAGCATCGTACCTGAATCCACTCATTATGCTGCTACGGGCCTGATGACATAGATTTCATTGCTGAGTGATATTGCATTGTACGTAAGTACCACAACTTCTTTATCCATTTTTCGCTTTCTCTGATATTGAACTTGTACCGTAAACGAGGTTCTTGTAAACAGAGCCGTCCCAAACTTTGGGGTGGCTGTGTCTTTTTGATTTCAATTTACCTAAGCTATAGGACCATAAGTGGAAGTGCCCTAGGCTCTGATGCTTTGTTTTTTAGATGTTTCAGGAAACACCATACGCATCTCGAGAGAGGCTGTTGGCAATTTACATCCCACCCATCAGCATAACAAGGCTCCCAGTTCTCCATGGCCTGTCCTGCCTTTCTGGATTTTACACTTTTTTCAGATGGCCATTTTTCCCGGGGGGCAGTGAGACTTCATTCTTGTGCAGATTTCCTTTGCAAGCTTGTTTGGTTGGCCAAAAAGGGCGTATGCGTTTTTTCCTGAATATATTCAGGAAAAAACGCATATGCCGTTTTTGGCCAAGTGCATCATTGTGGACGTTCTGCCTCTTTTCCTATGTTTTACATGCAATTCCTGTCTACCTCCTGAAATCGGTTTCCTGCAATTCTGCCCCGCTTTCAATTCCTCTTGGCAGCCTTACTTCAATATATTTTTGGACGATAGCTGTCATTTATAACTCTGCATGTTTGTGAATGACAGTGCCCCTGAGCTCCTTTCTTCAACTCGCTTTCTTGTGAGCAGGCCGCAACACCGCAGGATTGCTTCAGGCCCTAGTATGGTTCCGGCATGGCACGCTGAGCCTTTGGTTAATTCCTCTTCCTGGTGGGAAATGAGAGTTAAATTTGCCCGTCCAGACACCTCCAGCTAGTCTCTCATTGGTTCTCCCTATTCCTGTTCATTTTCCGCAGAAATTGCAAACTGGGCCAAACAGGCGGTTAAAGGCACGGACTCTCCAAGTGGGGAGAGTTAGTAAAGCGTCTGGAATGTTGCACCCGAGTACCAGGGGACAGCAACTGAGACACATTTGAACACGTTTCCCTATCACATGGTGGATCATACTCTGGGTTCCACGTGCATGTTTTAGCTGAAGGAAGAATCCCTTAAACCTGGAGAGTTGAGACCCATGGAATGGGTACCATGCTATATGACTTCAAAGGGTCTGCATTTGCTCACCGAACCTCACCAATCCTATCACTGGTGCATTTATGCCGCTGTACACACGCTTGATTCTCTTTCGGAGACATATAAATCCATAGGTTTTAAGATTCTTACTAGTCAGGTATAGTCTTAGGCGTTTAATATGGGGTGTTGAGTCCACTTCATTGAGCAAGGAGTAGCTCTTGTCTATTACATATTTGGCTTATGGAACGGTATCTGTGTTAATTTCAATCTCTGGTTTTATGCAGCACCCCAACTCACCTTTCCCCTTAAGCAAGCATAAGTTGGTTTTCTACATTTGAGACCCTGTTCTGTTTTGTAATTCAGTTCCTGTGTAGCCAAGTTTACATTCCGTGTAGTAGTGATATCTTAAGATGTTTCTTTTTCTGTGTGAATTATTTCACTTAGAAGCATCGTACCTGAATCCACTCATTATGCTGCTATGGGCCTGATGACATAGATTTCATTGCTGAGTGATATTGCATTGTACGTAAGTACCACAACTTCTTTATCCATTTTTCGTTTTCTGTGATATTGAACTTGTACCGTAAACGAGGTTCTTGTTAACAGTGCCTTCCCAAACAACAGGGTGGCTGTGTCTTTTTGATTTTAATTTCCCTAAGCTATAGGACCATAAGTGGAAGTGCCCTAGGCTCTGTTGCTTTGTTTTTTAGATGTTTCAGGAAACACCATACACTTCTCCATAGTGGCTGTTGGCAATTTACATCCCGCCCATCAGCATAACAAGGCTCCCAGTTCTCCATGGCCTGTCCTGCCTTTCTGGATTTTACACTTTTTTCAGATGGCCCTTTTGACCAGGGGACAGTGAGACTTCATTGTAGTGCAGATTTCCTTTGCAAGCTTGCTTGGTTGGCCAAAAAGTGCGTATGCGGTTTTTCCTGAATATATTCAGGAAAAAATGCATACGCCCTTTTTGGCCAAGTGCATCATTGTGGACGTTCTGCCTCTTTTCCTATGCTTTACATGCAATTCCAGTCCACCTCCTGAAATCGGTTTCCTGCAATTCTGCCCCGCTTTCAAGTCCTCTTGGCAGCCTTACTTCAATATATTTTTGGACGATAGCTGTCATTTATTACTCTGGAGGTTTGTGAATTACAGTGCCCCTGAGCTCCTTTCTTCAACTCGCTTTCTTGTGAGCTGGCCGCAACACCGCAGGATTGCTTCAGGCCCTAGTGTGGTTCCGGCATGGCACGCTGAGCCTTTGGTTAATTCCTCTTCCTGGTGGGAAATGAGAGTTAAATTTGCCCGTCCAGACACCTCCAGCTAGTCTCTCATTGGTTCTCCCTATTCCTGTTCATTTTCCGCAGAAATTGCAAACTGGGCCAAACAGGAGGTTAAAGGCACTGACTCTCCAAGTGGGGAGAGTGTTAGTAAAGCGTCTGGAATGTTGCACCCGAGTACCAGGGGATGAAAACTGAGACACATTTGAACACATTTCCCGATCACACTGTGGATCATACTCTGGGTTCCACATGCATGTTTTAGCTGAAGGAAAAATCCCTTAAACCTGGAGAGTTGAGACCCATGGAATGGGTACCATGCAATATGACTTCAAAGGGTCTGCATTTGCTCACCGAACATCACCAATCCTATCACTGCTGCGTTTATGCCGCTGTACACACGCTTGATTCTCTTTCGGAGACATATCAATCCATAGGTTTTAAGATTCTTACTAGTCAGGTATATTCTTAGGCGTTTAATATGGGGTGTTGAGTCCACTTCGTTGAGCAAGGAGTAGCTCTTGTCTATTACATATTTGGCTTATGGAACGGTATCTGTGCTAATTTCAATCTCTGGTTTTATGCAGCACCCCAACTCACCTTTCCCCTTAAGCAAGCATAAGTTGGTTTTCTACATTTGAGACCCTGTTCTGTTTTGTAATTCAGTTCCTGTGTAGCCAAGTTTATATTCCGTGTAGTAGTGATACCTTATGACGTTTCTTTTTCTGTGTGACTTATTTCACTTAGAATCATCGTACCTGAATCCACTCATTATGCTGCTACGGGCCTGATGACATAGATTTCATTGCTGAGTGATATTGCATTGTACGTAAGTACCACAATTTCTTTATCCATTTTTCGCTTTCTGTGATATTGAACTTGTACCGTAAACGAGGTGCTTGTAAACAGAGCCGTCCCAAACTTTGGGGTGGCTGTGTCTTTTTGATTTTAATTTCCCTAAGCTATAGGACCATAAGTAGAAGTGCCCTAGGCTCTGTTGCTTTGTTTTTTAGATGTTTCAGGAAACACCATACACTTCTCCAGAGTGGCTGTTGGCAATTTACATCCCGCCCATCAGCATAACAAGGCTCCCAGTTCTCCATGGCCTGTCCTGCCTTTCTGGATTTTACACTTTTTTCAGATGGCCCTTTTGACCGGAGGGCAGTGAGACTTCATTGTAGTGCAGATTTCCTTTGCAATCTTGCTTGGTTGGCCAAAAAGGGCGTATGCTTTTTTTCCTGTATATATTCAGCACAAACGCATACGCCCTTTTTGGCCAAGTGCATCTTTGTGGACGGTCTCCCTCTTTTCCCATGCTTTAAATGCAATTCCAGTCTACCTCCTGAAATCGGTTTCCTGCAATTCTGCCCCGCTTTCAAGTCCACTTGGCAGCCTTACTTCAATATATTTTTGGATGAAAGCTGTCATTTTTAACTCTGCAGCTGTGTGAATGAGAGTGCCCCTGAGCTCCTTTCTTCAACTCGCTTTCTTGTGAGCTGGCCGCAACACCACAGGATTGCTTCAGGCCCTAGTGTAGTTCTGGCACGGCACGTTGAGCCTTTGGTGAATTCCTCTTCCTGGTGGGAAATGAAAGTTAAATTTGCCCGTCCAGACACCTCCAGCTAGTCTCTCACTGGTTCTCCCTATTCCTGTTCATCTTAAGCAGAAGTTGCAAACTGGGCCAAACAGGAGGTTAAAGGCACTGACTCTCCAAGTGGGGAGAGTGTTAGTAAAGCGTCTGGAATGTTGCACCCGAGTACCAGGGGACGAAAACTGAGACTCATTTGAACACGTTTCCCGATCACACGGTGGATCATACTCTGGGTTCCACATGCATGTTTTAGCTGAAGGAAGAATCCCTTAAACCTGGAGAGTTGACACCCATGGAACGGGTAATATGCAATATGACTTCAAAGGGTCTGCATTTGCTCACCGAACCTCAACAATCCTATCACTGCTGCGTTTATGCCACTGTACACACGCTTGATTCTCTTTCGGAGACATATAAATCCATAGGTTTTAAGATTCTTACTAGTCAGGTATATTCTTAGGCGTTTAATATGGGGTGCTGGGTCCACTTCGTTGAGCAAGGAGTAGCTCTTGTCTATTACATATTTGGCTTATGGAACGGTATCTGTGCTAATTTCAAACTCTGGTTTTATGCAGCACCCCAACTCACCTTTCCCCTTAAGCAAGCATAAGGTGGTTTTCTACATTTGAGACCCTGGTCTGTTTTGTAATTCAGTTCCTGTGTAGCCAAGTTTACATTCCGTGTAGTAGTGATATCTTATGATGTTTCTTTTTCTTTGTGACTTATTTCAGTTGGAATCATCGTACCTGAATCCATTCATTTTGCTGCTATGGGCCTGATGACATAGATTTCATTGCTGAGTGATATTGCATTGTACGTAAGTACCCCAAATTCTTTATCCATTTTTTGCTTTCTGCGATATTGAACTTGTACGGTAAACGAGGTTCTTGTAAACAGAGCCGTCCCAAACTTTGGGGTGGATGCGTCTTTTTGATTTTAATATCCCTAAGCTATAGGTCCATAAGTGGAAGTGCCGTAGGCTCTGTTGCTTTGTTTTTTAGATGTTTCAGGAAACACCATACACTTCTCCAGAGTGGTTTTTGGCAATTTACATCCCGCCCATCAGCATAACAAGGCTCCCAGTTCTCCATGGCCTGTCCTGCCTTTCTGGATGTTACACTTTTTTCAGATGGCCCTTTTGACCAGTTGGAAGTGAGACTTCATTGTAGTGCACATTTCCTTTGCAAGCTTGCTTGGTTGGCCAAAAAGGGCGTATGCTTTTTCTCCTGAATATATTCAGGACAAACGCATACGCCCCTTTTCGCCAAGTGCATCATTGTGGACGGTCTCCCTCTTTTCCTATGCTTTAAATGCAATTCCAGTCTACCTCCTGAAATCAGTTTCCTGCAATTCTGCCCCGCTTTCAATTCCTCTTGGCAGCCTGACTTCAATATATTTTTAGACGAAAGCTGTCATTTTTAACTCTGAAGGTGTGTGAATGAGAGTGCCCCTGAGCTCCTTTCTTCAACTCACTTTCTTGTGAGCTGGCCGCAACACCGCAGGATTGCTTCAGGCCCTAGTGTAATTCTGGCATGGCATGCTGAGCCTGTGGTTAATTCCTCTTCCTGGTGGGAAATGAGAGTTAAATTTGCCCGTCCAGACACCTCCAGCTAGTCTCTCATGGGTTCTCCCTATTCCTGTTCATTTTCCGCAGAAATTGCAAACTGGGCCAAACAGGAGGTTAAAGGCACTGACTCTCCAAGTGGGGAGAGTGTTAGTAAAGCGTCTGGAATGTTGCACCCGAGTACCAGGGGACGAAAACTGAGACACATTTGAACACGTTTCCCGATCACACGGTGGATCATACTCTGTGTTCCACATGCATGTTTTAGCTGAAGGAAGAATCCCTTAAACCTGGAGAGTTGAGACCCTTGGAACGGGTAATATGCAATATGACTTCAAAGGTTCTGCATTTGCTCACCGAACCTCACCAATCCTATCACTGCTGCGTTTATGCCACTGTACACACGCTGGATTCTCTTTTGGAGACGTATAAATCCATAGGTTTTAAGATTCTTTCTAGTCAGGTATATTCTTAGGCGTTTAATATGGGGTGCTGGGTCCACTTCGTTGAGCAAGGAGTAGCTCTTGTCTATTACATATTTGGCTTATGGAACGGTATCTGTGTTAATTTCAAACTCTGGTTTTATGCAGCACCCCAACTCACCTTTCCCCTTAAGCAAGCATAAGTTGGTTTTCTACATTTGATACCCTGTTCTGTTTTGTAATTCAGTTCCTGTGTAGCCAAGTTTACATTCCGTGTAGTAGTGATATCTTATGATGTTTCTTTTTCTTTGTGACTTATTTCAGTTAGAATCATCGTACCTGAATCCACTCATTTTGCTGCTATGGGCCTGATGACATAGATTTCATTGCTGAGTGATATTGCATTGTACGTAAGTACCACAAATTCTTTATCCATTTTTCGCTTTCTGTGATATTGAACTTGTACTGTAAAGGAGGTTCTTGTAAACAGAGCCGTCCCAAACTTTGGGGTGGCTGTGTCTTTTTTATTTTAATTTCCCTAACTATAGGACCATAAGTGGAAGTGCCCTAGGCTCTGTTGCTTTGTTTTTTAGATGTTTCAGGAAACACCATACACTTCTCCAGAGTGGCTGTTGGCAATTTACATCCCGCCCATCAGCATAACAAGGCTCCCAGTTCTCCATGGCCTGTCCTGCCTTTCTGGATGTTACACTTTTTTCAGATGGCCCTTTTGACCGGGGGGCACTAAGACTTCATTGTAGTGCACATTTCCTTTGCAAGCTTGCTTGGTTGGCCAAAAAGTGCGTATGCGTTTTTTCCTGAATATATTCAGGAAAAAACGCATACGCCCCTTTTGGCCAACTGCATCACTGGGGACATTCTGCCTCTTTTCATATGCTTTACATGCAATTCCAGTCTACCTCCTGAAATCGGTTTCCTGCAATTCTGCCCCGCTTTCAAGTCCTCTTGGCAGCCTTACTTCAATATATTTTTGGACGAAAGCTGTCATTTTTAACTCTGCAGGTGTGTGAATGAGAGTGCCCCTGAGCTTCTTTCTTCAACTCACTTTCTTGTGAGCTGGCCGCAACACAGCAGGATTGCTTCAGGCCCTAGTGTGGTTCCGGCATGGCACGCTGAGCCTTTGGTTATTTCCTCTTCCTGGTGGGAAATGAGAGTTAAATTTGCCCGTCCAGACACCTCCAGCTAGTCTCTCATTGGTTCTCCCTATTCCTGTTCATTTTCCGCAGAAATTGTAGACTGGGCCAAACAGGAGGTTAAAGGCACTGACTCTCCAAGTGGGGAGAGTTAGTAAAGCCTCTGGAATGTTGCACCCGAGTACCAGGGGACGAAAACTGAGACACATTTGAACACGTTTCCCGGTCACACGGTGGATCATACTCTGGGTTCCACATGCATGTTTTAGCTGAAGGAAGAATCCCTTAATCCTGGAGAGTTGAGACGCATGGAATGGGTACCATGCAATATGACTTCAAAGGGTCTGCATTTGCTCACCGAACCTCACCAATCCTATCACTGCTGCGTTTATGCCGCTGTACACACGCTTGATTCTCTTTCGGAGACATATCAATCCATAGGTTTTAAGATTCTTACTAGTCAGGTATATTCTTAGGCGTTTAATATGGGGTGTTGAGTCCACTTCGTTGAGCAAGGAGTAGCTCTTGTCTATTACATATTTGGCTTACGGAATGGTATCCGTGCTAATTTCAATCTCTGGTTTTATGCAGCACCCGAACTCACCTTTCCCCTTAAGCAAGCATAAGTTGGTTTTCTACATTTGAGATCCTGTTTTGTTTTGTAATTCAGTTCCTGTGTAGCCAAGTTTACATTCCGTGTATTAGTGATATCTTATGATGTTTCTTTTTCTGTGTGACTTATTTCACTTAGAATCATCGTAACTGAATCCACTCATTTTGCTGCTACGGGCCTGATGACATAGATTTAATTGCTGAGTGATATTGCATTGTACGTAAGTACCACAATTTCTTTATCCATTTTTCGCTTTCTGTGACATTGAACTTGTACCGTAAACGAGGTTCTTGTAAACAGAGCCGTCCCAAACTTTGAGGTGGCTGTGTCTTTTTGATTTTAATTTCCCTAAGCTAAGGACCATAAGTGGAAGTGCCCTAGGCTCTGTTGCTGTGTTTTTTAGATGTTTCAGGAAACACCATACACTTCTCCAGAGTTTCTGTTGGCAATTTACATCCCGCCCATCAGCATAAGAAGGCTTCCAGTTATCCATGGCCTGTCCTGCCTTTCTGGATTTTACACTTTTTTCAGATGGCCCTTTTGACCGGGGGGCAGTGAGACTTCATTGTAGTGCAGATTTCCTTTGCAAGCTTGCTTGGTTGGCCAAAAAGGGCGTATGCGTTTTTTCGTGAATATATTCAGGAAAAAACGCATACGCCCCTTGTGTCCATGTGCGTCCTTGTGGACTTTCTGCCTATTTTCGTATGCTTTACATGCAATTCCAGTCTACCTCCTGAAATCGGTTTTCTCCAATCCTGCCCCGTTTTCAAGTCCTCTTGGCAGCCTTACTTCAATATATTTTTGGATGATAGCTGGCATTTATAACTCTGCAGGTTTGTGAATTACAGTGCCCCTGAGCTCCTTTCTTCAACTCGCTTTCTTGTGAGCTGGCCGCAACACCGCAGGATTGCTTCAGGCCCTAGTGTGGTTCTGGCACGGCACGCTGAGCCTTTGGATAATTCCTCTTCCTGGTGGGAAACGAGAGTTAAATTTGCCCGTCCAGACACCTCCAGCTAGTCTCTCATTGGTTCTCCCTATTCCTGTTCATTTTCCGCAGAAATTGCAAACTGGGCCAAACAGGAGGTTAAAGGCAGTGACTCTCCAAGTGGGGAGAGTGTTAGTAAAGCGTCTGGAATGTTGCACCCGAGTACCAAGGGACGAAAACTGAGACACATTTGAACACGTTTCCCGATCACACGGTGGATCATACTCTGGGTTCCACATGCATGTTTTAGCTGAAGGAAGAATCCCTTAAACCTGGAGAGTTGAGACGCATGGAATGGGTACCATGCAATATGACTTCAAAGGGTCTGCATTTGCTCACCGAACCTCAAGAATCCTATCACTGCTGCGTTTATGCCGCTGTACACAGGCTTGATTCTCTTTCGGAGACATATCAATCCATAGGTTTTAAGATTCTTACTAGTCAGGTATATTCTTAGGCGTTTAATATGGGGTGTTGAGTCCACTTTGTTGAGCAAGGAGTAGCTCTTGTCTATTACATATTTGGCTTATGGAACGGTATCTGTGCTAATTTCAATCTGTGGTTTTATGCAGCACCCCAACTCACCTTTCCCCTTAAGCAAGCATAAGTTGGTTTTCTACATTTGAGACCCTGTTCTGTTTTGTAATTCAGTTCCTCTGTAGCCAAGTTTACATTCCGTGTATTAGTGATATCTTATGATGTTTCTTTTTCTGTGGACTTATTTCACATAGAATCATCGTACCTGAATCCACTCATTATGCTGCTATGTGCCTGATGACATAGATTTCATTGCTGAGTGATATGGCATTATACGTAAGTACCACAACATCTTTATCCATTTTTCGCTTTCTGTGATATTGAAATTGTTCCGTAAAAGAGGTTCTTGTAAACAGAGCCGTCCCAAACTTTGGGGTGGCTGCGTCTTTTTGATTTTAATATCCCTAAGCTATAGGACCATAAGTGGAAGTGCCCTAGGCTCTGTTGCTTGTTTTTTAGATGTTTCAGGAAAAACCATACACTTCTCCAGACTGGCTGTTGGCAATTTACATCCCACCCATCAGAATATCAAGGCTCCCAGTTCTCCATGGCCTGTCCTGCCTTTCTGGATTTTACACTTTTTTCAGATGGCCCTTTTGACCGGGGGGCAGTGAGACTTCATTGTAGTGCAGATTTCCTTTGCAAGCTTGCTTGGTTGGCCAAAAAGTGCGTATGCGTTTTCTCCCTAATATATTCAGGAGAAAATGCATACGCCCTTTTTGGCCAAGTGCATCATTGTGGACGTTCTTCCTCTTTTCCTATGCTTTACATGCAATTCCAGTCCACCTCCTGAAATCGGTTTCTTGCAATTCTGCCCCGCTTTCAAGTCCTCTTGGCAGCCTTACTTCAATATATTTTTGGACGATAGCTGTCATTTATAACTCTGCAGGTTTGTGAATTAGAGTGCCTCTGAGCTCCTTTCTTCAACTCGCTTTCTTGTGAGCTGGCCGCAACACCGCAGGATTGCTTCAGGCCCTAGAGTGGTTCCTGCATGGCACGTTGAGCCTTTGGTTAATTCCTCTTCCTGGTGGGAAATCAGAGTTAAATTTGCCCGTCCAGACACTTCCAGCTAGTCTCTCATTGGTTCTCCCTATTCCTGTTCATTTTCCGCAGAAATTGCAAAGTGGGCCAAACAGGAGGTTAAAGGCACTGACTCTCCAAGTGGGGAGAGTTAGTAAAACCTCAGGAATGTTGCACGCGAGTACCAGGGGACGAAAACTGAGACACATTTGAACACGTTTCCCGACCACACGGTGGATCATACTCTGGGTTCCACATGCATGTTTTAGCTGAAGGAAGAATCCCTTAAACCTGGAGAGTTGAGACCCGTGGAATGGGTACCGTGCAATATGACTTCAAAGGGTCTGCATTTTATCACCGAACCTCACCAATCCTATCACTGCTGCGTTTATGCCGCTGTACACACGCTTGATTCTCTTTCGGAGACATATCAATCCATAGGTTTTAAGATTCTTACTAGTCAGGTATATTCTTAGGCGTTTAATATGGGGTGTTGAGTCCACTTCGTTGAGCAAGGAGTAGCTCTTGTCTATTACATATTTGGCTTACGGAATGGTATCCGTGCTAATTTCAATCTCTGGTTTTATGCAGCACCCGAACTCACCTTTCCCCTTAAGCAAGCATAAGTTGGTTTTCTACATTTGAGATCCTGTTTTGTTTTGTAATTCAGTTCCTGTGTAGCCAAGTTTACATTCCGTGTATTAGTGATATCTTATGATGTTTCTTTTTCTGTGTGACTTATTTCACTTAGAATCATCGTAACTGAATCCACTCATTTTGCTGCTACGGGCCTGATGACATAGATTTAATTGCTGAGTGATATTGCATTGTACGTAAGTACCACAATTTCTTTATCCATTTTTCGCTTTCTGTGACATTGAACTTGTACCGTAAACGAGGTTCTTGTAAACAGAGCCGTCCCAAACTTTGAGGTGGCTGTGTCTTTTTGATTTTAATTTCCCTAAGCTAAGGACCATAAGTGGAAGTGCCCTAGGCTCTGTTGCTGTGTTTTTTAGATGTTTCAGGAAACACCATACACTTCTCCAGAGTTTCTGTTGGCAATTTACATCCCGCCCATCAGCATAAGAAGGCTTCCAGTTATCCATGGCCTGTCCTGCCTTTCTGGATTTTACACTTTTTTCAGATGGCCCTTTTGACCGGGGGGCAGTGAGACTTCATTGTAGTGCAGATTTCCTTTGCAAGCTTGCTTGGTTGGCCAAAAAGGGCGTATGCGTTTTTTCGTGAATATATTCAGGAAAAAACGCATACGCCCCTTGTGTCCATGTGCGTCCTTGTGGACTTTCTGCCTATTTTCGTATGCTTTACATGCAATTCCAGTCTACCTCCTGAAATCGGTTTTCTCCAATCCTGCCCCGTTTTCAAGTCCTCTTGGCAGCCTTACTTCAATATATTTTTGGATGATAGCTGGCATTTATAACTCTGCAGGTTTGTGAATTACAGTGCCCCTGAGCTCCTTTCTTCAACTCGCTTTCTTGTGAGCTGGCCGCAACACCGCAGGATTGCTTCAGGCCCTAGTGTGGTTCTGGCACGGCACGCTGAGCCTTTGGATAATTCCTCTTCCTGGTGGGAAACGAGAGTTAAATTTGCCCGTCCAGACACCTCCAGCTAGTCTCTCATTGGTTCTCCCTATTCCTGTTCATTTTCCGCAGAAATTGCAAACTGGGCCAAACAGGAGGTTAAAGGCAGTGACTCTCCAAGTGGGGAGAGTGTTAGTAAAGCGTCTGGAATGTTGCACCCGAGTACCAAGGGACGAAAACTGAGACACATTTGAACACGTTTCCCGATCACACGGTGGATCATACTCTGGGTTCCACATGCATGTTTTAGCTGAAGGAAGAATCCCTTAAACCTGGAGAGTTGAGACGCATGGAATGGGTACCATGCAATATGACTTCAAAGGGTCTGCATTTGCTCACCGAACCTCAAGAATCCTATCACTGCTGCGTTTATGCCGCTGTACACAGGCTTGATTCTCTTTCGGAGACATATCAATCCATAGGTTTTAAGATTCTTACTAGTCAGGTATATTCTTAGGCGTTTAATATGGGGTGTTGAGTCCACTTTGTTGAGCAAGGAGTAGCTCTTGTCTATTACATATTTGGCTTATGGAACGGTATCTGTGCTAATTTCAATCTGTGGTTTTATGCAGCACCCCAACTCACCTTTCCCCTTAAGCAAGCATAAGTTGGTTTTCTACATTTGAGACCCTGTTCTGTTTTGTAATTCAGTTCCTCTGTAGCCAAGTTTACATTCCGTGTATTAGTGATATCTTATGATGTTTCTTTTTCTGTGGACTTATTTCACATAGAATCATCGTACCTGAATCCACTCATTATGCTGCTATGTGCCTGATGACATAGATTTCATTGCTGAGTGATATGGCATTATACGTAAGTACCACAACATCTTTATCCATTTTTCGCTTTCTGTGATATTGAAATTGTTCCGTAAAAGAGGTTCTTGTAAACAGAGCCGTCCCAAACTTTGGGGTTGCTGCGTCTTTTTGATTTTAATATCCCTAAGCTATAGGACCATAAGTGGAAGTGCCCTAGGCTCTGTTGCTTGTTTTTTAGATGTTTCAGGAAAAACCATACATTTCTCCAGACTGGCTGTTGGCAATTTACATCCCACCCATCAGAATATCAAGGCTCCCAGTTCTCCATGGCCTGTCCTGCCTTTCTGGATTTTACACTTTTTTCAGATGGCCCTTTTGACCGGGGGGCAGTGAGACTTCATTGTAGTGCAGATTTCCTTTGCAAGCTTGCTTGGTTGGCCAAAAAGTGCGTATGCGTTTTCTCCCTAATATATTCAGGAGAAAATGCATACGCCCTTTTTGGCCAAGTGCATCATTGTGGACGTTCTTCCTCTTTTCCTATGCTTTACATGCAATTCCAGTCCACCTCCTGAAATCGGTTTCTTGCAATTCTGCCCCGCTTTCAAGTCCTCTTGGCAGCCTTACTTCAATATATTTTTGGACGATAGCTGTCATTTATAACTCTGCAGGTTTGTGAATTAGAGTGCCTCTGAGCTCCTTTCTTCAACTCGCTTTCTTGTGAGCTGGCCGCAACACCGCAGGATTGCTTCAGGCCCTAGAGTGGTTCCTGCATGGCACGTTGAGCCTTTGGTTAATTCCTCTTCCTGGTGGGAAATCAGAGTTAAATTTGCCCGTCCAGACACTTCCAGCTAGTCTCTCATTGGTTCTCCCTATTCCTGTTCATTTTCCGCAGAAATTGCAAAGTGGGCCAAACAGGAGGTTAAAGGCACTGACTCTCCAAGTGGGGAGAGTTAGTAAAACCTCAGGAATGTTGCACGCGAGTACCAGGGGACGAAAACTGAGACACATTTGAACACGTTTCCCGACCACACGGTGGATCATACTCTGGGTTCCACATGCATGTTTTAGCTGAAGGAAGAATCCCTTAAACCTGGAGAGTTGAGACCCGTGGAATGGGTACCGTGCAATATGACTTCAAAGGGTCTGCATTTTATCACCGAACCTCACCAATCCTATCACTGCTGCATTTATGCCGCTGTACACATGCTTGATTCTCTTTCGGAGACATATCAATCCATAGGTTTTAAGGTTCTTACTAGTCAGGTATAGTCTTAGGTGTTTAATATGGGGTGTTGAGTCCACTTCGTTGAGCAAGGAGTAGCTCTTGTCTATTACATATTTGGCTAATGGAACGGTATCTGTGCTAATTTCAATCTCTGGTTTTATGCAGCACCCCAACTCACCTTTCCTCTTAAGCAAGCATAAGTTGGTTTTCTACATTTGAGACAATGTTCTGTTTTGTAATTCAGTTCCTGTGTAGCCAAGTTTACATTCCGTGTATTAGTGATATCTTATGATGTTTCTTTTTCTGTGTGACTTATTTCACTTAGAATCATCGTACCTGAATCCACTCATTATGCAGCTACGGGCCTGATGACATAGATTTCATTGCTGAGTGATATTGCATTGTACGTAAGTACCACAACTTCTTTATCCATTTTTCACTTTCTGTGATATTGAACTTGTACCGTAAACGAGGTTCTTGTAAACAGAGCTGTCCCAAACTTTGGGGTGTCTGTGTCTTTTTGATTTTAATTTCCCTAAGCTATAGGACCATAAGTGGAAGTGCCCTAGGCTCTGTTGCTTTGTTTTTTAGATGTTTCAGGAAACACCATACACTTCTCCAGAGTGGCTGTTGGCAATTTTCATCCCGGCCTTCAGCATAACAAGGCTCCCAGTTCTCCATGGCCTGTCCTGCCTTTCTGGATTTTACACTTTTTTCAGATGGCCGTTTTGACTGGGGGGCAGTGAGATTTCTTTGTAGTGCAGATTTCCTTTGCAAGCTTGCTTGGTTGGCCAAAAAGTGCGTATGCGTTTTTTCCTGAATATATTCAGGAAAAAACGCATACGCGCTTTTGGGCCAAGTGCATCATTTTGGACGTTCTGCCTCTTTTCCTATGCTTTACATGCAATTCCAGTCTACCTCCTGAAATCGGTTTCCTGCAATTCTGCCCCGCTTTCAAGTCCTCTTGGCAGCCTTACTTCAATATATTTTTGGACGATAGCTGTCATTTATAACTCTGCAGGTTTGTGAATGACAGTGCCCCTGAGCTCCTTTCTTCAACTCGCCTTCTTGTGAGCTGGCCACAACACCGCAAGATTGCTTCAGGCCCTAGTGTGGTTCCGGCACGGCACGCTGAGCCTTTGGTTAATTCCTCTTCCTGGTGGGAAATGAGAGTTAAATTTGCCCGTCCAGACACCTCCAGCTAGTCTCTCATTGGTTCTCCCTATTCCTGGTCATTTTCCGCAGAAATTGCAGACTGGGCCAAACAGGAGGTTAAAGGCACTGACTCTCAAACTGGGGAGAGTTAGTAAAGCCTCTGGAATGTTGCACCCGAGTACCAGGGGACGAAAACTGAGACACATTTGAACACGTTTCCCAATCACACGGTGGATCATACTCTGGGTTCCACATGCATGTTTTAGCTGAAGGAAGAATCCCTTAAACCTGGAGAGTTGAAACCCATGGAATGGGTACCGTGCAATATGACTTCAAAGGGTCTGCATTTTATCACCGAACCTCACCAATCCTATCACTGCTGCGTTTATGCCGCTGTACACATGCTTGATTCTCTTTTGGAGACATATCAATCCATAGGTTTTAAGTTTCTTACTAGTCAGGTAAAGTCTTAGGCGTTTAATATGGGTTGTTGAGTCCACTTCGTTGAGCAAGGAGTAGCTCTTGTGTATTACATATTTGGCTAATGGAACGGTATCTGTGCTAATTTCAATCTCTGGTTTTATGCAGCACCCCAACTCACCTTTCCCCTTAAGCAAGCATAAGTTGGTTTTCTACATTTGAGACACTGTTCTGCTTTGTAATTCAGTTCCTGTGTAGCCAAGTTTACATTCCGTGTATTAGTGATATCTTATGATGTTTCTTTTTCTGTGTGACTTATTTCATTTAGAATCATCGTACCTGAATCCACTCATTATGCTGCTACGGGCCTGATGACATAGATTTCATTGCTGAGTGATATTCCATTGTACGTAAGTACCACAACTTCTTTATCCATTTTTCGCTTTCTGTGATATTGAACTTGTACCATAAACGAGGTTCTTGTAAACAGAGCCGTCCCAAACTTTGGGGTGGCTGTGTCTTTTTGATTTTAATTTCCCTAAGCTATAGGACCATAAGTGGAAGTGCCCTAGGCTCTGTTGCTTTGTTTTTTAGATGTTTCAGGAAACACCATACACTTCTCCAGAGTGGCTGTTGGCAATTTACATCCCGCCCATCAGCATAAAAAGGCTCCCAGTTCTCCATGGCCTGTCCTGCCTTTCTGGATTTTACACTTTTTTCAAATGGCCCTTTTGACCAGGAGGCAGTGAGACTTCATTGTAGTGCAGATTTCCTTTGCAAGCTTGTTTAGTTGGCCAAAAAGTGCGTATGCGTTTTTTCCTGACTATATTCAGGAAAAACGCATACGCCCTTTTTTGCCAAGTGCATCATTGTGGACGTTCTGCCTCTTTTCCTATGCTTTACATGCAATTCCAGTCTACCTCCTGAAATTGGTTTCCTGCAATTCTGCCCCGCTTTCAAGTCCTCTTCCCAGCCTTACTTCAATATATTTTTGGACGATAGCTGTCATTTATAACTCTGCAGGTTTGTGAATTACAGTGCCCCTGAGCTCCTTTCTTCAACTCGCTTTCTTGTGAGCTGGCCGCAACACCGCAGGATTGCTTCAGGCCCTAGTGTTGTTCCAGCATGGCATGCTGAACCTTTGGTTAATTCCTCTTCCTGGTGGGAAATGAGAGTTAAATTTACCCGTCCAGACACCTCCAGCTATTCTCTCATTGGTTATCCCTATTCCTGTTCATTTTCCGCAGAAATTGCAAACTGGGCCAAACAGGAGGTTAAAGGCACTGACTATCCAAGTGGGGAGAGTGTTAGTAAAGCATCTGGAATGTTGCACTTCAGTACCAGGGGACGAAAATTGAGACCCATTTGAACACGTTTCCCGATCACACGGTGGATCATACTCTGGGTTCCACATGCATGTTTTAGCTGAAGGAAGAATTCCTTAAACCTGGAGAGTTGAGACCCATGGAATGGGTACCATGCAATATGACTTCAAAGGGTCTGCATTTTATCACTGAACCTCACCAATCCTATCACTGCTGTGTTTATGCCGCTGTACACACGCTTGATTCTCTTTTGGAGACACATCAATCCATAGGTTTTAAGGTTCTTACTAGTCAGGTATAGTCTTAGGCGTTTAATATGGGGTGTTGAGTCCACTTCGTTGAGCAAGGAGTAGCTCTTGTCTATTACATATTTGGCTTACGGAACAGTATCTGTGCTAATTTCAATCTCTGGTTTTATGCAGGACCCCAACTCACCTTTCCCCTTAAGCAAGCATAAGTTGGTTTTCTACATTTGAGACCCTGTTCTGTTTTGTAATCAGTTCCTGTGTAGCCAAGTTTACATTCCGTGTAGTAGTGATACCTTATGAGGTTTCTTTTTCTGTGTGACTTATTTCACTTAGAATCATCGTACCTGAATCCACTCATTATGCTGCTATGGGCCTGATGACATAGATTTCATTGCTGAGTGATATTGCATTGTACGTAAGTACCACAACTTCTTTATCCATTTTTCGCTTTCTGTGATATTGAACTTGTACCATAAACGAGGTTCTTGTAAAGAGAGCCGTCCCAAACTTCGGGGTGGCTGTGTCTTTTTGATTTTAATTTCCCTAAGCTATAGGACCATAAGTGGAAGTGCCCTAGGCTCTGTTGCTGTGTTTTTTAGATGTTTCAGGAAACACCATACATTCTCCAGAGTTTCTGTTGGCAATTTACATCCCGACCATCAGCATAAGAAGGCTTCCAGTTATCCATGGCCTGTCCTGCCTTTCTGGATTTTACACTTTTTTCAGATGGCCCTTTTGACCGGGGGGCAGTGAGACTTCATTGTAGAGCAGATTTCCTTTGCAAGCTTGCTTGCTTGGCCAAAAAGGGCGTATGCGTTTTCTCCTGACTATATTCAGGAGAAAACGCATACGCCCTTTTTGGCCAAGTGCATCATTGTGGACGTTCTGCCTCTTTTCCTATGCTTTACATGCAATTCCATTCTACCTCCTGAAATCGGTTTCCTGCAATTCTGCCCCGCTTTCAAGTCCTCTTGGCAGCCTTACTTCAATATATTTTTGGACGATAGCTGTCATTTATAACTCTGCAGGTTTGTGAATTAAAGTGCCCCTAAGCTCCTTTCTTCAACTCGCTTTCTTGTGAGCTGGCCGCAACACCGCAGGATTGCTTCAGGCCCTAGTGTGGTTCCGGCACGGCACGCTGAGCCTTTGGTTAATTCCTCTTCCTGGTGGGAAATGAGAGTTCAATTTGCCCGTCCAGACACCTCCAGCTAGTCTCTCATTGGTTCTCCCTATTCCTGTTCTTTTTCTGCAGAAATTGCAAACTGGGCCAAACAGGAGGTTAAAGGTACTGACTCTCCAAGTGGGGAGAGTTAGTAAAGCGTCTGGAATGTTGCACCCGAGTACCAGGGGACAAAAACTGAGACACATTTGAACACATTTCCCGATCACATGGTGTATCATACTCTGGGTTCCACATGCATGTTTTAGCTGAAAGAAGAATCCCTTAAACCTGGAGAGTTGAGACCCATGGAATGGGTACCATGCAATATGACTTCAAAGGGTCTGCAATTGCTCACCAAACCTCACAAATCCTATCACTGCTGCCTTTATGCCGCTGTACACATGCTTGATTCTCTTTCGGAGACATATAAATCCATAGGTTTTAAGGTTCTTACTAGTCAGGTATAGTCTTAGGCGTTTAATATGGAGTGTTGAGTCCACTTCGTTGAGCAAGGAGTAGCTCTTGTCTATTACATATTTGGCTAATGGAACGGTATCTGTGCTAATTTCAATCTCTGGTTTTATGCAGCACCCCAACTCACCTTTCCTCTTAAGCAAGCATAAGTTGGTTTTCTACATTTGAGTCCCTGTTCTGTTTTGTAATTCATTTCCTGTGTAGCCAAGTTTACATTCCATGTATTAGTGATGTCTTATGATGTTTCTTTTTCTGTGTGACTTATTTCCCTTAGAATCATCGTACCTGAATCCACTCATTATGCTGCTACGGGCCTGATGACATAGATTTCATTGCTGAGTGATATTGCATTGTACGTAAGTACCACAACTTCTTTATCCATTTTTCGCTTTCTGTGATATTGAACTTGTACCGTAAACGAGGTTCTTGTAAACAGAGCTGTCCCAAACTTTGGGGTGGCTGTGTCTTTTTGATTTTAATTTTGCTAAGCTATAGTACCATAAGTGGAAGTGCCCTAGGCTCTGTTGCTTTGTATTTTAGATTTTTCAGGAAACACCATACACTTCTCCAGAGTGGCTGTTGGCAATTTTCATCCCGGCCTTCCGCATAACAAGGCTCCTAGTTCTCCATGGCCTGTCCTGCCTTTCTGGATTTTACACTTTTTTCAGATGGCCCTTTTGACTGGGGGGCAGTGAGACTTCATTGTAGTGCAGATTTCCTTTGCAAGCTTGCTTGGTTGGCCAAAAAGGGCGTATGCGTTTTTTCCTGAATATATTCAGGAAAAAACGCATACGGCCTTTTTGGCCAAGTGCATCATTGCGGACGTTCTGCCTCTTTTCCTATGCTCTACATGCAATTCCAGTCTACCTCCTGAAATCGGTTTCCTGCAATTCTGCCCCGCTTTCAAGTCCTCTTGGCAGCCTTACTTCAATATATTTTTGGACGATAGCTGTCATTTATAACTCTGCAGGTTTGTGAATGACAGTGCCCCTGAGCTCCTTTCTTCAAGTCGCTTTCTTGTGAGCTGGCCACAACACCGCAGGATTGCTTCAGGCCCTAGTGTGGTTCCAGCACGGCACGCTGAGCCTTTGGTTAATTCCTCTTCCTGGTGGGAAATGAGAGTTAAATTTGCCCGTCCAGACACCTCCAACTAGTCTCTCATTGGTTCTCCCTATTCCTGTTCATCTTCCGCAGAAATTGCAGACTGGGCCAAACAGGAGGTTAAAGGCACTGACTCTCCAACTGGGGAGAGTTAGTAAAGTATCTGGAATGTTGCACCCGAGTACCACGGGACGAAAACTGAGACACATTTGAACACGTTTCCCAATCACACGGTGGATCATACTCTGGGTTCCACATGCATGTTTTAGCTGAAGGAAGAATCCCTTAAACCTGGAGAGTTGAGACCCATGGAATGGGTACCGTGCAATATGACTTCAAAGGGTCTGCATTTTATCACCAAACCTCACCAATCCTATCACTGCTGCGTTTATGCCGCTGTACACACGCTTGATTCTCTTTTGTAGACATATCAATCCATAGGTTTTAAGGTTTTTACTATTCAGGTATAGTCTTAGGCATTTAATATGGGGGGTTGAGTCCACTTCGTTGAGCAAGGAGTAGCTCTTGTCTATTACATATTTGGCTAATGGAACGGTATCTGTGCTAATTTCAATCTCTGGTTTTATGCAGCACCCCAACTCACCTTTCCTCTTAAGCAAGCATAAGTTGGTTTTCTACATTTGAGACCCTGTTCTGTTTTGTAATTCAGTTCCTGTGTAGCCAAGTTTACATTCCGTGTATTAGTGATATCTTATGATGTTTCTTTTTCTGTGTGACTTATTTCACTTAGAATCATCGTACCTGAATCCACTCATTATGCTGCTACGGGCCTGATGACATAGATTTCATTGCTGAGTGATATTCCATTGTACGTAAGTACCACAACTTCTTTATCCATTTTTCGCTTTCTGTGATATTGAACTTGTACCATAAACGAGGTTCTTGTAAACAGAGCCGTCCCAAACTTTGGGGTGGATGTCTCTTTTTGATTTTAATTTCCCTAAGCTATAGGACCATAAGTGGAAGTGCCCTAGGCTCTGTTGCTTTCTTTTTTAGATGTTTCAGGAAACACCATACACTTCTCCAGAGTGGCTGTTGGCAATTTACATCCCGCCTATCAGCATAACAAGGCTCCCAGTTCTCCATGGCCGGTCCTGCCTTTCTAGATTTTACACTTTTTTCAGATGGCCCTTTTGACTGGGGGGCAGTGAGACTTCATTGTAGTGCAGATTTCCTTTGCAAGCTTGCTTGGTTGGCCAAAAAGGGCATATGCGTTTTTTCCTATTCAGGAGAAAACGCATACGCCCTTTTTGGCCAAGTGCATCATTGTGGACGTTCTGCCTCTTTTCCTATGCTTTACATGCCATTCCAGTGTACCTCATGAAATCGGTTTCCTGCAATTCTGCCCCGCTTTCAAGTCCTCTTGGCAGCCTTACTTCAATATATTTTTGGACGATAGCTGTCATTTATAACTCTGCAGGTTTGTGAATGACAGTGCCCCTGAGCTCCTTTCTTCAACTCGCTTTCTTTTGAGCTGGCTGCAACACCGCAGGATTGCTTCTGGCCCTAGTGTGGTTCCGGCATGGCACGCTGAGCCTTTGGTTAATTCCTGTTCCTGGTGGGAAATGAGAGTTAAATTTGCCCGTGAGACACCTCCAGCTAGACTCTCATTGGTTCTCCCTATTCCTGTTCATCTTATGCAGAAATTGCAAACTGGGCCAAACAGGAGGTTAAAGGCACTGACTCTGCAAGTGGGGAGAGTGTTAGTATAGCATCTGGAATGTTGCACTTCAGTACCAGGGGACGAAAATTGAGACCCATTTGAACACGTTTCCCGATCACATGGTGGATCATACTCTGGGTTCCACATGCATGTTTTAGCTGAAGGAAGAATCCCTTAAACCTGGAGAGTTGAGACCCATGGAATGGGTACCATGCAATATGACTTCAAAGGGTCTGCATTTTATCACTGAACCTCACCAATCCTATCACTGCTGCGTTTATGCCGCTGTACACACGCTTGATTCTCTTTCGGAGACATATCAATCCATAGGTTTTAAGATTCTTGCTAGTCAGGTATATTCTTAAGCGTTTAATATGGGGTGTTGAGTCCACTTCGTTGAGCAAGGAGTAGCTCTTGTCTATTACATATTTGGCTAATGGAACGGTATCTGTGCTAATTTCAATCTCTGGTTTTATGCAGCACCCCAACTCACCTTTCCCCTTAAGCAAGCATATGTTGGTTTTCTACATTTGAGACCCTGTTCTGTTTTGTAATTCAGTTCCTGTGTAGCCAAGTTTACATTCCGTGTATTAGTGATAGCTTATGATGTTTCTTTTTCTGTGTGACTTATTTCACTTAGAATCATCGTACCTGAATCCACTCATTATGCTGCTACGGGCCTGATGACATAGATTTCATTGCTGAGTGATATTGCATTGTACGTAAGTACCACAACTTCTTTATCCATTTTTCGCTTTCTGTGATATTGAACTTGTACCGTAAACGAGGTTCTTGTAAACAGAGCTGTCCCAAACTTTGGGGTGGCTGTGTCTTTTTGATTTTAATTTCCCTAAGCTATAGGACCATAAGTGGAAGTGCCCTAGGCCCTGTTGCTTTGTTTTTTGGATGTTTCAGGAAACACCATACACTTCTCCAGAGTGGCTGTTGGCAATTTACATCCCGCCCATCAGCATAACAAGGCTCCCAGTTCTCCATGGCCTGTCCTGCCTTTCTGGATTTTACACTTTTTTCAGATGGCCGTTTTGACCGGGGGGCAGTGAGACTTCATTGTAGTGCAGATTTCCTTTGCAAGCTTGCTTGTTTGGCCAAAAAGGGCGTATGCGTTTTTTCCTGAATATATTCAGGGAAAAACGCATACGCCCTGTTTGGCCAAGTGCATCATTGTGGATGTTCTGCCTCTTTTCCTATGCTTTACATGCCATTCCAGTCTACCTCCTGAAATCGGTTTCCTGCAATTCTGCCCCGCTTTCAAGTCCTCTTGGCAGCCTTACTTCAGTATATTTTTGGACGATAGCTGTCATTTATAACTCTGCAGGTTTGTGAATTACAGTGCCCCTGAGCTTTCTTCAACTCGCTTTCTCGTGAGCTGGCCGCAACACCGCAGGATTGCTTCAGGCCCCAGTGTGGTTCCGGCACGGCATGCTGAGCCTTTGGTTAATTCCTCTTCCTGGTGGGAAATGAGAGTTAAATTTGCCCGTCCAGACACCTCCAGCTAGTCTCTCATTGGTTCTCCCTATTCCTGTTCATTTTCCGCAGAAATTGCAAACTGGGCCAAACAGGAGGTTAAAGGCACGGACTCTCCAAGTAGGGAGAGTTAGTAAAGAATCTGGAATGTTGCACCCTAGTACCAGGGGACAAAAACTGAGACACATTTGAACATGTTTCCCGATCACATGGTGGATCATACTCTGGGTTCCACATGCATGTTTTAGCTGAAGGAAGAATCCCTTAAACCTGGAGAGTTGAGACCCATGGAATGGGTACCATGCAATATGACTTCAAAGGGTCTGCAATTGCTCACCGAACCTCACCCATCCTATCACTGCTGCGTTTATGCCGCTGTACACACGCTTGATTCCCTTTCGGAGACATATCAATCCATAGGTTTTAAGATTCTTACTAGTCAGGTATATTCTTAGGCGTTTAATATGGGGTGTTGAGTCCACTTCGTTGAGCAAGGGGTAGCTCTTGTCTATTACATATTTAGCTTATGGAACGGTATCTGTACTACTTTCAATCTATGGTTTTACGCAGCACCCCAACTCATCTTTCCCCTTAAGCAAGCATAAGTTGGTTTTCTACATTTGAGACCCTGTTGTGTTTTGTAATTCATTTCCTGTGTAGCCAAGTTTACATTTCGTGTATTAGTGATATCTTATGATGTTTCTTTTTCTGTGTGACTTATTTCACTTAGAATCATCGTACCTGAATCCACTCATTATGCTGCTACGGGCCTGATGACATAGATTTCATTGCTGAGTGATATTGCATTGTACGTAAGTACCACAACAACTTTATCCATTTTTCACTTTCTGTGATATTGAACTTGTACCGTAAACGAGGTTCTTGTTAACAGAGCCATCCCAAACATTGGGGTGGCTGTGTCTTTTTTATTTTAATTTCCCTAAGCTATAGGACCATAAGTGGAAGTGCCCTAGGCTCTGTTGCTTTGTTTTTTAGATGTTTCAGGAAACACCATACACTTCCTCAGAGTGGCTGTTGGCAATTTACATCCCGCCCATCAGCATAACAAGGCTCCCAGTTCTCCATGGCCTGTCCTGCCTTTCTGGATTTTACACTTTTTTCAGATGGCCCTTTTGACTGTGGGGCAGAGAGACTTCATTGTAGTGCAGATTTCCTTTGCAAGCTTGCTTGGTTGGCCAAAAAGTGCGTATGCGTTATTTCCTGAATATATTCAGGAAAAAACGCATACGCCCTTTTTGGCCAAGTGCATCATTGTGGACGTTCTGCCTCTTTTCCTATGCTTTACATGCCATTCCAGTGTACCTCATGAAATCGGTTTCCTGCAATTCTGCCCCGCATTCAAGTCCTCTTGGCAGCCTTACTTCAATATATTTTTGGACGATAGCTGTCCTTTATAACTCTGCAGGTTTGTGAATGACAGTGCCCCTGAGCTCCTTTCTTCAACTCGCTTTCTTTTGAGCTGGCTGCAACACCGCAGGATTGCTTCTGGCCCTAGTGTGGTTCCGGCATGGCACGCTGAGCCTTTGGTTAATTCCTCTTCCTGGTGGGAAATGAGAGTTAAATTTGCCCGTGAGACACCTCCAGCTAGACTCTCATTGGTTCTCCCTATTCCTGTTCATCTTATGCAGAAATTGCAAACTGGGCCAAACAGGAGGTTAAAGGCACTGACTCTGCAAGTGGGGAGAGTGTTAGTATAGCATCTGGAATGTTGCACTTCAGTACCAGGGGACGAAAATTGAGACCCATTTGAACACGTTTCCCGATCACATGGTGGATCATACTCTGGGTTCCACATGCATGTTTTAGCTGAAGGAAGAATCCCTTAAACCTGGAGAGTTGAGACCCATGGAATGGGTACCATGCAATATGACTTCAAAGGGTCTGCATTTGCTCACCGAACCTCACCAATCCTATCACTGCTGCGTTTATGCCGCTGTACACACGCTTGATTCTCTTTCGGAGACATATCAATCCATAGGTTTTAAGATTCTTACTAGTCAGGTATATTCTTAAGCGTTTAATATGGGGTGTTGAGTCCACTTCGTTGAGCAAGGAGTAGCTCTTGTCTATTACATATTTGGCTAATGGAACGGTATCTGTGCTAATTTCAATCTCTGGTTTTATGCAGCACCCCAACTCACCTTTCCCCTTAAGCAAGCATATGTTGGTTTTCTACATTTGAGACCCTGTTCTGTTTTGTAATTCAGTTCCTGTGTAGCCAAGTTTACATTCCGTGTATTAGTGATAGCTTATGATGTTTCTTTTTCTGTGTGACTTATTTCACTTAGAATCATCGTACCTGAATCCACTCATTATGCTGCTACGGGCCTGATGACATAGATTTCATTGCTGAGTGATATTGCATTGTACGTAAGTACCACAACTTCTTTATCCATTTTTCGCTTTCTGTGATATTGAACTTGTACCGTAAACGAGGTTCTTGTAAACAGAGCTGTCCCAAACTTTGGGGTGGCTGTGTCTTTTTGATTTTAATTTCCCTAAGCTATAGGACCATAAGTGGAAGTGCCCTAGGCCCTGTTGCTTTGTTTTTTGGATGTTTCAGGAAACACCATACACTTCTCCAGAGTGGCTGTTGGCAATTTACATCCCGCCCATCAGCATAACAAGGCTCCCAGTTCTCCATGGCCTGTCCTGCCTTTCTGGATTTTACACTTTTTTCAGATGGCCGTTTTGACCGGGGGGCAGTGAGACTTCATTGTAGTGCAGATTTCCTTTGCAAGCTTGCTTGTTTGGCCAAAAAGGGCGTATGCGTTTTTTCCTGAATATATTCAGGGAAAAACGCATACGCCCTGTTTGGCCAAGTGCATCATTGTGGATGTTCTGCCTCTTTTCCTATGCTTTACATGCCATTCCAGTCTACCTCCTGAAATCGGTTTCCTGCAATTCTGCCCCGCTTTCAAGTCCTCTTGGCAGCCTTACTTCAGTATATTTTTGGACGATAGCTGTCATTTATAACTCTGCAGGTTTGTGAATTACAGTGCCCCTGAGCTTTCTTCAACTCGCTTTCTCGTGAGCTGGCCGCAACACCGCAGGATTGCTTCAGGCCCCAGTGTGGTTCCGGCACGGCATGCTGAGCCTTTGGTTAATTCCTCTTCCTGGTGGGAAATGAGAGTTAAATTTGCCCGTCCAGACACCTCCAGCTAGTCTCTCATTGGTTCTCCCTATTCCTGTTCATTTTCCGCAGAAATTGCAAACTGGGCCAAACAGGAGGTTAAAGGCACGGACTCTCCAAGTAGGGAGAGTTAGTAAAGAATCTGGAATGTTGCACCCTAGTACCAGGGGACAAAAACTGAGACACATTTGAACATGTTTCCCGATCACATGGTGGATCATACTCTGGGTTCCACATGCATGTTTTAGCTGAAGGAAGAATCCCTTAAACCTGGAGAGTTGAGACCCATGGAATGGGTACCATGCAATATGACTTCAAAGGGTCTGCAATTGCTCACCGAACCTCACCCATCCTATCACTGCTGCGTTTATGCCGCTGTACACACGCTTGATTCCCTTTCGGAGACATATCAATCCATAGGTTTTAAGATTCTTACTAGTCAGGTATATTCTTAGGCGTTTAATATGGGGTGTTGAGTCCACTTCGTTGAGCAAGGGGTAGCTCTTGTCTATTACATATTTAGCTTATGGAACGGTATCTGTACTACTTTCAATCTATGGTTTTACGCAGCACCCCAACTCATCTTTCCCCTTAAGCAAGCATAAGTTGGTTTTCTACATTTGAGACCCTGTTGTGTTTTGTAATTCATTTCCTGTGTAGCCAAGTTTACATTTCGTGTATTAGTGATATCTTATGATGTTTCTTTTTCTGTGTGACTTATTTCACTTAGAATCATCGTACCTGAATCCACTCATTATGCTGCTACGGGCCTGATGACATAGATTTCATTGCTGAGTGATATTGCATTGTACGTAAGTACCACAACAACTTTATCCATTTTTCACTTTCTGTGATATTGAACTTGTACCGTAAACGAGGTTCTTGTTAACAGAGCCATCCCAAACATTGGGGTGGCTGTGTCTTTTTTATTTTAATTTCCCTAAGCTATAGGACCATAAGTGGAAGTGCCCTAGGCTCTGTTGCTTTGTTTTTTAGATGTTTCAGGAAACACCATACACTTCCTCAGAGTGGCTGTTGGCAATTTACATCCCGCCCATCAGCATAACAAGGCTCCCAGTTCTCCATGGCCTGTCCTGCCTTTCTGGATTTTACACTTTTTTCAGATGGCCCTTTTGACTGTGGGGCAGAGAGACTTCATTGTAGTGCAGATTTCCTTTGCAAGCTTGCTTGGTTGGCCAAAAAGTGCGTATGCGTTTTTTCCTGAATATATTCAGGAAAAAACGCATACGCCCTTTTTGGCCAAGTGCATCATTGTGGACGTTCTGCCTCTTTTCCTATGCTTTACATGCAATTCCAGTCTACCTCCTGAAATCGGTTTCCTGCAATTCTGCCCCGCATTCAAGTCCTCTTGGCAGCCTTACTTCAATATATTTTTGGACGATAGCTGTCATTTATAACTCTGCAGGTTTGTGAATTACAGTGCCCCTGAGCTCCTTTCTTCAAGGTGCTTTCTTGTGAGCTGGCCGCAACACCGCAGGATTGCTTCAGGCCCTAGTGTGGTTCCGGCACGGCACGCTGAGCCTTTGGTTAATTCCTCTTCCTGGTGGGAAATGAGAGTTAAATTTGCCCGTGCAGACACCTGCAGCTAGTCTCTCATTGGTTCTCCCTATTCCTGTTCATCTTATGCAGATATTGCAAACTGGGCCAAACAGGAGGTAAAGGCACTGACTCTGCAAGTGGGGAGAGTGTTAGTATAGCATCTGGAATGTTGCACTTCAGTACCAGGGGACGAAAATTGACACCCATTTGAACACGTTTCCCGATCACATGGTGGATCATACTCTGGGTTCCACATGCATGTTTTAGCTGAAGGAAGAATCCCTTAAACCTGGAGAGTTGAGACCCATGGAATGGGTACCATGCAATATGACTTCAAAGGGTCTGCATTTGCTCACCGAACCTCACCAATCCTATCACTGCTGCGTTTATGCCGCTGTACACACGCTTGATTCTCTTTCGGAGACATATCAATCCATAGGTTTTAAGATTCTTACTAGTCAGGTATATTCTTAAGCGTTTAATATGGGGTGTTGAGTCCACTTCGTTGAGCAAGGAGTAGCTCTTGTCTATTACATATTTGGCTAATGGAACGGTATCTGTGCTAATTTCAATCTCTGGTTTTATGCAGCACCCCAACTCACCTTTCCCCTTAAGCAAGCATATGTTGGTTTTCTACATTTGAGACCCTGTTCTGTTTTGTAATTCAGTTCCTGTGTAGCCAAGTTTACATTCCGTGTATTAGTGATAGCTTATGATGTTTCTTTTTCTGTGTGACTTATTTCACTTAGAATCATCGTACCTGAATCCACTCATTATGCTGCTACGGGCCTGATGACATAGATTTCATTGCTGAGTGATATTGCATTGTACGTAAGTACCACAACTTCTTTATCCATTTTTCGCTTTCTGTGATATTGAACTTGTACCGTAAACGAGGTTCTTGTAAACAGAGCTGTCCCAAACTTTGGGGTGGCTGTGTCTTTTTGATTTTAATTTCCCTAAGCTATAGGACCATAAGTGGAAGTGCCCTAGGCCCTGTTGCTTTGTTTTTTGGATGTTTCAGGAAACACCATACACTTCTCCAGAGTGGCTGTTGGCAATTTACATCGCGCCCATCAGCATAACAAGGCTCCCAGTTCTCCATGGCCTGTCCTGCCTTTCTGGATTTTACACTTTTTTCAGATGGCCCTTTTGACCGGGGGGCAGTGAGACTTCATTGTAGTGCAGATTTCCTTTGCAAGCTTGCTTGGTTGGCCAAAAAGGGCGTATGCGTTTTTTCCTGAATATATTCAGGGAAAAACGCATACGCCCTGTTTGGCCAAGTGCATCATTGTGGATGTTCTGCCTCTTTTCCTATGCTTTACATGCCATTCCAGTCTACCTCCTGAAATCGGTTTCCTGCAATTCTGCCCCGCTTTCAAGTCCTCCTGGCAGCCTTACTTCAGTATATTTTTGGACGATAGCTGTCATTTATAACTCTGCAGGTTTGTGAATTACAGTGCCCCTGAGCTTTCTTCAACTCGCTTTCTCGTGAGCTGGCCGCAACACCGCAGGATTGCTTCAGGCCCCAGTGTGGTTCCGGCACGGCATGCTGAGCCTTTGGTTAATTCCTCTTCCTGGTGGGAAATGAGAGTTAAATTTGCCCGTCCAGACACCTCCAGCTAGTCTCTCATTGGTTCTCCCTATTCCTGTTCATTTTCCGCAGAAATTGCAAACTGGGCCAAACAGGAGGTTAAAGGCACGGACTCTCCAAGTAGGGAGAGTTAGTAAAGAATCTGGAATGTTGCACCCGAGTACCAGGGGACAAAAACTGAGACACATTTGAACACGTTTCCCGATCACATGGTGGATCATACTCTGGGTTCCACATGCATGTTTTAGCTGAAGGAAGAATCCCTTAAACCTGGAGAGTTGAGACCCATGGAATGGGTACCATGCAATATGACTTCAAAGGGTCTGCAATTGCTCACCGAACCTCACCCATCCTATCACTGCTGCGTTTATGCCGCTGTACACACGCTTGATTCCCTTTCGGAGACATATCAATCCATAGGTTTTAAGATTCTTACTAGTCAGGTATATTCTTAGGCGTTTAATATGGGGTGTTGAGTCCACTTCATTGAGCAAGGGGTAGCTCTTGTCTATTACATATTTAGCTTATGGAACGGTATCTGTGCTACTTTCAATCTATGGTTTTACGCAGCACCCCAACTCATCTTTCCCCTTAAGCAAGCATAAGTTGGTTTTCTACATTTGAGACCCTGTTGTGTTTTGTAATTCATTTCCTGTGTAGCCAAGTTTACATTTCGTGTATTAGTGATATCTTATGATGTTTCTTTTTCTGTGTGACTTATTTCACTTAGAATCATCGTACCTGAATCCACTCATTATGCTGCTACGGGCCTGATGACATAGATTTCATTGCTGAGTGATATTGCATTGTACGTAAGTACCACAACAACTTTATCCATTTTTCACTTTCTGTG
This sequence comes from Orcinus orca, assembly GCF_937001465.1. Lineage (NCBI taxonomy): Eukaryota > Metazoa > Chordata > Mammalia > Artiodactyla > Delphinidae > Orcinus > Orcinus orca. The sequence continues at coordinate 65,018,425 of NC_064562.1, read as the reverse complement.
ATATTGAACTTGTACCGTAAACGAGGTTCTTGTTAACAGAGCCATCCCAAACATTGGGGTGGCTGTGTCTTTTTTATTTTAATTTCCCTAAGCTATAGGACCATAAGTGGAAGTGCCCTAGGCTCTGTTGCTTTGTTTTTTAGATGTTTCAGGAAACACCATACACTTCCTCAGAGTGGCTGTTGGCAATTTACATCCCGCCCATCAGCATAACAAGGCTCCCAGTTCTCCATGGCCTGTCCTGCCTTTCTGGATTTTACACTTTTTTCAGATGGCCCTTTTGACTGTGGGGCAGAGAGACTTCATTGTAGTGCAGATTTCCTTTGCAAGCTTGCTTGGTTGGCCAAAAAGTGCGTATGCGTTATTTCCTGAATATATTCAGGAAAAAACGCATACGCCCTTTTTGGCCAAGTGCATCATTGTGGACGTTCTGCCTCTTTTCCTATGCTTTACATGCCATTCCAGTGTACCTCATGAAATCGGTTTCCTGCAATTCTGCCCCGCATTCAAGTCCTCTTGGCAGCCTTACTTCAATATATTTTTGGACGATAGCTGTCATTTATAACTCTGCAGGTTTGTGAATGACAGTGCCCCTGAGCTCCTTTCTTCAACTCGCTTTCTTTTGAGCTGGCTGCAACACCGCAGGATTGCTTCTGGCCCTAGTGTGGTTCCGGCATGGCACGCTGAGCCTTTGGTTAATTCCTCTTCCTGGTGGGAAATGAGAGTTAAATTTGCCCGTGAGACACCTCCAGCTAGACTCTCATTGGTTCTCCCTATTCCTGTTCATCTTATGCAGAAATTGCAAACTGGGCCAAACAGGAGGTTAAAGGCACTGACTCTGCAAGTGGGGAGAGTGTTAGTATAGCATCTGGAATGTTGCACTTCAGTACCAGGGGACGAAAATTGAGACCCATTTGAACACGTTTCCCGATCACATGGTGGATCATACTCTGGGTTCCACATGCATGTTTTAGCTGAAGGAAGAATCCCTTAAACCTGGAGAGTTGAGACCCATGGAATGGGTACCATGCAATATGACTTCAAAGGGTCTGCATTTGCTCACCGAACCTCACCAATCCTATCACTGCTGCGTTTATGCCGCTGTACACACGCTTGATTCTCTTTCGGAGACATATCAATCCATAGGTTTTAAGATTCTTACTAGTCAGGTATATTCTTAAGCGTTTAATATGGGGTGTTGAGTCCACTTCGTTGAGCAAGGAGTAGCTCTTGTCTATTACATATTTGGCTAATGGAACGGTATCTGTGCTAATTTCAATCTCTGGTTTTATGCAGCACCCCAACTCACCTTTCCCCTTAAGCAAGCATATGTTGGTTTTCTACATTTGAGACCCTGTTCTGTTTTGTAATTCAGTTCCTGTGTAGCCAAGTTTACATTCCGTGTATTAGTGATAGCTTATGATGTTTCTTTTTCTGTGTGACTTATTTCACTTAGAATCATCGTACCTGAATCCACTCATTATGCTGCTACGGGCCTGATGACATAGATTTCATTGCTGAGTGATATTGCATTGTACGTAAGTACCACAACTTCTTTATCCATTTTTCGCTTTCTGTGATATTGAACTTGTACCGTAAACGAGGTTCTTGTAAACAGAGCTGTCCCAAACTTTGGGGTGGCTGTGTCTTTTTGATTTTAATTTCCCTAAGCTATAGGACCATAAGTGGAAGTGCCCTAGGCCCTGTTGCTTTGTTTTTTGGATGTTTCAGGAAACACCATACACTTCTCCAGAGTGGCTGTTGGCAATTTACATCCCGCCCATCAGCATAACAAGGCTCCCAGTTCTCCATGGCCTGTCCTGCCTTTCTGGATTTTACACTTTTTTCAGATGGCCGTTTTGACCGGGGGGCAGTGAGACTTCATTGTAGTGCAGATTTCCTTTGCAAGCTTGCTTGTTTGGCCAAAAAGGGCGTATGCGTTTTTTCCTGAATATATTCAGGGAAAAACGCATACGCCCTGTTTGGCCAAGTGCATCATTGTGGATGTTCTGCCTCTTTTCCTATGCTTTACATGCCATTCCAGTCTACCTCCTGAAATCGGTTTCCTGCAATTCTGCCCCGCTTTCAAGTCCTCTTGGCAGCCTTACTTCAGTATATTTTTGGACGATAGCTGTCATTTATAACTCTGCAGGTTTGTGAATTACAGTGCCCCTGAGCTTTCTTCAACTCGCTTTCTCGTGAGCTGGCCGCAACACCGCAGGATTGCTTCAGGCCCCAGTGTGGTTCCGGCACGGCATGCTGAGCCTTTGGTTAATTCCTCTTCCTGGTGGGAAATGAGAGTTAAATTTGCCCGTCCAGACACCTCCAGCTAGTCTCTCATTGGTTCTCCCTATTCCTGTTCATTTTCCGCAGAAATTGCAAACTGGGCCAAACAGGAGGTTAAAGGCACGGACTCTCCAAGTAGGGAGAGTTAGTAAAGAATCTGGAATGTTGCACCCTAGTACCAGGGGACAAAAACTGAGACACATTTGAACATGTTTCCCGATCACATGGTGGATCATACTCTGGGTTCCACATGCATGTTTTAGCTGAAGGAAGAATCCCTTAAACCTGGAGAGTTGAGACCCATGGAATGGGTACCATGCAATATGACTTCAAAGGGTCTGCAATTGCTCACCGAACCTCACCCATCCTATCACTGCTGCGTTTATGCCGCTGTACACACGCTTGATTCCCTTTCGGAGACATATCAATCCATAGGTTTTAAGATTCTTACTAGTCAGGTATATTCTTAGGCGTTTAATATGGGGTGTTGAGTCCACTTCGTTGAGCAAGGGGTAGCTCTTGTCTATTACATATTTAGCTTATGGAACGGTATCTGTACTACTTTCAATCTATGGTTTTACGCAGCACCCCAACTCATCTTTCCCCTTAAGCAAGCATAAGTTGGTTTTCTACATTTGAGACCCTGTTGTGTTTTGTAATTCATTTCCTGTGTAGCCAAGTTTACATTTCGTGTATTAGTGATATCTTATGATGTTTCTTTTTCTGTGTGACTTATTTCACTTAGAATCATCGTACCTGAATCCACTCATTATGCTGCTACGGGCCTGATGACATAGATTTCATTGCTGAGTGATATTGCATTGTACGTAAGTACCACAACAACTTTATCCATTTTTCACTTTCTGTGATATTGAACTTGTACCGTAAACGAGGTTCTTGTTAACAGAGCCATCCCAAACATTGGGGTGGCTGTGTCTTTTTTATTTTAATTTCCCTAAGCTATAGGACCATAAGTGGAAGTGCCCTAGGCTCTGTTGCTTTGTTTTTTAGATGTTTCAGGAAACACCATACACTTCCTCAGAGTGGCTGTTGGCAATTTACATCCCGCCCATCAGCATAACAAGGCTCCCAGTTCTCCATGGCCTGTCCTGCCTTTCTGGATTTTACACTTTTTTCAGATGGCCCTTTTGACTGTGGGGCAGAGAGACTTCATTGTAGTGCAGATTTCCTTTGCAAGCTTGCTTGGTTGGCCAAAAAGTGCGTATGCGTTTTTTCCTGAATATATTCAGGAAAAAACACATACGCCCTTTTTGGCCAAGTGCATCATTGTGGACGTTCTGCCTCTTTTCCTATGCTTTACATGCAATTCCAGTCTACCTCCTGAAATCGGTTTCCTGCAATTCTGCCCCGCATTCAAGTCCTCTTGGCAGCCTTACTTCAATATATTTTTGGACGATAGCTGTCATTTATAACTCTGCAGGTTTGTGAATTACAGTGCCCCTGAGCTCCTTTCTTCAAGGTGCTTTCTTGTGAGCTGGCCGCAACACCGCAGGATTGCTTCAGGCCCTAGTGTGGTTCCGGCACGGCACGCTGAGCCTTTGGTTAATTCCTCTTCCTGGTGGGAAATGAGAGTTAAATTTGCCCGTGCAGACACCTGCAGCTAGTCTCTCATTGGTTCTCCCTATTCCTGTTCATCTTATGCAGATATTGCAAACTGGGCCAAACAGGAGGTAAAGGCACTGACTCTGCAAGTGGGGAGAGTGTTAGTATAGCATCTGGAATGTTGCACTTCAGTACCAGGGGACGAAAATTGACACCCATTTGAACACGTTTCCCGATCACATGGTGGATCATACTCTGGGTTCCACATGCATGTTTTAGCTGAAGGAAGAATCCCTTAAACCTGGAGAGTTGAGACCCATGGAATGGGTACCATGCAATATGACTTCAAAGGGTCTGCATTTGCTCACCGAACCTCACCAATCCTATCACTGCTGCGTTTATGCCGCTGTACACACGCTTGATTCTCTTTCGGAGACATATCAATCCATAGGTTTTAAGATTCTTACTAGTCAGGTATATTCTTAAGCGTTTAATATGGGGTGTTGAGTCCACTTCGTTGAGCAAGGAGTAGCTCTTGTCTATTACATATTTGGCTAATGGAACGGTATCTGTGCTAATTTCAATCTCTGGTTTTATGCAGCACCCCAACTCACCTTTCCCCTTAAGCAAGCATATGTTGGTTTTCTACATTTGAGACCCTGTTCTGTTTTGTAATTCAGTTCCTGTGTAGCCAAGTTTACATTCCGTGTATTAGTGATAGCTTATGATGTTTCTTTTTCTGTGTGACTTATTTCACTTAGAATCATCGTACCTGAATCCACTCATTATGCTGCTACGGGCCTGATGACATAGATTTCATTGCTGAGTGATATTGCATTGTACGTAAGTACCACAACTTCTTTATCCATTTTTCGCTTTCTGTGATATTGAACTTGTACCGTAAACGAGGTTCTTGTAAACAGAGCTGTCCCAAACTTTGGGGTGGCTGTGTCTTTTTGATTTTAATTTCCCTAAGCTATAGGACCATAAGTGGAAGTGCCCTAGGCCCTGTTGCTTTGTTTTTTGGATGTTTCAGGAAACACCATACACTTCTCCAGAGTGGCTGTTGGCAATTTACATCGCGCCCATCAGCATAACAAGGCTCCCAGTTCTCCATGGCCTGTCCTGCCTTTCTGGATTTTACACTTTTTTCAGATGGCCCTTTTGACCGGGGGGCAGTGAGACTTCATTGTAGTGCAGATTTCCTTTGCAAGCTTGCTTGGTTGGCCAAAAAGGGCGTATGCGTTTTTTCCTGAATATATTCAGGGAAAAACGCATACGCCCTGTTTGGCCAAGTGCATCATTGTGGATGTTCTGCCTCTTTTCCTATGCTTTACATGCCATTCCAGTCTACCTCCTGAAATCGGTTTCCTGCAATTCTGCCCCGCTTTCAAGTCCTCCTGGCAGCCTTACTTCAGTATATTTTTGGACGATAGCTGTCATTTATAACTCTGCAGGTTTGTGAATTACAGTGCCCCTGAGCTTTCTTCAACTCGCTTTCTCGTGAGCTGGCCGCAACACCGCAGGATTGCTTCAGGCCCCAGTGTGGTTCCGGCACGGCACGCTGAGCCTTTGGTTAATTCCTCTTCCTGGTGGGAAATGAGAGTTAAATTTGCCCGTGCAGACACCTGCAGCTAGTCTCTCATTGGTTCTCCCTATTCCTGTTCATTTTCCGCAGAAATTGCAAACTGGGCCAAACAGGAGGTTAAAGGCACTGACTCTCCAAGTGGGGAGAGTTAGTAAAGCGTCTGGAATGTTGCACCCGAGTACCAGGGGATGACAATTGAGACACGTTTGAACACGTTTCCCGATCACACGGTGGATCATACTCTGGGTTCCACATGCATGTTTTAGCTGAAGGAAGAATTCCTTAAACCTGGAGAGTTGAGACCCATGGAATGGGTACCATGCAATATGACTTCAAAGGGTCTGCATTTTATTACTGAACCTCACCAATCCTATCACTGCTGTGTTTATGCCGCTGTACACACGCTTGATTCTCTTTTGGAGACACATCAATCCATAGGTTTTAAGGTTCTTACTAGTCAGGTATAGTCTTAGGCGTTTAATATGGGGTGTTGAGTCCACTTCGTTGAGCAAGGAGTAGCTCTTGTCTATTACATATTTGGCTAATGAAATGGTATCTGTGCTAATTTCAGTCTCTGGTTTTATGAAGCACCCCAACTCACCTTTTCTGTTAAGCAAGCATAAGTTGGTTTTCTACATTTGAGACCCTGTTCTGTTTTGTAATTCAGTTCCTGTGTAGCCATGTTTACATTCCGTGTATTAGTGATATCTTATGATGTTTCTTTTTCTGTGTGACTTATTTCACTTAGAATCATCGTACCTGAATTCACTCATTATGCTGCTACAGGCCTGATGACATAGATTTCATTGCTGAGTGATATTGCATTGTACGTAAGTACCACAACTTCTTTATTCATTTTTAGCTTTCTGTGATATTGAACTTGTACCGTAAACGAGGTTCTTGAAAACAGAGCTGTCCCAAACTTTGGGGTGGCTGTGTCTTTTTGATTTTAATTTCCCTAAGCTATAGGACCATAAGAGGAAGTGCCCTAGGCTCTGTTGCTTTGTTTTTTAGATGTTTCAGGAAACACCATACACTTCTGCAGAGTGGCTGTTGGCAATTTACATCCCGCCCATCAGCATAACAAGGCTCCCAGTTCTCCATGGCCTGTCCTGCCTTTCTGGATTTTACACTTTTTTCAGATGGCCCTTTTGACCGCGGGTCAGTGAGACTTCATTGTAGTGCAGATTTCCTTTGCAACCTTGCTTGGTTGGCCAAAAAGGGCGTATGCGTTTTTTCCTGAATATATTCAGGAAAAAACGCATACGCCATTTCCGACCAAGTGCATCATTGTGGACGTTCTGCCTCTTTTCCTATGCTTTACATGCCATTCCAGTCTACCTCCTGAAATCGGTTTCCTGCAATTCTGCCCCGCTTTCAAGTCCTCTTGGCAGCCTTACTTCAATATATTGTTGGACGATAGCTGTCATTTATAATTCTGCAGGTTTGTGAATTACAGTGCCCCTGAGCTCCTTTCTTCAATTCGCTTTCTTGTGAGCTAGCCGCAACACCGCAGGATTGCTTCAGGCCCTAGTGTGGTTCTGGCACGGCATGCTGAGCCTTTGGTTAATTCCTCTTCCTGGTGGGAAATGAGAGTTAAATTTGCCCGTCCAGACACCTCCAGCTAGTCTCTCATTGGTTCTCCCTATTCCTGTTCATTTTCCGCAGAAATTGCAAACTGGGCCAAACAGCTGGTTAAAGGCACGGACTCTCCAAGTAGGGAGAGTTAGTAAAGCGTCTGGAATGTTGCACCCGAGTACCAGGGACGAAAACTGAGACACATTTGAACACGCTTCCCGATCACACGGTGGATCATACTCTGGGTTCCACATGCATGTTTTAGCTGAAGGAAGAATCCCTTAAACCTGGAGAGTTGAGACCCATGGAATGGGTACCATGCAATATGACTTCAAAGGGTCTGCATTTGCTCACCAAACCTCACCAATCCTACCACTGCTGCGTTTATGCCGCTGTACAAACGCTTGATTCTCTTTCGGAGACATATAAATCCATAGGTTTTAAGATTCTTACTAGTCAGGTATATTCTTAGGCGTTTAATATGAAGTGTTGAGTCCATTACGTTTAGCAAGGAGTAGCTCTTGTCTGTTACATATTTGGCTTATGGAACGGTATCTGTGCTAATTTCAATCTCTGGTTTCATGCAGCACCCCAACTCACCATTCCCCTTAAGCAAGCATAAGTTGGTTTTCTACATTTGAGACCCTGTTCTGTTTTGTAATTGAGTTCCTGTGTAGCCAAGTTTACATTCCGTGTAGTAGTGATATCTTATGATCTTTCTTTTTCTGTGTGACTTATTTCACTTAGAATCATCGTACCTAAATCCACTCATTATGCTGCTACGGGCCTGATGACATAGATTTCATTGCTGAGTGATATTGCATTGTACGTAAGTACCACAACTTCTTTATCCATTTTTCGCTTTCTGCGATATTGAACTTGTACCGTAAATGAGTTTCTTGTAAACAGAGCGGTCCCAAATTTTGGGGTGGCTGTGTCTTTTTGATTTTAATTTCCCTAAGCTATAGGACCATAAGTGGAAGTGCCCTATTCTCTGTTGCTTGTTTTTTAGATGTTACAGGAAACACCATACACTTCTCCAGAGTGGCTGTTGGCAATTTACATCCCGCCCATCAGCATAACAAGGCTCCCAGTTCTCCATGGCCTGTCCTGCCTTTCTGGATTTTACACTTTTTTCAGATGGCCCTTTTGACTGGGGGGCAGTGAGACTTCATTGTTGTGCAGATTTCTTTTGCAAGCTTGCTTGGTTGGCCAAAAAGGGCGTATGCGTTTCTTCCTGAATATATTCAGGAAAAAACGCATACGCCCTTTTTGGCCAAGTGCATGATTGTCGATGTTCTGAGTCTTTTCATATGTTTTCAATGCAATTCCAGTGTACCTCCTGAAATCGTTTTCTTGCAATTCTGCCTTGCTGTCAGTGCCTCTTCATAGCCTTACCTCAATATACTTTTGAAAAATAATTGGCCTTTATAACTCTGCAGGTTTTTGAATTGCAGTGGCCCTTAGCTCCATTTTTCAGCTCTTATTTTTGTGATCTTGCCTCATATCCGCAGGATTTCTTTAGGCCCTATTCTTCTTCTGGGACGCCTTGCTGTGCCTTTGGTTAATTCTTCTTCCTATGTGAAATTAGAGTGATATGTGGCCATTGAAACCGCTACAGCTATTTTCTCACTGGTTCCCCCTAGTCCCATTCATCCTCCGCACTAACTGCAGACTGTGCGATACCGGAACTTAAAGGCATTGACTCTCCATGTGGGGATGTTGTTAGTAAAGTGGCTGGAATGTTGATCCGGAGCCCCAGGAGAGGAAAATGAGGTGCGTTTTAGAAACCTTTCCCGATCATATGGTATACCATCTGCTGGATTTCCCATGCATGGTTTAGCTGTAGGAAGATTCCCTTCAACCTGGAGTGTTTGGACCCTTGGAATGAGTAGCATGAAGTATTGCATTTCGGCAGTTGCTCACCAAAGCTCACCAATCCTCTCAGCCCCAAGTGTCCAGCCTTATGTCTTATCCAGCTGTGGGTTTATATGTGGTCATTCCAGGTTGCATTACAGCCCCTGAGCAAATTTTGTAAGAATTTTTCTCTCTTTCATTGTTTCTGTGTTTTGGTTTTAAAATTTATTTCTATAATGGGGTTTAGCTCATTTTCACTGCTGTGTTTGTGCCGCTCTGCACACACTTGATTCCCTTATGGAGATATATCAATACATGGGTTTTAAGATTCTTATTACTCAGATATATTTCTCTGCGGTGTATAGGGTGTGTTGAGGCCAGTTCATTGAGCAAGGTGTAGATCTTGTCTAATACCTATTTGGTTTATTGAATGGTATCTGTGCTAATTTCAAACTCTGGTTTTATGCATCACTCCACCTCTCCTTTCCCCTTAAGCTGACATAAGTGTGTTTTCTAAATGTGAGACACTGTTCTGTTTTGTAATTCATTTTTTGTGCAGCCATATTTATCCTCCCTCTATAAGTTATATCTTATGATATGTTTGTTTTTTGGTTTCACTTATTTCAAGTAGTATTATCGGACCTAAATCCACTCTTTATCCTTCTACTAGCCTTATTACATTGATTTCATGGTGAAGAGATATTCCATTGTACATAAGTACCACATTTTCTTTATCCATTGTTCTCTTTCCTGGGATATTTAAGGTGTACTGAAGTTGAGGTTCTTGTAAACAGAGTAGCCCTAAACTGTGGTGTGTTTGTGTCTTGTTGATTTTTAGACTTCCCTAGATATACTCCCGTGATTGGAAGTGCCCTATGCTCTGTAGCTCTGTTTTTTAGATGATTTAGGAACCACCATACACTTCTCCGGAGTGGCTCTCGGCAGTTCACACACTGTCCATCAGCGTATAAAGGCTCCCTGTTCTCCATGGCCTGTCCTGCATTTCTGGTTTTTACAATTTTTTCAGATGGCCCTTTTGACCGGTGGGAAATGAGACTTCTTTGTTGTGCACATTTGCATTGCTTGCTTGCTTGGTTGCCCATAAAGTGCGTATGTGTTTTTTCCTGGATATATTCAGGAAAAAACGCATACTCCCTTTTGGGCCAACTGCATCATTGTCGAAATTCTGCCGCTTTTCATGTGCTTTAAAGACGAGTCCAATCTATCTCTTGAAATCTGTTTCTTGCAATTCTGTCTTGCATTCAGATCCTCTTCTTTGCCTTACCTCAACATATTTTTGGACGTTAGTTTTCATTTATAACTCTGCAGGTTTGTGAATTGCAGTGACCCTGAGCTCCATTTTTTAAGTTGCTCTTTTGTGAGCTGGCCTCAAAGCCGCAGGATTGCTTCAGGCCCTATTTTGGCTCCGGCGAGGTGGGCTGAGCCTTTTTTAAATTCTTATTCTTAATGGGAAATTAGAGTGACATGTGCCCGTCCAAACCCCTACAACTATTCTCTCATTGGTTCCCCCTCTTCCCGTTCATCCTCCTCACAATTTGCAAAATGTGTGAAACAGAAGTTTAAATGTGCTGATTCTCTAAGTGGGGAGATTCTAAGTAACGTGGCTGGAATGATGAACAGGAGCACCAGGAGAGGATAAATGAGGTGCATTTTAGACACATCTCCCGATCACATGGTGTACAGTCCTCTGGGTTTTCCATGCATGTTTTAGCTGTAGGAAGATTCCTTGAACCTGCAGATTTGGGACCCATTGAATGGGTACCAGGTAGTATTACTTTAAAGGGTGTGCATTTCCTCACCCAACCTCACATTTCTCTTAGCGCGAACAGTTTCCAGCCTTATGTCTCATCCTGCTGTGGGTCTAGATGTGTTCAATCCATGTTGCATCACCGTCCCTGAGGAAAAGTTGTAAGAGGTTTTCTCTGTCTCTCTGTCGTTTATTTTTTTCAATTTATTACTATATTGGTTACAGCTGATTTTCAAAGCTCTGTTTCTTGCTGCTGTACATCCACTTGATTCACATACAGAGAGACATCAATAAATTCTTTTTCAGATTCTTACCAGTCATAGATATTCTTTTCCGGTGACTTGAGTGTGCTGAGTGCAGTTCTTTTAGCTACCGTGTAGGCCTTGTTGATTATCAGTTTGGTATTTGGAATGGTATCTTTGCTAATTTCAACCTCCTGGATGATGCCTCACCCCTCCCCACCTTTCCCGTTTAGCAGCCTTACGCGTGTTTTCTACATATTTGACTATGTTTTTGTTTTGTAATTTATTTCATGTGTAGCCATTTTGGATTCCACCTTTAAGTGATATCTTATGATATGTGTCTTTTTCTTTTTGAATTATGTCACTTAGAATGATCATACGTAACTCCTCCGGAGTTGTTACAACTGGCCATATTTCATTGATTTCCAGGCTGAGTAATATTCCACTCTACATAAGTACCACATCTCTATCCATTTTTTTCCCTCCAGAGACATTTAAGTTATATCCTAGTCGAGGATCTTTTAAACAAAGAGGCAGTAAACATTGAGGTGCCTGTGTCTTCTCGATTTTTTTTTTTCCCAAGATATACGCCCATGAGTGCAAGTGCCCTATGCTCTATAGCTCATTTTTTAGATGCTTTAGTAAACACAATACACTTCTCCAGAATGGCCGTTGGCAATATACATTTCCACTATAAGCCTCACAGGGCTCCCTCTTCTCCTTGCCCTGTCCTGCATTTCTGGTGTTTACACTTTATGAGGATGGCTCTTCTGACTGATGCGAAGTGATATCTTTTGTAGTATTGATTTCCAGTGCCCACCTGTTTGGTTGGCTAAAAAAGTGTATGCCCTTTTCTTGAATATATACAGAAAAAAACGCATACAGCCTTTTTGGCCAACTGCAATGTTGGCAATGTTCAGCCCCTTTTCTTGTGCTTAATGGCGAGTCTTTTCTACCTCCTCAAATCCCTTTCCTGCCATTCTCCCTTGCTTACCAATCCTTTTCTCTGACTTTCCTCAAGACATTTTTCAGTGATAAATATTTTCAACTCTGCAGTTCCGTGAATTTTACTGCCCCTGAGTTCCATTGTTCAACTTGTGTTTATGGGAACTGGCCACAAAGCAGTGGGATTTCCTCAAGCCCTATACTGTTTCCATGGGCAACCCTAGCCTTTGGTCAATTCGTCTTCCTGATTGGAAATTAGAGTGACATGTGCCTGTCTGAACACCTAGGACTTGTCTCTCATTGTTCCTCATCCTTCCGCTTCATCCTCTGGACAAATTCCAAACTGTACGCAACAGGATGTTGACAGTGCTGACATCTCCAAGTGGGGAGACTGTTAGTAAAGACGCTGGAGGGGTGAACCCGAGCACCAGGAGATGAGGATATGAGATGCCTTTTCCAAACTCTTCCCGATCAGACGGTATACCATCCTCTGGGTGTGACAGACATGTTTTAGCAGTAGGAAGAGTCCCATTCATGTAAGGAGAACACCAGGGCTTTTTCAAAATCAGTGTCTCCCCGAAACCCAAACTGGGGAGTTTTTTAAGCTATGGCTACACATATGTTCATTAAGGGCCTTGGGAAGTAGGCAGAGTCCAAACTTTAGATGATTGAAGTCTTCAGGGTCAGAAGCACTCACCACCGGCTTCCCGTAGGTTACACTTTAACAGTCATTGATAGATGATGTCAATAAAAATATATTCTTTTTCCGATTATTTCCCCTTATAGGTTATTGCAAAATATTGAGTGTAGTTCCCTGTGCTATACAGTAGTTCCTTGTTGATGATCTATTTTATACATAGCAGTGTGTATGTGTTAATTCCAAACTGTTAATTTATCCCTCCTCCCACCTTTCCCCTTTGGTAATAATAAATTATAAGATTTTATACTTCTCAGAAATGGGGGAGCTGAAAGAGAGGTATCATTTTCAATGGAAAAGCATTTAAAACAAGATTGAAGCTTTAACCAAGATTATTAGATGTACATCCTTGGAAAGAAATCACTTCATTTCTCTAATATTGACCTGACAAATAAGACAAACCTTTTCACTGAACTTGCTTATAATAAAGTGATGGAAATATCAAATGGAAGTGTTAGAAACATCTTATTTTACCCGAGCCTTATAAACTGTTCTATGTTAACTACAGTTTGGCTCACACATCTGTTCATTGAAGTTACAATAGTCTCAATTTCTGTAACTGATCCTCCAGAGTGGACCCCAACAAGTGTCCCCCTGCCCAGTGTCATTGGGGCCAACAGATCGAGACTGAGTTTGGTTCACAAGCAAAGGAAACTTTATATTTTGATCAGAGAATGGAGAGGTGAGAGCATGCACTACCCCGTGGGCTGTGGGCTCTGCTGCTGTGTAGAGATCCTGTGAGAGTCAGTGGGAGGGAGGGGGCGGAGCTCTCGAGGGACGGGTTGGCTGCAGCTCAGGCTCTATATCTCGGAGTCTGCACTGGGCCCCAGGAGCTGAGGTGTCGACCCAGCCATTCTGCACTAGGAAATCTGGTCTGAAGTGCCGGGTGTGGAACCTCTGCATGCGGGACCCTAGGAGCACGTGAAATTAGACAAAGCACAAAGGATAAAAAAGGTCAGACTTGACTTTATTGCCCAGATTCTATTTTTATCTCCCAGGGATTTTTAATGGGCTTTGCTGGGGACAAACCCCTCCTCTGCCTTTTGTCCCGTTCCTCATTCTTGGAGTGCTGAGGGTGCAGACCCTTCTTCTGTAACTGCTGAGTGCTGAGTTGGGAGCCCTCATACCAGGGGACGAGGGTCAGAACTTCTCCCCAGCAGCCTCCAGGTGACGTTGATTGGCCCCAGGACCCTTGCCTCCCTGCTCGTCCGCCTGAGCACCAGCATTGGAAGTGTTATAGATTCTAATGACCTTTAAGGGTCCAGGAAAGAGATGTGCAGAGACGCTGTGGGGGCCGGTTTCACCCCGCCCCACATTTGTTCGGCCACCTTAGGCTGACCGTTTCTGCCAGCCTAGATGCTCTGACCAGTAGTCTGCTCTTTCTTCAATTAGGCCCCTGAATTAACGTAAAAACAGCAGCAGGTGTCAGAGCCCTGCCCGCTCAACTCCCAGACAGTCCAGGGTCAGTGGTGATCAAGGACCATGATGGCCACTGAGTCAACAGCCTTTTGAAGTAAACAGGAGTCCAGCTGGTCTTATTGGCCACCATCATCACGGTGTCTGTAGGCTTTTCTATGGTGACAGTGTGATATACGGTTCCCCCGCCAAGATTATTAGCTCCCCTCCGGGTGCAGTAAGTCCTGCAAGCAGTAGTCTACTCCTTCGGGACACACTATTGTTGTTTTATGAGAGAAACTCCAGGTCAAGTGATGTTCACACGAGTCGTCATGGTGCCCTGTTGCCCCCGGTTATCTCTCTGGATGTTGGAGTTGGAGGGCCTCCTCACTCGAGGTCGGTGTGCCCACGGAGCGAACCCTGCAACTTCAGGGCATGGTTGGTGATGAGGATCACCACGTGGGGTCCTTTTCCCTTAGGAGGGAGGTGGCCTTTTGGGCTGCTGATTTCCAGGTTTTTAGATACCGCCAGTATCTTGGCCAGATGTGGCAGTGGGCCAAGCCCCTTGGTGACTGTAGTTTATCCTACCTGGATGGCATTCTTGCGTTGTTCCATTTCAAGTGGTCCCAGTTTTTGCACTAATTCTCCAATGGCGATTCACCTTTCACCGGGAATGGAAAGGTCAAAGGGTTTAGCTCAATTAGGGAGGTCCAGGGCAAGGGTCTGAATTGACTGCTCTTTCCATTCTTGAAAGGCCACTTCTGGATTCTGTTCAAAAGGATCATCATCTTTTCCTTTCAGTGTTTCATATAGAGGCCCAGCTAGTAGACTGTAGTTAGGGATCCAGAAGCAGCAAACCCTGGCCTCCCCAGGAACCCCTAAACTGTCTTCTAGTTTTAGAAAGGGGTAAGGCTGCAAATGGTTTCTTCCCTTTCCTGGGATGGGCTTCTCTGACCTTGTGTGAGAATGAAGCCCAGGCAGGTCACCGCAGTCTGTGATATTTGAGCTTTTTCTTGGACAACTTCTATCCTTTATTGGCTTGGTAGTTCAGAGGCCTCCTTAGTAGGGCTGGTGATCAGAATGTCATCTGCATATTGAAGGAGGGTTTCCTTTTCCAGAGGTAGAACTTTTCGGTCTTTAGCTAAGCTTTCCCCAAAGATGGTGTGGGAATTTTTGAACCCTTGGGGCAAGACGGCCCGGAAGTATTGTTTTAGTTATATGTTGAGTCCTGCCACTCACAAGCCAAAATTTCTTGTGACTCTGGGACTAATGGAATACAAAAGAAGGCATCATTGAAGACTAATACAGAATACCATGTCCTGGTGGTTGGTAGAATGACCAGCAGGGTGTAGGAATCAGGAGCAACTGGAGGTATGTCCTCGGTGGCTTCACTGACTGTCCTGACATCCTTTACCAGGTCCCCAGCAGCCCATGGGGCTCTCGTGGTCAGGCCAATCCCAGGATATGGAGCTCTCCTGGGCAGGTACCCCACCCCCAACCCAGCCCACGGGGCTCTCGTGGTCAAGCCTCTCCCAGGATACAGAGCTACCCTTGCAGGTACCGTGGCAGGGCTGGGCACACAGGAACCGTGCACATAGCCCTCATTGAAGAGCACCCCCAGCTCACCTGTTGCTCAGAGCTGACACAGAGCACCTCAGAGCAGGACTTGAACTAACAAACAGCAGCTCCGACAGGTCTGTGACCCTGGGCATCACTGTGTGTGGCCTCCCTCCACCTGGTCTTCCAGAGACTTCCACTGCACCCAGGGCACCAGGCCTCTGTCTCCAACCACCACCCACCCCTCCTCTCCCTGACTCCTGGGTTCCTCTCATTAGGAGAGGGTTTTCTTGAAGTTGTCTCCCACTCATGGGCCAGATAAAATGATTAGAAAACAAGCCAAAGCTGCAGCCCCTTGTCTATCTTGACTCTCAGGAGCCCACACCTGTTCCTTGGACCTGGCCGGTTCAGCAAGTTCCATTTTCTGCAACTGTGAGCCCCTGAGGGGTGATGATTGGCTGACCTGGGCAGCCTTACCATGCCGGCCAGCCCTCCCCAGGTGTGCCTGGGTTGAGATCAATATAAATACCACTCCAGGCAGCAAGAGCCCCTGCAGCTGTGCCTGACGCCATTTTCTCTGCCCTGTCAGCAGTCTCGGGGCTGGGCTGGTGGGAGGGAGTGAGAGGCCACGGCTTTGTGGGTGGCCCAGTGTGAGTGGGGCTCTGCTGGACTTTCTGCAGCAGTTGCCAGGCTGCCACCTGCTAAAGAAGAGGATGTGTCACCCATACCTGCTGCTGGAATTTCTCCCTGGGCAGAGGTGAGGAAGGAAAAAAGCAGTGGGGGCAGGGACAGGACGGGTATCTCAGGCAGGGAAATGGAAATCTTCCAGAAGAGCACCCAGGGCCAGGACCATCCTGGCTGGCCTGCAGGCACCAAGTCAGCTGGCATGCTGTCACTCATGTGGCTCCATGGCCCTTCCCCTATGCTTTCAAGTCCTTGTATATATTCAGGTGTTTTACCTGGGAAGGGTGGGAACAGTTCAGCAGCAACTGGCCTGGGGCTCAGCTCACGTTTACTCACAGATGCCTCGGCACGGTGCCCCAGCTTTGCAATGAGGACGCTTGTTGTGTGGGGGCTGCTGGCTGAATGGGAGACGATTCCCCACCACTGACCAACTTCAGAATTGTTTACAACTGGAGCAAGTGCCCTGATACGGTTTTCCTCTGAGTAACTGGTGGGTTCTGTTTTTTTTTTTTCTCTTTTTCGTTTTTGGTTCAAGGTAGATTTTATTCCTCTTTTTTGTATTTACAGATATAAGCATGGAAATAATTTATTCATATAAATACATGTATGTGAAGGGAATAATTGTTTTTTCTGTTTTATTTTTTAAATTTTATTTCTTTTTAATTTTGAATTTTATTTTATATTTTTATACAGCAGGTTCTTATTGGTTATCTATTTTATACATATAAATGTTTACATGCCAATCCCAATCTCTCAACTCCTCCCACCACCACCCCCCCAAGAGCTTTCCCCCCTTGTTGTCCATACGATTGTTGTCTGCATCTGTTGCTCTATTTATGCCTTGCAAAACGGTTAATCTGTACAGTTTTTCTAGGTTCCACATATATGCATGAATATACAAGATTTGTTTTTCTCTTTCTGACTTACTTCACTCTGTATGACAGTCTCTAGATCCATCGACGTCTCTACAAATGACCCAATTTCATTCCTTTCATGGCTTAGTAATATTCCATTTTATATATGTACCACATCTTTATGCATTCGTCTGTCTGTGGGCATTTAGGTTGCTTCCATTACCTCGATATTGTAAATAGTGATGCAATGAACATTGCGGTGAATGTCTCTTTTTGATTTATGGTTTTGTCTGGGTATATGTCCAGTACTGGGATTGCTGTATCATATGGTAATTCTATTATTAGTTTCTTAAGAAACTCCATATTGTTCTCCATAGTGACTGTATCAATTTATATTCCCAACAATAGTGGAAGAGGCTTCCTTTTCTCCACACCCATTCCAGCATTTGTTGTTTGTAGATTTTCAGATGATGCGCATTCTAACAGGTGTGAGGTGATACCTCATTGTTGAGTCCATTTCGTTGAGCAAGGGGTAGGTCTTGTCTATTACATATTTGGCTTATGGAACGGTATCTGTGCTAATTTCAAACTCTGGTTTTATGCAGCACCCCAACTCACCTTTCCCCTTAAGCAAGCATAAGTTGGTTTTCTAAACTTGAGATCCTGTTCTGTTTTGTAATTCAGTTCATGTGTAGCCAAGTTTACATTCCGTACATTAGTGATACCTTATGATGTTTCTTTTTCTGTGTGACTTATTTCACTTAGAATCATCGTGCCTCAATCCACTCATTATGCTGGTACAGGCCTGGTGACACAGATTTCATTGCTGAGTGGTATTCTGTTGTACGTAAGTACCGCAACTTCTTTATCAATTATTTGTTCTCTGGGATATTTAACTTGTACTGTAGAAGAGGTTCCTGTAAACAGAGCCGTCCCAAATTTTGGGGTGGCTGTGTCTTTTTGATTTTAATTTCCCTAAGCTATAGGACCATAAGTGGAAATGCCCTAGACTCTGTTGCTTTGTTTTTCAGATGTATCAGGAAACACCATACACTTCTCCAGAGTGGCTGTTGGCAATTTACAGCCCGCCCATCAGCATAACAAGGCTCCTTTTTCCCCATGGCCTGTCTTGCCTTTCTGGATTTTACACTTTTCTCAGATGGCCCTTTAGACCGGGGGGAAGTGACACTTCATAGTAGTTCGGATTTCCTTTGCAAGCTTGCTTGGTTTGCCAAAAAGGGCGTATGTGTTTTTTCCTGAATATATTCAGGAACAAACTCATACGCCCTTTTTTGCCAAGTGCATCATTGTCGATGTTCTGCCTCTTTTCCTATGCTTTAAATGCAAATCCAGTCTACCTCCTGAAATCGGTTTCCTGAAATTCTGCCCCGCCTTCAAGTCCTCTTCACAGCCTTACTTCAATATATTTTTGGACGTTATCTGTCATTTATAACTCTGCAGGTTTGTGAATTACAGAGCCCCTGAGCTCCTTTCTTCAACTCGCTTTCTTGTGAGCTGGCCGCAAACCCGTAAGACTGCTTCAGGCCCTAATCTGCTTCTGGCAGGGCACGCTGAGCCTTTGGTTAATTCCTCTTCCTGGTGGGAAATGAGTGTTAAATATGCCCATCCAGACACCTACCTCACTCTCAACCCCTTGGTGATGTGGGTCCTCTGGTTTGTGGCCACCTTTGCTGGGTTCCTCACCTTTCGATGATGTGGCCCCACTAGTGTGAGGACACTCCTGCCTGGTTCTCATCCACGTGGTTATGTGGAGCCCCTGGTGAGAGTCTGTTCCTGGCTGTGTTCCTCACCCTTCTGTGAGGGAGACCCTCTGTTGATAGGTCACTCCTGCATGGCTGGCACACATTGCCTTGGTGAAGTCAGCCATGTGGTGGCAGTTGGAGCGTGCTGGAATCTGCTCCCCCCAGTGATGAGGGCCCTCTTGGGTCAGGCCCTAACTGCTGGGCTCACCAACTTTTCTTAGTGAGCCCAGTGATGCTTTGGCACTCCTCTTAGGATCCCATCTCCATGGGGATGTGGGCCTTCTGCTCTGAGGTCCCAACGGCTGGGTTGTTCACATTTTCATGATGTGGGCTCTCTGGTGTTAGTTCACAGAGGCCTGGATCCCATAGCCTCTGTGCTCTTGGCCGCCTGCTGGGAGGTTCCGACTGCTGGATTCCTCACTTTTTTAATTTTTTGGGCCCTCTGTTGTGAGGATCCTCCTGCCTGCCTCACTCCCAGCCCCTTCGTGATGTGTGTCATCTGGTTTGAGGCCACATGTGCTGGGTTCCTCACCTTTCGATGATGTGGGACCAATGGTCTTAGGAGACTCCTGCCTGGTTCACATCCCCTTGGTGATGTGGGCCCTCTGTTGAGAGTCTGATCCTGGCTGGGTTCCTCACCCATCTGTGAGGTGGGCCGTCTGCTGTGAGGTCACTCCTGCCTGGCTTGCTCACCTCGCCTTGTGGACATGAGCCCTCTGGTGGCACTTGGAGCCTGCTGGGAGCCTCCTCCCCTCGGTGATGAGGGCCCTCTGGCGTCAGGCCCTAACTGCTGGGCTCCCCACATTTTGTGATGTGCGCCCAGTGGTGCGAGGACACTCCAGCCAGGTTCACATCCCCATTGGGATGTGGGCCTTCTGCTCTGAGGTCCCAACGCCTGGGTTGCTCACAGTTTCATGATGTGGGCTCTCTGCTGTTAGTTCACTCCTGTCTGCATCCCATAGCTTCTGTGCTCTCGGCCGCCTGCTGGGAGGTTCCAACTGCTGGATTCCTCACCTTTCTTATTCTTTGGGCCCTCTGTTTTTAGGCTACTCCTACCTGCCTCACTCCCATCCCCTTTGTGATGTATGTCCTCTGATATGAGGCCGCATGTGCTGGGTTCCTCACCTTTCGATGATGTGGCCCCACTGGTGGGAGGACAGTCCTGACTGGTTCCCATCCCCTTGGTGTTGTGGGCCCTCTGGCGAGAGTCTCATCCTGCCTCGGTTCCTCACCCTTCTGTTAGATAGGCCCTCTGCTGTGAGGTCACTACTGCCTGGCTGGCGCATGCCACCTTGTAGACGTGGGCCCTCTGTTGGCAGTTGGAACCTGCTGGGAGTCTCCTCCCCTCAGTTATGAGGGCCCCCTGGCGTCAGGCCCTAACTGCTGGGCTCCTAACATTTTCTGATATGTGCTAAGTGGTGCGAGGCCACTCCTGCCAGGTTCCCATCCCAATGGGGATGTGGGCCTTCTGTTCTGAAGTCCCAAAGGCTGGGCTGCTCACAGGTTCATGATGTGGGCCCTCTGCTGTGAGTTCACTGCGGCCTGGATCCCATAGCCTCGGTGCTCTGGGCCGCTTGCTGGGAGGTTCCAACTGCTGGATTCCTCAACTTTTATATTCTATGGACCCTGTGTTGTGAGGCTGGTCCTGCCAGCCTAATTCTGAACCCCTTGGTGATGTGGTTCCTCTGGTTTGAGGCTACATGTGCTGGGATCCTCACCTTTCGATGATGTTGTCCCACTGGTGTGGGGACACTCCTGCCTGGTTCCCATCCCCTTGGTGAAGTGGGCCCTCTGGTGTGAGGCTGATCCTGACTGGGTTCGTCACACTTCTCTGAGGTGGGCCCTCTGCTGTGAGGTCATTCGTGCCTGGTTGGCACACATCGCCTTGGCGACGTCAGCCCTCTGGTGGCAGTTGGAGCCTGCTGGGAGTCTCCTTCCCTTGGTGATGAGGGCCCTCTGGCGTCAGGCCCTAAGTGCTGGTCTCCCAGACTTTTCTGATAGGTTCTCAGTGGTGTGAGGACACTCCTACCAGATTTCCATCCCCATGGGTATGTGGGCCTCCTGCTCTGAGGTCCCAATGGCTGGGTTGCTCAGTTTCATGACATGAGCCCTCTTCTGTGAGTTCACTGTGGGCTGGATCCCATAGCCTCGGTGCTCTGGGCCGCCTGCTGGGAGGTTCCAACTGCTGGATTCCTCACTTTATTATTCTATGTGCCCAGTGTTGTGAGGCTACTCCTGCCTGCCTCACTCCGAGGCCCTTGGTGATGTGGGTCCTCTGGTTTGAGGACACATGTGCTGAGTACCTCACCTTTCGATGATGTGGCCCCACTGGTGTGAAGACACTCCTGCCTGTTTCCCATCCCCTTGGTGATGTGGGCCCTCTGGTGAGAGTCTGATGTTGGCTGGGGTTCTCACCCTTCTGTGAGGTGGGACCTCTGCTGTGAGGTAACTCCTGCCTGGCTTGCTCACGTTGCCTTGGCAACGTGAGCCCTCAGGTGGCAGTTGGAGCCTGCTGGGAATCTATTCCCCTCGGTTATGAGAGCTCTGGATAAAATACATATGCACTTTTTTGCCAAGTGCATTATTTTCCAAGTTCTGTCTCTTTTCCTATGCTTTAAGAGCGACTCCCCTGTACCTTCTGAAATCGGTTTCCTGCAATTCTGCCCCGCTTTCAAGTCCTCTTGGCAGCCTTACTTCAATATATTTTTGGACCATAGCTTTCATTTATAACTCTGCAAGTTTGTGAATGACAGTGCCCCTGAGCTCCTTTCTTCAACTTGCTTTCTTGTGAGCTGGCCACAACACCGCAGGATTGCTTCAGGCCCTAGTGTGGTTCCGGCATGGCACGCTGAGCCTTTGGTTAATTCCTCTTCCTGGTGGGAAATGAGAGTTAAATTTGCCCATCCAGACACCTCCAGATAGTCTCTCATGGGTTATCCCTATTCCTGTTCATTTTCCGCAGACATTGCATACTCGGCCAAACAGGAGGTTAAAGGCACTGACTCTCCAAGTGGGGAGACTGTCATTAAAGAGTCTGGAATGTTGCACCCGAGTACAACGGGACAAAAACTGAGACACATTTGAATACGTTTCCCGATCACAAAGTGGATCATACTCTGGGTTCCACATGCGTGTTTAAGCTGAAGGTAGAATCCCTTAAACGTGGAGAGTTGAGACCCATGGAGTGGGTACCATGCAATATGACTTCAAAGGGTCTGCATTTGCTCACCGAACCTCACCAATCCTATCACTGCTGCATTTATGCCGCTATACACACGCTTGATTCTCTTTCGGAGACATATAAATCCATAGGTTTTAAGATTCTTACTAGTCCGGTATATTCTTAGGCGTTTAATATGTGGTGTTGAGTCCACTTCGTTGAGCAAGGAGTAGCTCTTGTCTATTACATATTTGGCTTATGGAACGGTATCTGTGCTAATTTCAATCTCTGGTTTTATGCAGCACCCCAACTCACCTTTCCCCTTAAGCAAGCATAAGTTGGTTTTCTAAATTTGAGACCCTGTTCTGTTTTGTAATTCAGTTCCTGTGTAGCCAAGTTTACATTCCATGTAGTAGTGATATCTTATGATGTTTCTTTTTCTGTGTGACTTATTTCACTTAGAATCATCGTACCTTAATCCATTCATTATGCTGCTATCGGCCTGATGACATAGATTTCGTTGCTGAGTGATATTGCATTGTACGTAAGTACCACAACTTCTTTATCCATTTTTAGCTTTCTGTGATATTGAACTTGTACCGTAAACGAGGTTCTTGTAAACAGAGCCGGCCCAAACTTTGGGGTGGCTGTGTCTTTTTGATTTTAATTTCCCTAAGCTATAGGACCATAAGTGGATGTGCCCTAGGCTCTGTTGCTTTGTTTTGTAGATGTTTCAGGAAACACCATACACTTCTCCAGATTGGCTGTTGGCAATTTACATCCCGCCCATCAGCCTAACAAGGCTCCCAGTTCTCCATGGCCTGTCCTGCCTTTCTGGATATTACACTTTTTTCAGATGGCCCTTTTGACCAGGGGGCAGTGAGACTTCATTGTAGTGCAGATTTCCTTTGCAAGCTTGCTTGGTTGGCCAAAAAGTGCGTATGCGTTTTTTCCTGAATATATTCAGGAAAAAATGCATACGCCCTTTTTGGCCAAGTGCATCATTGTGGACGTTCTGCCTCTTTTCCTATGCTTTACATGCAATTCCAGTCTACATCGTGAAATCGGTTTCCTGCAATTCTGCACCACTTTCAAGTCCTCTTGGCAGCCTTACTTCAATATATTTTTGGACGATAGCTGTCATTTATAACTCTGCAGGTTTGTGAATTACAGTACCACTGAGTTCCTTTCTTCAACTCGCATTCTGTGAGCTGGCCGCAACACCACAGGATTGCTTCAGGCCCTAGTGTGGTTCCGGCACGGCAAACTGAGCCTTTGGTTAAATCCTCTTCCTTGTGGGAAATGAGAGTTAAATTTGCCCATCCAGACACCTCCAGCTGGTCTCTCATTGGTTCTCCCTATTCCTGTCCATTTTCGGCAGAAATTGCAACCTGGGCCAAACAGGAGTTTAAAGGCACTGACTCTCCAAGTGGGGAGAGTGTTAGTAAAGCGTCTGGAATTTTGCATCCGAGTACCAGGGGACGAAAACTGAGACACATTTGAACACGTTTCCCAATCACACGGTGGATCATACTCTGGGTTCCACATGCATGTTTCAGCTGAAGGAAGAATCCCTTAAACCTGAGAGTTGAGACCCATGGAATGGGTACCATGCAATATGACTTCAAAGGTTCTGCATTTGCTCACCGAACCTCACCAATCGTATCACTGCTGCGTTTATGCCGCTGTACACACGCTTGATTCACTTTCGGAGACATATAAATCCATAGGTTTTAAGATTATTACTAGTCAGGTATATTCTTAGGCGTTTAATATGGGGTGTTGAGTCCACTTCGTTGAGCAAGGAGTAGCTCTTGTCTATTACATATTTGGCTTATGGAACGGTATCTGTGCTACTTTCAATGTCTGGTTTTATGCAGCACCCCAACTCACCTTTCCCCTTAAGCAAGCATTAGTTGGTTTTCTACATTTGAGACCCTGTTCTGTTTTGTAATTCAGTTCCTGTGTAGCCAAGTTTACATTCCATATATTAGTGATATCTTATGATGTTTCTTTTTCTGTGTGACTTATTTCACTTAGAATCATCGTACCTGAATCCACTCATTATGCTGCTACGGGCCTGATGACATAGATTTCATTGCTGAGTGATATTGCATTGTACGTAAGTACCACAACTTCTTTATCCATTTTTCGCTTTCTGTGATATTGAACTCGTACCGTAAACGAGGGTCTTGTAAACAGAGCCATCCCAAACTTTGGGGTGGCTGTGTCTTTTTGATTTTAATTTCACTAAGCTATAGGACCATAAGTGGAAGTGCCCTAGGCTCTGTTGCTTTGTTTTTTGGATGTTTCAGGAAACACCATACACTTCTCCAGAGTGGCTGTTGGCAATTTACATCCCGCCCATCAGCATAACAAGGCTCCCAGTTCTCCATGGCCTGTCCTGCCTTTCTGGATTTTACACTTTTTTCAGATGGCCCTTTTGACCAGGGGGAAGTGAGACTTCATTGTAGTGCAGATTTCCTTTGCAAGCTTGCTTGGTTGGCCAGAAAGGGCATATGCGTTTTTTCCTGAATATATTCAGGAAAAAACGCATACGCCCTTTTTGGCCAAGTGCATCATTGTGGACGTTCTGCCTCTTTTCCTATGTTTTACATGCAATTCCAGTCTACCTCCTGAAATCGGTTTCCTGCAATTCTGCCCCGCTTTCAAGTCCTCTTGGCAGCCGTACTTCAATATATTTTTGGACGATAGCTGTCATTTGTAACTCTGCAGGTTTGTGAATGACAGTGCCCCTGAGCTCCTTTCTTCAACTCGCTTTCTTGTGAGCTGGCCGCAACACCGCAGGATTGCTTCAGGCCCTAGTGTGGTTCCGGCATGGCACGCTGAGCCTTTGGTTAAATCCTCTTCCTGGTGGGAAATGAGAGTTAAATTTGCCCGTCCAGACACCTCCAGCTAGTCTCTCATGGGTTCTCCCTATTCCTGTTCATTTTCTGCAGAAACTGCAAACTGGGCCAAACAGGAGGTTAAAGGCACTGACTCTATAAGTTGGGAGAGTGTTAGTAAAGCGTCTGGAATGTTGCACCCGAGTACCAGGGGACGAAAACTGAGACACATTTGAAAACATTTCCCGATGACACGGTGGATCATACTGTGGGTTCCACTTGCATGTTTTAGCTGAAAGAAGAATCCCTTAAACCAGGAGAGTTGAGACCCATGGAATGGGTACCGTGCAATATGACTTCAAAGGGTCTGCATTTGCTCACCGAACCTCACCAATCCTATCACTGCTGTGTTTATGCCGCTGTACACACGCTTGATTCTCTTTCAGAGACATATAAATCCATAGGTTTTAAGATTCTTACTGTCAGGTATATTCTTAGGCGATTAATATGGTGTGTTTGGTCCACTTCGTTGAGCAAGGAGTAGCTCTTGTCTATTACATATTTGGCTTATGGAACGGTATCTGTGCTAATTTCTATCTCTGGTTTTATGCAGCACCCCAACTCACCTTTCCCCTTAAGCAAGCATAAGTTGGTTTTCTACATTTGAGACCCTGTTCTGCTTTGTAATTCAGTTCCTGTGTAGCCAAGTTTAAATTCCGTGTACTAGTGATATCTTATGATGTTTCTTTTTCTGTGTGACTTATTTCACTTAGAATCATCGTTCCTGAATCCCCTCATTATGCTGCTACGGGCCTGATGACATAGATTTCATTGCTGAGTGATTTGCATTGTACGTAAGTACCAAAACATCTTTATCTATTTTTCGCTTTCTGTGATATTAAACTTGTACCGTAAACGAGGTTCTTGTAAACAGAGCCGTCCCAAACTTTGGGGTAGCTGTGTCTTTTTGATTTTAATTTCCCTAAGCTTTAGGACCATAAGTGGAAGTCCCCTAGGCTCTGTTGCTTTGTTTTTTGGATGTTTCAGGAAACACCATACACTTCTTCAGAGTGGCTGTTGGCAATTTCCATCCCGCCCATCAGCATAACAAGGCTCCCAGTTCTCCATGGCCTGTCCTGCCTTTCTGGATTTTACACTTTTTTCAGATGGCCCTTTTGACCGGGGGCAGTGAGACTTCATTGTAGTGCAGATTTACTTTGAAAGCTTGCTTGGTTGGCCAAAAAGTGCGTATGCGTTTTTTCCTGAATATATTCAGGAAAAAACGCATACGCCCTTTTTGGCCAAGTGCATCATTGTGGACGTTCTGCCTCTTTTCCTATGCTTTACATTCAATTCCAATCTACCTCCTGAAATCGGTTTCCTGCAATTCTGCCCCACATTCAAGTTCTCTTGGCAGCCTTACTTCAATATATTTTTGGACGATAGCTGTCATTTATAACTCTGCAGGTTTGTGAATGACAGTGCCCCTGAGCTCCTTTCTTCAACTCGCTTTCTTGTGAGCTGGCCGCAACACAGCAGGATTGCTTCAGGCCCTAGTGTGGTTCCGGCATGGCACGTTGAGCCTTTGTTAATTCCTCTTCCTGGTGGGAAATGAGAGTTAAATTTGCCCGTCCAGACACCTCCAGCTAGTCTCTCATGGGTTCTCCCTATTCCTGTTGATTTTCCGCAGAAGTTGCAAACTGGGCCAAACAGGAGGTTAAAGGCACTGAGTCTCCAAGTGGGGAGAGTGTTAGTAAAGTGTCTGGAATGTTGCACCCGAGTACCAGGGGACGAAAACTGAGACACATTTGAACACATTTCCGGAACACACGGTGGATCATACTCTGGGTTCCACATGCATGTTTTAGCTGAAGGAAGAATCCCTTAAAACTGCAGAGTTCAGACCCATGGAATGGGTACCATGCAATATGACTTCAAAGGGTCTGTATTTGCTCACCGAACCTCACCAATCCTATCACTGCTGCGTTTATGCCGCTGTACACTCGCTTGATTCTCTTTCGGAGACATATAAATCCATAGGTTTTAAGATTCTTACTAGTCAGTTATATTCTTAGGCGTTTAGTATGGGGTGTTGAGTCCACTTCATTGAGCAAGGTGTAGCTCTTGTCTATTACATATTTGGCTTATGGAACGATATCTGTCCTAATTTCAATCTCTGGTTTTATGCAGCACCCCAACACACCTTTCCCCTTAAGCAAGCATAAGTTGGTTTTCTACATTTGAGACCCTGTTCTGTTTTGTAATTCAGTTCCTGTATAGCCAAGTTTACATTCCGTGTATTAGTGATATCTTATGATGTTTCTTTTTCTGTGTGACTTATTTCACTTAGAATCATCGTACCTGAATCCACTCATTATGCTGCTACGGGCCTGATGACATAGATTTCATTGCTGAGTGATATTGCATTGTACGTAAGTACCACAACTTCTTTATCCATTTTTCGCTTTCTGTGACATTGAACTTGTACAATAAATGAGGTTCTTGTAAACAGAGCCGTCCCAAATTTTCGGGTGGCTGTGTCATTTTGATTTTAATTTCCCTAAGCTATAGGACCATAAGTGGAAGTGCCCTAGGCTCTGTTGCTTTGTTTTGTAGATGTTTCAGGAAACACCATACACTTCTCAAGAGTGGCTGTTGGCAATTTTCATCCCACCCTTCAGCATGACAAGGCTCCCTGTTCTCCACGGCCTCTCCTGCATTTCTGGATTTTATACTGTTTTCAGATGGCCCTTTTGACCGGGGGGCAGTGAGACTTCATTGTAGTGCAGATTTCCTTTTCAAGCTTGCTTGGTTGGTCAAAAAGGGCGTATGCGTTTTTTCCTGAATATATTCAGGAAAAAACGCATACGCCCTTTTCGGCCAAGTGCATCATTGTGGACGTTTTGCCTCTTTTCCTATGCTTTACATGCCATTCCAGTCTACCTCCTGAAATCGGTTTTCTGCAATTCTGCCCACATTCAAGTCCTCTTGGCAGGCTTACTTCAATATATTTTTGGACGATAGCTGTCATTTATAACTCTGCAGGTTTGTGAATTACAGTGCCCCTGAGCTCCTTTCTTCAACTCGCTTTCTTGTGAGCTGGCTGCAACACCGCAGGATTGCTTCAGGCCCTAGTGTGGTTCCGGCATGGCACACTGAGCCTTTGGTTAAATCCTCTTCCTGGTGGGAAATGAGAGTTAAATTTGCCCGTCCAGACACCTCCAGCTAGTCTCTCATTGGTTCTCCCTATTACTGTTCATTTTCCGCAGAAATTGCAAACTGCGCCAAACAGGAGGTTAAAGGCATTGACTCTCCAAGTGGGGAGAGTGTTAGTAAAGCAAATGGAATGTTGCACTTGAGTACCAGGGGACGAAAACTGAGACACATTTGAACACGTTTCCCGATCACACGGTGGATCATACTCTGGGTTCCACATGCATGTTTTAGCTGAAGGAAGAATCCCCTAAACCTGCAGAGTTGAGACCCATGGAATGGGAACCATGTAATATGACTTCAAAGGGTCTGCATTTGCTCACCGAACCTCACCAATCCTATCACTGCTGCATTTATGCTTCTGTACACACGCTTGATTCTCTTTCGGAGACATATCAATCCATAGGTTTTAAGATTCTTACTAGTCAGGTATATTCTTAGGCGTTTAATATGGGGTGTTGAGTCCACTTCGTTGAGCAAGGAGTAGCTCTTGTCTATTACATATTTGGCTTATGGAACGGTATCTGTGCTCATTTCAATCTCTGGTTTTATGCAGCACCCCAACTCACCTTTCCCCTTAAGCAAGCATAAGTTGGTTTTCTACATTTGAGACCCTGTTCTGTTTTGTAATTCAGTTCCTGTGTAGCCAAGTTTACATTCCATATATTAGTGATATCTTATGATGTTTCTTTTTCTGTGTGACTTATTTCACTTAGAATCATCGTACCTGAATCCCGTCATTATACTGCTACGGGCCTGATGACATAGATTTCATTGCTGAGTGATATTGCATTGTACGTAAGTACCACAAGTTCTTTATCCATTTTTCGCTTTTTGCGATATTGAACTTGTACCGTAAACGAGGTTCTTGTAAACAGAGCCGTCCCAAACTTTGGGGTAGCTGTGTCTATTTGATTTTAATTTCCCTATGCTATCGGACCATAAGTGGAAGTGCCCTAGGCTCTGTTGCTTTGTTTTTTAGATGTTTCAGGAAACTCCATACACTTCTCCAGAGTGGCTGTTGGCAATTTACATCCCGCCCATCGGCATAACAAGACTCCCAGTTCTCCATGGCCTGTCCTGCCTTTCTGGATTTTACACTGTTTTCAGATGGCCCTTTTGACCGGGGGGCAGTGAGACTTCATTGTAGTGCAGATTTCCTTTGCAAGCTTGCTTGGTTGGCCAAAAAGTGCGTATGCGTTTTTTCCTGAATATATTCAGGAAAAAACGCATACGCCCTTTTTGGCCAAGTGCATCATTGTGGACGTTCTGCCTCTTTTCCTATGTTTTACATGCAATTCCAGTCTACCTCCTGAAATCGGTTTCCTGCAATTCTGCCCCGCTTTCAAGTCCTCTTGGCAGCCGTACTTCAATATATTTTTGGACGATAGCTGTCATTTGTAACTCTGCAGGTTTGTGAATGACAGTGCCCCTGAGCTCCTTTCTTCAACTCGCTTTCTTGTGAGCTGGCCGCAACACCGCAGGATTGCTTCAGGCCCTAGTGTGGTTCCGGCATGGCACGCTGAGCCTTTGGTTAAATCCTCTTCCTGGTGGGAAATGAGAGTTAAATTTGCCCGTCCAGACACCTCCAGCTAGTCTCTCATGGGTTCTCCCTATTCCTGTTCATTTTCTGCAGAAACTGCAAACTGGGCCAAACAGGAGGTTAAAGGCACTGACTCTATAAGTTGGGAGAGTGTTAGTAAAGCGTCTGGAATGTTGCACCCGAGTACCAGGGGACGAAAACTGAGACACATTTGAAAACATTTCCCGATGACACGGTGGATCATACTGTGGGTTCCACTTGCATGTTTTAGCTGAAAGAAGAATCCCTTAAACCAGGAGAGTTGAGACCCATGGAATGGGTACCGTGCAATATGACTTCAAAGGGTCTGCATTTGCTCACCGAACCTCACCAATCCTATCACTGCTGTGTTTATGCCGCTGTACACACGCTTGATTCTCTTTCAGAGACATATAAATCCATAGGTTTTAAGATTCTTACTGTCAGGTATATTCTTAGGCGATTAATATGGTGTGTTTGGTCCACTTCGTTGAGCAAGGAGTAGCTCTTGTCTATTACATATTTGGCTTATGGAACGGTATCTGTGCTAATTTCTATCTCTGGTTTTATGCAGCACCCCAACTCACCTTTCCCCTTAAGCAAGCATAAGTTGGTTTTCTACATTTGAGACCCTGTTCTGCTTTGTAATTCAGTTCCTGTGTAGCCAAGTTTAAATTCCGTGTACTAGTGATATCTTATGATGTTTCTTTTTCTGTGTGACTTATTTCACTTAGAATCATCGTTCCTGAATCCCCTCATTATGCTGCTACGGGCCTGATGACATAGATTTCATTGCTGAGTGATTTGCATTGTACGTAAGTACCAAAACATCTTTATCTATTTTTCGCTTTCTGTGATATTAAACTTGTACCGTAAACGAGGTTCTTGTAAACAGAGCCGTCCCAAACTTTGGGGTAGCTGTGTCTTTTTGATTTTAATTTCCCTAAGCTTTAGGACCATAAGTGGAAGTCCCCTAGGCTCTGTTGCTTTGTTTTTTGGATGTTTCAGGAAACACCATACACTTCTTCAGAGTGGCTGTTGGCAATTTCCATCCCGCCCATCAGCATAACAAGGCTCCCAGTTCTCCATGGCCTGTCCTGCCTTTCTGGATTTTACACTTTTTTCAGATGGCCCTTTTGACCGGGGGCAGTGAGACTTCATTGTAGTGCAGATTTACTTTGAAAGCTTGCTTGGTTGGCCAAAAAGTGCGTATGCGTTTTTTCCTGAATATATTCAGGAAAAAACGCATACGCCCTTTTTGGCCAAGTGCATCATTGTGGACGTTCTGCCTCTTTTCCTATGCTTTACATTCAATTCCAATCTACCTCCTGAAATCGGTTTCCTGCAATTCTGCCCCACATTCAAGTTCTCTTGGCAGCCTTACTTCAATATATTTTTGGACGATAGCTGTCATTTATAACTCTGCAGGTTTGTGAATGACAGTGCCCCTGAGCTCCTTTCTTCAACTCGCTTTCTTGTGAGCTGGCCGCAACACAGCAGGATTGCTTCAGGCCCTAGTGTGGTTCCGGCATGGCACGTTGAGCCTTTGTTAATTCCTCTTCCTGGTGGGAAATGAGAGTTAAATTTGCCCGTCCAGACACCTCCAGCTAGTCTCTCATGGGTTCTCCCTATTCCTGTTGATTTTCCGCAGAAGTTGCAAACTGGGCCAAACAGGAGGTTAAAGGCACTGAGTCTCCAAGTGGGGAGAGTGTTAGTAAAGTGTCTGGAATGTTGCACCCGAGTACCAGGGGACGAAAACTGAGACACATTTGAACACATTTCCGGAACACACGGTGGATCATACTCTGGGTTCCACATGCATGTTTTAGCTGAAGGAAGAATCCCTTAAAACTGCAGAGTTCAGACCCATGGAATGGGTACCATGCAATATGACTTCAAAGGGTCTGTATTTGCTCACCGAACCTCACCAATCCTATCACTGCTGCGTTTATGCCGCTGTACACTCGCTTGATTCTCTTTCGGAGACATATAAATCCATAGGTTTTAAGATTCTTACTAGTCAGTTATATTCTTAGGCGTTTAGTATGGGGTGTTGAGTCCACTTCATTGAGCAAGGTGTAGCTCTTGTCTATTACATATTTGGCTTATGGAACGATATCTGTCCTAATTTCAATCTCTGGTTTTATGCAGCACCCCAACACACCTTTCCCCTTAAGCAAGCATAAGTTGGTTTTCTACATTTGAGACCCTGTTCTGTTTTGTAATTCAGTTCCTGTATAGCCAAGTTTACATTCCGTGTATTAGTGATATCTTATGATGTTTCTTTTTCTGTGTGACTTATTTCACTTAGAATCATCGTACCTGAATCCACTCATTATGCTGCTACGGGCCTGATGACATAGATTTCATTGCTGAGTGATATTGCATTGTACGTAAGTACCACAACTTCTTTATCCATTTTTCGCTTTCTGTGACATTGAACTTGTACAATAAATGAGGTTCTTGTAAACAGAGCCGTCCCAAATTTTCGGGTGGCTGTGTCATTTTGATTTTAATTTCCCTAAGCTATAGGACCATAAGTGGAAGTGCCCTAGGCTCTGTTGCTTTGTTTTGTAGATGTTTCAGGAAACACCATACACTTCTCAAGAGTGGCTGTTGGCAATTTTCATCCCACCCTTCAGCATGACAAGGCTCCCTGTTCTCCACGGCCTCTCCTGCATTTCTGGATTTTATACTGTTTTCAGATGGCCCTTTTGACCGGGGGGCAGTGAGACTTCATTGTAGTGCAGATTTCCTTTTCAAGCTTGCTTGGTTGGTCAAAAAGGGCGTATGCGTTTTTTCCTGAATATATTCAGGAAAAAACGCATACGCCCTTTTCGGCCAAGTGCATCATTGTGGACGTTTTGCCTCTTTTCCTATGCTTTACATGCCATTCCAGTCTACCTCCTGAAATCGGTTTTCTGCAATTCTGCCCACATTCAAGTCCTCTTGGCAGGCTTACTTCAATATATTTTTGGACGATAGCTGTCATTTATAACTCTGCAGGTTTGTGAATTACAGTGCCCCTGAGCTCCTTTCTTCAACTCGCTTTCTTGTGAGCTGGCTGCAACACCGCAGGATTGCTTCAGGCCCTAGTGTGGTTCCGGCATGGCACACTGAGCCTTTGGTTAAATCCTCTTCCTGGTGGGAAATGAGAGTTAAATTTGCCCGTCCAGACACCTCCAGCTAGTCTCTCATTGGTTCTCCCTATTACTGTTCATTTTCCGCAGAAATTGCAAACTGCGCCAAACAGGAGGTTAAAGGCATTGACTCTCCAAGTGGGGAGAGTGTTAGTAAAGCAAATGGAATGTTGCACTTGAGTACCAGGGGACGAAAACTGAGACACATTTGAACACGTTTCCCGATCACACGGTGGATCATACTCTGGGTTCCACATGCATGTTTTAGCTGAAGGAAGAATCCCCTAAACCTGCAGAGTTGAGACCCATGGAATGGGAACCATGTAATATGACTTCAAAGGGTCTGCATTTGCTCACCGAACCTCACCAATCCTATCACTGCTGCATTTATGCTTCTGTACACACGCTTGATTCTCTTTCGGAGACATATCAATCCATAGGTTTTAAGATTCTTACTAGTCAGGTATATTCTTAGGCGTTTAATATGGGGTGTTGAGTCCACTTCGTTGAGCAAGGAGTAGCTCTTGTCTATTACATATTTGGCTTATGGAACGGTATCTGTGCTCATTTCAATCTCTGGTTTTATGCAGCACCCCAACTCACCTTTCCCCTTAAGCAAGCATAAGTTGGTTTTCTACATTTGAGACCCTGTTCTGTTTTGTAATTCAGTTCCTGTGTAGCCAAGTTTACATTCCATATATTAGTGATATCTTATGATGTTTCTTTTTCTGTGTGACTTATTTCACTTAGAATCATCGTACCTGAATCCCGTCATTATACTGCTACGGGCCTGATGACATAGATTTCATTGCTGAGTGATATTGCATTGTACGTAAGTACCACAAGTTCTTTATCCATTTTTCGCTTTTTGCGATATTGAACTTGTACCGTAAACGAGGTTCTTGTAAACAGAGCCGTCCCAAACTTTGGGGTAGCTGTGTCTATTTGATTTTAATTTCCCTATGCTATCGGACCATAAGTGGAAGTGCCCTAGGCTCTGTTGCTTTGTTTTTTAGATGTTTCAGGAAACTCCATACACTTCTCCAGAGTGGCTGTTGGCAATTTACATCCCGCCCATCGGCATAACAAGACTCCCAGTTCTCCATGGCCTGTCCTGCCTTTCTGGATTTTACACTGTTTTCAGATGGCCCTTTTGACCGGGGGGCAGTGAGACTTCATTGTAGTGCAGATTTCCTTTGCAAGCTTGCTTGGTTGGCCAAAAAGGGCGTATGCGTTTTTTCCTGAATATATTCAGGAAAAAACGCATACGCCCTGTTTGGCCAAGTGCATCATTGTGGACGTTCTGCCTCTTTTCCTATGCTTTACATGCAAGTCCAGTCTACCTCCTGAAATCGGTTTCCTGCAATTCTGCCCGGCTTTGAAGTCCTCTTGGCAGCCTTACTTCAGTATATTTTTGGATGATAGCTGTCATTTATAACTCTGCAGGTTTGTGAATGACAGTGCCCCTGAGCTCCTTTCTTCAACTCGCTTTCTTGTGAGCTGGCCGCAACACTGCAGGATTGCTTCAGGCTCTACTGTGGTTCCGGCACGGCACACTGAGCCTTTGGGTAATTCCTCTTCCTGGTGGGAAATGAGAGTTAAATTTGCCCGTCCAGACACGTCCAGCTAGTCTCTCATTGGTTCTCCCTATTCCTGTTCATTTTCCGCAGAGATTGCAAACTGGGCCGAACAGGAGGTTAAAGGCACTGACTCTCCAAGTGGGGAGAGTGTTAGTAAAGCATCTGGAATGTTGCACCCAAGTACCAGGGGACGAAAACTGAGACACATTTGAACACGTTTCCCAATCACACGGTGGACCATACTCTGGGTTCCACATGCATGTTTTAGCTGAAGGAAGAATCCCTTAAACCTGGAGAGTTGAGACCCATGGAATGGGTACCATGCAATATGACTTCAAAGGGTCTGCATTTGCTCACCGAACCTCACCAATCCTATCACTGCTGCGTTTATGCCGCTGTACACACGATTGATTCTCTTGCGGAGACATATCAATCCACAGGTTTTAAGATTCTTACTAGTCAGGTATATTCTTAGGCGTTTAATATGGGGTGTTGAGTCCACTTCATTGAGCAAGGAGTAGCTCTTGTCTATTACATATTTGGCTTATAGAACGGTATCTGTGCTAATTTCAATCTCTGGTTTTATGCAGCACCCCAACTCACCTTTCCCCTTAAGCAAGCATTAGTTGGTTTTCTACATTTGAAACCCTGTTCTGTTTTGTAATTCAGTTCCTGTGTAGCCAAGTTTACATTCTTTTTATTAGTGTTATCTTATGATGTTTCTTTTTCTGTGTGACTTATTTCACTTAGGATCATCGTACCTGAATCCACTCATTATGCTGCTTCGGGCCTGATGACATAGATTTCATTGCTGAGTGATATTGCATTGTACGTAAGTACCACAATCTCTTTATCCATTTTTCGCTTTCTGTGATATTGAACTTGTACCGTAAACGAGGTTCTTGTTAACACAGCCGTCCCAAACTTTGGGGTGGCTGTGTGTTTTTTGATTATAATTTCCCTAATCTATAGGACCATAAGTGGAAGTGCCCTAGGCTCTGTTGCTTTGTTTTTTGGATGTTTCAGGAAACACCATACAATTCTCCAGAGTGGCTGTTGGCAATTTACATCCCGCCCATCGGCATAACAAGGCTCCCAGTTCTCCATGGCCTGTCCTGCCTTTCTGGATTTTACACTTTTTTCAGATGGCCCTTTTGACGGGGGGGCAGTGAGACTTCATTGTAGTGCAGATTTCCTTTGCAAGCTTGCTTGGATGGCCAAAAAGGGCGTATGCGTTTTTTCCTGAGTATATTCAGGAAAAAACGCATATGCCCTTTTTGGCCAAGTGCATCATTGTGGACGTTCTGCCTCTTTTCCTATGCTTTACATGCAATTCCAGTCTACCTCCTGAAATCGGTTTCCTGCAATTCTGCCCCGCTTTAAAGTCCTCTTGGCAACCTTACTTCAATATATTTTTGGACGATAGCTGTCATTTATAACTCTGCAGGTTTGTGAATGACAGTGCCCCTGAGCTCCTTTCTTCAACTCGCCTTCTTGTGAGCTGGCCGCAACACAGCAGGATTGTTTCAGGCCCTAGTGTGGTTCCGGCATGGCACGCTGAGCCTTTGGTTAATTCCTCTTCCTGGTGGGAAATGAGAGTTAAATTGGCCCGTCCAGACACGTCCAGCTAGTCTCTCATTGGTTCTCCCTGTTCCTGTTCATTTTCCGCAGAAATTGCAAACATGGCCAAACAGGAGGTTAAAGGCACTGACTCTCCAAGTCGGGAGAGTGTTAGTAAAGCATCTGGAATGTTGCACCCGAGTACCACGGGACGAAAACTGAGACACATTTAAACACGTTTCCCTATCACACGGTGGATCATACTCTGGGTTCCACATGCATGTTTTAGCTGAAGGAAGAATCCCTTAAACCTGGAGAGTTGAGACCCATGGAATGGGTGCCATGCAATATGACTTCAAAGGGTCTGCATTTGCTCACCGAACCTCACCAATCCTATCACTGCTGCGTTTTTGCCGCTGTACACACGCTTGATTCTCCTTCGGAGACATATAAATCCGTAGGTTTTAAGATTCTTACTAGTCAGGTATATTCTTAGGCGTTTAATATGGGGTGTTGAGTCCACTTCGTTGAGCAAGGAGTAGCTCTTGTCTATTACATATTTGGCTTATGGAACGGTATCTGTGCTAATTTCAATCTCTGGTTTTATGCAGCACCCCAACTCACCTTTCACCTTAAGCAAGCATAAGTTGGTTTTCTACATTTGAGACACTGTTCTGTTTTGTAATTCAGTTCCTGTGTAGCCAAGTTTACTTTCAGTGTATTAGTGATATCTTATGATGTTTCTTTTTCTGTGTGACTTATTTCACTTAGAATCATCGTACCTGAATCCACTCATTATGCTGCTACGGGCCTGATGACATAGATTTCATTGCTGAGTGATATTGCATTGTACGTAAGTACCACAACTTCTTTATCCATTTTTCGCTTTCTGAGATATTGAACTTGTACCATACACGAGGTTCTTGTAAACAGAGCCGTCCCAAACTTTGGGGTGGCTGTGTCTTTTTGATTTTAATTTCCCTAAGCTATAGGACCATAAGTGGAAGTGCCCTAGGCTCTGTTGCTTTGTTTTTTAGATGTTTCAGGAAACACCATACACTTCTTCAGAGTGGCTGTTGGCAAATTACATCCCGCCCATCAGCATAACAAGGCTCCCAGTTCTCCATGGCCTGTCCTGCCTTTCTGGATTTTACACTTTTTTCAGATGTCCCTTTTGACCGGGGGGCACTGAGACTTCATTGTAGTGCAGATTTCCTTTGCAAGCTTGCTTGGTTGGCCAAAAAGGGCGTATGCGTTTTTTCCTGAATATATTCAGGAAAAAACGCATACGCCCTTTTTGGCCGAGTGCATCATTGTGGACGTTCTGCCTCTTTTCCTATGCTTTACATGCAATTCCAGTCTACCTCCTGAGATCGGTTTCCTGCAATTCTGTCCCGCTTTCAAGTCCTCTTGGCAGCCTTACTTCAATATATTTTTGGACAATAGCTGTCATTTATAACTCTGCAGGTTTGTGAATGACAGTGCTCCTGAGCTCCTTTCTTCAACTCGCTTTCTTGTGAGCTGGCCACAACACCGCAGGATTGCTTCAGGCCCTAATGTGGTTCAGGCATGGCACACTGAGCCTTTGGTTAATTCCTCTTCCTGGTGGGAAATGAGAGTTAAATTTGCCTATCCAGACACCTCCAGCTAGTCTCTCATTGGTTCTCCCTATTCCTGTTCATTTTCCGCAGAAATTGCAAACTGGGCCAAACAGGAGGTTAAAGGCATTGGCTCTCCAAGTGGGGAGAGTGTTAGTAAAGCGTCTGTAATGTTGCACCCAAGTACCAGGGGACGAAAACTGAGACACATTTGAACACATTTCCCGATCACACGGTAGATCATACTCTGGGTTCCACATGCATGTTTTAGCTGAAGGAAGAATCCCTTAAATCTGGAGAGTTGAGACCCATGGAATGGGTACCATGCAATATGACTTCAAAGGGTCTGCATTTGCTCACCGAACCTCACCAATCCTATCACTGCTGCGTTTATGCCGCTGTACACACGCTTGATTCTCTTTTGGAGACATATAACTCCATAGGTTTTAAGATTCTTACTAGTCAGGTATATTCTTAGGCGTTTAATATGGGGTGTTGAGTCCACTTCGTTGAGCAAGGAGTAGCTCTTGTCTATTACATATTTGGCTTATGGAATGGTATCTGTGCTAATTTCAAGCTCTGGTTTTATGCCGCACCCCAACTCACCTTTCCCCTTAAGCAAGCATAAGTTGGTTTTCTGCATTTGAGACCCTGTTCTGTTTTGTAATTCAGTTCCTGTTCAGCCAAGTTTACATACCGTGTATTAGTGATATCTTATGATGTTTCTTTTTCTGTGTGACTTATTTCACTTAGAATCATCGTACCTGAATCCACTCATTATGCTGCTACGGGCCTGATGACATAGATTTCATTGCTGAGTGATATTGCATTGTACGTAAGTACCACAACTTCTTTATCCATTTTTCGCTCTCTGTGATATTGAACTTGTACCGTAAACGAGGTTCTTGTAAACAGAGCCGTCCCAAATTTTGGGGTGGCTGTGTCTTTTTGATTTTAATTTCCCTAAGCTATAGGACCATAAGTGGAAGTGCCCTAGGCTCTGTTGCTTTGTTTTGTAGATGTTTCAGGAAACACCATACACTTCTCAAGAGTGGCTGTTGGGAATTTTCATCCCGCCCTTCAGCATAACAAGGCTCCCAGTTCTCCATGGCCTGTCCTGCCTTTCTGGATATTACACTTTTTTCAGATGGCCCTTTTGACCAGGGGGCAGTGAGACTTCATTGTAGTGCAGATTTCCTTTGCAAGCTTGCTTGGTTGGCCAAAAAGTGCGTATGCGTTTTTTCCTGAATATATTCAGGAAAAAATGCATACGCCCTTTTTGGCCAAGTGCATCATTGTGGACGTTCTGCCTCTTTTCCTATGCTTTACATGCAATTCCAGTCTACATCCTGAAATCGGTTTCCTGCAATTCTGCACCACTTTCAAGTCCTCTTGGCAGCCTTACTTCAATATATTTTTGGACGATAGCTGTCATTTATAACTCTGCAGGTTTGTGAATTACAGTGCCACTGAGTTCCTTTCTTCAATTCGCTTTCTGTGAGCTGGCCGCAACACCACAGGATTGCTTCAGGCCCTAGTGTGGTTCCGGCACGGCAAACTGAGCCTTTGGTTAAATCCTCTTCCTTGTGGGAAATGAGAGTTAAATTTGCCCATCCAGACACCTCCAGCTGGTCTCTCATTGGTTCTCCCTATTCCTGTCCATTTTCGGCAGAAATTGCAACCTGGGCCAAACAGGAGTTTAAAGGCACTGACTCTCCAAGTGGGGAGAGTGTTAGTAAAGCGTCTGGAATGTTGCATCCGAGTACCAGGGGACGAAAACTGTGACACATTTGAACACGTTTCCCGATCACATGGTGGATCATACTCTGGGTTCCACATGCATGTTTCAGCTGAAGGAAGAATCCCTTAAACCTGGAGAGTTGAGACCCATGGAATGGGTACCATGCAATATGACTTCAAAGGGTCTGCATTTGCTCACCGAACCTCACCAATCCTATCACTGCTGCGTTTATGCCACTGTACACACGCTTGATTCTCTTTCGGAGACATATAAATCCATAGGTTTTAAGATTCTTACTAGTCAGGTATATTCTTAGGCGTTTAATATGGGGTGTTGAGTCCACTTCGTTGAGCAAGGAGTAGCTCTTGTCTATTACATATTTGGCTTATGGAATGGTATGTGCTAATTTCAGTCTCTGGTTTTATGCAGCACCCCAACTCACCTTTCCCCTTAAGCAAGCATAAGTTGGTTTTCTACATTTGAGACCCTGTTCTGTTTTGTAATTCAGTTCTTGTGTAGCCAAGTTTACATTCTGTGTAGTAGTGATATCTTATGATGTTTCTTTTTCTGTGTGACTTATTTCACGTAGAATCATCGTACCTGAATCCACTCATTATGCTTCTACGGGCCTGATGACATAGATTTCATTGCTGAGTGATATTGCATTGTATTTAAGTACCACAACTTCTTTATCCATTTTTCTCTTTCTGTGATATTGAACTTGTACCGTAAACGAGGTTCTTGTAAACAGAGCCATCCCAAAATTTGGGGTGGCTGTGTCTTTTTGATTTTAATTTCCCTAAGCTATAGGACCATAAGTGGAAGTGCCCTAGGCTCTGTTGCTTTGTTTTTTGGATGTTTCAGGAAACACCATACACTTTTCCAGAGTGGCTGTTTTCAATTTACATCCCACCCATCAGCATAACAAGGCTCCCAGTTCTCCATGGCATGTCCTGCCTTTCTGGATTTTACACTTTTTTCAGATGGCCCTTTTGACGGGGGGCAGTGAGACTTCATTGTAGTGCAGATTTCCTTTGCAAGCTTGCTTGGTTGGCCAAAAAGGGCGTATGCGTTTTTTCCTGAATATATTCAGGAAAAAACGCATACGCCCTTTTTGGCCAAGTGCATCATTGTGGACGTTCTGCCTCTTTTCCTATGCTTTACATGCAATTCCAGTCTACCTCCTGAAATCGGTTTCCTGCAATTCTGCCCCGCCTTCAAGTCCTCTTGGCAGCCTTACTTCAATATATTTTTGGACGATAGCTGTCATTTATAACTCTGCAGGTTTGTGAATGAGAGTGTCCCTGAGCTCCTTTCTTCACCTCGCTATCTTGTGAGCTGGCCGCAACACCGCAGGATTGCTTCAGGCCCTAGTGTGGTTCCTTCACGGCATGCTGAGCCTTTGGATAATTCCTCTTCCTGGTGGGAAACGAGAGTTAAATTTGCCCGTCCAGACACCTCCAGCTAGTCTCTCATTGGTTCTCCCGATTCCTGTTCATTTTCCGCAGAGATTGCAAACTGGACAAAACAGGAGGTTAAAGGCACTGACTCTCCAAGTGGGGAGAGTGTTAGTAAAGCGTCTGGAATGTTGCACCCGAGTACCAGGGGACGAAAACTGAGACACATTTGAACACGTTTCCCAATCACACAGTGGATCATACTCTGGGTTCCACATGCATGTTTTAGCTGAAGGAAGAATCCCTTAAACCTGGAGAGTTGAGACCCATGCAATGGGTACCATGCAATATGACTTCAAAGGGTCTGCATTTGCTCACCAAACCTCACAAATCCTATCACTGCTGCGTTTATGCCGCTGTACACACGCTTGATTCTCTTTCGGAGACATATAAATCCATAGGTTTTAAGATTCTTACTAGTCAAGTATATTCTTAGACGTTTAATATGGGGTGTTGAGTCCACTTCGTTGAGCAAGGAGTAGCTCTTGTCTATTACATATTTGGCTTATGGAACGGTATCTGTGCTAATTTCAATCTCTGGTTTTATGCAGCACCCCAACTCACCTTTCCCCTTAAGCAAGCATAAGTTGGTTTTCTACATTTGAGACCCTGTTCTGTTTTGTAATTCAGTTCCTGTGTAGCCAAGTTTACATTCCGTGTAGTAGTGATATCTTATGATGTTTCTTTTTCTGTGTGACTTATTTCACGTAGAATCATCGTACCTGAATCCACTCATTATGCTGCTATGGGCCTGATGACATCGATTTCATTGCTGAGGGATATTGCATTGTACGTAAGTACCACAACTTCTTTATCCATTTTTCTCTTTCTGTGATATTGAACTTGTTCCGTAAACGAGGTTCTTGTAAACAGAGCCATCCCAAACTTTGGGGTGGCTGTGTCTGTTTGATTTTAATTTCCCTAAACTATAGGACCATAATTGGAAGTGCCCTAGGCTCTGTTGCTTTGTTTTTTGGATGTTTCAGGAAACACCATACACTTATCCAGAGTGGCTGTTGGCAGTTTACATCCCACCCACCAGCATAACAAGGCTTCCAGTTCTCCATGGCCTGTCCTGCCTTTCTGGATTTTACACTTTTTTCAGATGGCCCTTTTGACCGGGCGGCAGTGAGACTTCATTGTAGTGCAGATTTCCTTTGCAAGCTTGCTTGGTTGGCCAAAAAGGGCGTATGCATTTTTTCTGAATATATTCAGGAAAAAACGCATCCGCTCTTTTTGGCCAAGTGCATCATTGTGAACGTTCTGCCTCTTTTCCTATGCTTTACATGCAATTCCAGTCTACCTCCTGAAATCGGTTTCCTGCAATTCTGCCCCACTTTCAAGTCCTCTTGGCAGCCTTACTTCAATATATTTTTGGACGATAGCTGTCCTTTATATCTCATCAGGTTTGTGAATTACAGTGCCCCTGAGCTCCTTTCTTCAACTCGCTTTCTTGTGAGCTGGCTGCAACACCGCAGGATTGCTTCAGGCCCTACTGTGGTTCCGGCACGGCACGCTGAGCCTTTGGTTAATTCCTCTTCCTGGTGGGAAATGAGAGTTAAATTTGCCCGTCCAGACACCTCCTGCTAGTCTCTCATTGGTTCTCCCTATTCCTGTTCATTTTCCGCAGAAATTGCAAACTGGGCCAAACAGGAGGTTAAAGGCACTGACTCTCCAAGTGTGGAGAGTGTTAGTAAAGCGTCTGGAATGTTGCACCCGAGTACCAGGGGACGAAAACTGAGACACATTTGAACACGTTTCCCAATCACACGGTGGAACATACTCTGGGTTCCACATGGATGTTTTAGCTGAAGGAAGAATCCCTTAAACCTGGAGAGTTGAGACCCATGAAATGGGTACCATGCAATATGACTTCAAAGGGTCTGCATTTGCTCACCGAACCTCACCAATCCTATCACTGCTGCGTTTATGCCACTGTACACACGCTGATTCTCTTTCGGAGACATATAAATCCATAGGTTTTAAGATTCTTACTAGTCAGGTATATTCTTAGGCGTTTAATATGGGGTGTTGAGTCCACTTCCTTGAGCAAGGAGTAGCTCTTGTCTATTACATATTTGGCTTATGGAATGGTATCTGTGCTAATTTCAATCTCTTGTTTTATGCAGCACCCCAACTCACCATTCCCTTTAAGCAAGCATAAGTTGGTTTTCTACATTTGAGACCCTGTTCTGTTTTGTAATTCAGTTCCTGTGTAGCCAAGTTTACATTCCGTGTATTAGTGATATCTTATGGTGTTTCTTTTTCTGTGTGACTTATTTCACTTAGGATCATCGTACCTGAATCCACTCATTATGCTGCTACGGGCCTGATGACATAGATTTCATTGCTGAGTGATATTGCATTGCACGTAAGTACCACAACCTCTTTATCCATTTTTTGCTTTCTGTGATATTGAACTTGTACCGTAAATGATGTTCTTGTAAACAGAGCCGTCCCAAACTTTGGGGTGGCTGTGTCTTTTTGATTTTAATTTCCCTAAGCTATAGGACCATAAGTGGAAGTGCCCTAGGCTCTGTTGCTTTGTTTTTTAGATGTTTCAGGAAACACCATACATTTCTCCAGAGTGGCTGTTGGCAATTTACATCCCGCCTATCAGCATAACAAGGCTCCCAGTTCTCCATGGCCTGTCCTGCCTTTCTGGATTTTACACTTTTTTCAGATAGCCCTTTTGACAGGGGGGCAG
This sequence comes from Orcinus orca, assembly GCF_937001465.1. Classification (NCBI taxonomy): domain Eukaryota; kingdom Metazoa; phylum Chordata; class Mammalia; order Artiodactyla; family Delphinidae; genus Orcinus; species Orcinus orca. The sequence goes on along the minus strand of NC_064562.1, from coordinate 64,975,085 downwards.
TGAGACTTCATTTTAGTGCAGATTTCCTTTGCAAGCTTGCTTGGTTGGTCAAAAAGGGCGTATGCGTTTTTTCCTGAATATATTCAGGAAAAAACGCATACGCACTCTTTGGCCAAGTGCATCATTGTGGACGTTCTGCCTGTTTTCCTGTGCTTTCTTGCAATTCCAGTCTACCTCCTGAAATTGGTTTCCTGCAATTCTGCCCCGCTTTCAAGTCCTCTTGGCAGCCTTACTTCAATATATTTTTGGACGATAGCTGTCATTTATAACTCTGCAGGTTTGTGAATGAGAGTGCCCCTGAGCTCCTTTCTTCACCTCGCTTTCTTGTGAGCTGGCCGCAACACCGCAGGATTGCTTCAGGCCCTAGTGTAGTTCCTTCACGGCATGCTGAGCCTTTGGATAATTCCTCTTCCTGGTGGGAAACGAGAGTTAAATTTGCCCGTCCAGACACCTCCAGCTAGTCTCTCATTGGTTCTCCCGATTCCTGTTCATTTTCTGCAGAGATTGCAAACTGGACAAAACAGGAGGTTAAAGGCACTGACTCTCCAAGTGGGGAGAGTGTTAGTAAAGCGTCTGGAATGTTGCACCCGAGTACCAGGGGACGAAAACTGAGACACATTTGAACACGTTTCCCAATCACACAGTGGATCATACTCTGGGTTCCACATGCATGTTTTAGCTGAAGGAAGAATCCCTTAAACCTGGAGAGTTGAGACCCATGCAATGGGTACCATGCAATATGACTTCAAAGGGTCTGCATTTGCTCACCAAACCTCACAAATCCTATCACTGCTGCGTTTATGCCGCTGTACACACGCTTGATTCTCTTTCGGAGACATATAAATCCATAGGTTTTAAGATTCTTACTAGTCAGGTATATTCTTAGACGTTTAATATGGGGTGTTGAGTCCACTTCGTTGAGCAAGGAGTAGCTGTTGTCTATTACATATTTGGCTTATGGAACGGTATCTGTGCTAATTTCAATCTCTGGTTTTATGCAGCACCCCAACTCACCTTTCCCCTTAAGCAAGCATAAGTTGGTTTTCTACATTTGAGACCCTGTTCTGTTTTGTAATTCAGTTCCTGTGTAGCCAAGTTTACATTCCGTGTAGTAGTGATATCTTATGATGTTTCTTTTTCTGTGTGACTTATTTCACGTAGAATCATCGTACCTGAATCCACTCATTATGCTGCTATGGGCCTGATGACATCGATTTCATTGCTGAGGGATATTGCATTGTACGTAAGTACCACAACTTCTTTATCCATTTTTCTCTTTCTGTGATATTGAACTTGTACCGTAAACGAGGTTCTTGTAAACAGAGCCGTCCCAAACTTTGTGGTGGCTGTGTCTGTTTGATTTTAATTTCCCTAAACTATAGGACCATAAGTGGAAGTGCCCTAGGCTCTGTTGCTTTGTTTTTTGGATGTTTCAGGAAACACCATACACTTCTCCAGAGTGGCTGTTGGCAGTTTACATCTCGCCCATCAGCATAACAAGGCTTCCAGTTCTCCATGGCCTGTCCTGCCTTTCTGGATTTTACACTTTTTTCAGATGGCCCTTTTGACCGGGGGGCAGTGAGACTTCATTGTAGTGCAGATTTCCTTTGCAAGCTTGCTTGGTTGGCCAAAAAGGGCGTATGCATTTTTTCCTGAATATATTCAGGAAAAAACGCATCCGCTCTTTTTGGCCAAGTGCATCATTGTGGACGTTCTGCCTCTTTTCCTATGCTTTACATGCAATTCCAGTCTACCTCCTGAAATCGGTTTCCTGCAATTCTGCCCCACTTTCAAGTCCTCTTGGCAGCCTTACTTCAATATATTTTTGGACGATAGCTGTCCTTTATATCTTATCAGGTTTGTGAATTACAGTGCCCCTGAGCTCCTTTCTTCAACTCGCTTTCTTGTGAGCTGGCTGCAACACCGCAGGATTGCTTCAGGCCCTACTGTGGTTCCGGCACGGCACGCTGAGCCTTTGGTTAATTCCTCTTCCTGGTGGGAAATGAGAGTTAAATTTGCCCGTCCAGACACCTCCTGCTAGTCTCTCATTGGTTCTCCCTATTCCTGTTCATTTTCCGCAGAAATTGCAAACTGGGCCAAACAGGAGGTTAAAGGCACTGACTCTCCAAGTGTGGAGAGTGTTAGTAAAGCGTCTGGAATGTTGCACCCGAGTACCAGGGGACGAAAACTGAGACACATTTGAACACGTTTCCCAATCACACGGTGGAACATACTCTGGGTTCCACATGCATGTTTTAGCTGAAGGAAGAATCCCTTAAACATGGAGAGTTGAGGCCCATGGAATGGGTACCATGCAATATGACTTCAAAGAGTCTGCATTTGCTCACCAAACCTCACCAATCCTATCACTGCTGCGTTTATGCCACTGTACACACGCTTGATTCTCTTTTGGAGACATATAAATCCATAGATTTTAAGATTCTTACTAGTCAGGTATATTCTTAGGCGTTTAATATGGGGTGTTGAGTCCACTTCGTTGAGCAAGGAGTAGCTCTTGTCTATTACATATTTGGCTTATGGAATGGTATGTGCTAATTTCAGTCTCTGGTTTTATGCAGCACGCCAACTCACCTTTCCCCTTAAGCAAGCATAAGTTGGTTTTCTACATTTGAGACCCTGTTCTGTTTTGTAATTCAGTTCCTGTGTAGCCAAGTTTTCATTGCGTGTATTAGTGATATCTTATGATGTTTCTTTTTCTGTGTGACTTATTTCACGTAGAATCATCGTACCTGAATCCACTCATTATGCTTCTACGGGCCTGATGACATAGATTTCATTGCTGAGTGATATTGCATTGTATGTAAGTACCACAACTTCTTTATCCATTTTTCTCTTTCTGTGATATTGAACTTGTACCGTAAACGAGGTTCTTGTAAACAGAGCCATCCCAAAATTTGGGGTGGCTGTGTCTTTTTTATTTTAATTTCCCTAAGCTATAGGACCATAAGTGGAAGTGCCCTAGTCTCTGTTGCTTTGTTTTTTGGATGTTTCAGGAAACACCATACACTTTTCCAGAGTGGCTGTTTTCAATTTACATCCCACCCATCAGCATAACAAGGCTCCCAGTTCTCCATGGCCTGTCCTGCCTTTCTGGATTTTACACTTTTTTCAGATGGCCCTTTTGACGGGGGGCAGTGAGACTTCATTGTAGTGCAGATTTCCTTTGCAAGCTTGCTTGGTTGGCCAAAAAGGGCGTATGCGTTTTTTCCTGAATATATTCAGGAAAAAACGCATACGCCCTTTTTGGCCAACTGCATCATTGTGGACATTCTGCCTCTTTTCCTATGCTTTACATGCAATTCCAGTCTACCTCCTGAAATCGGTTTCCTGCAATTCTGCCCCGCTTTCAAGTCCTCTTGGCAGCCTTACTTCAATATATTTTTGGACGATAGCTTTCATTCATAACTCTGCAGGTTTGGGAATTACAGTGCCCCTGAGCTCCTTTCTTCAACTCGCTTTCTTGTGAGCTGGCCGCAACACCGCAAGATTGCTTCAGGCCCTAGTGTGGTTCCGACACGGCACACTGAGCCTTTGGTTAATTCCTCTTCCTGGTGGGAAATGAGAGTTAAATTTGCCCGTCCAGACACCTCCAGCTAGTCTCTCATTGGTTCTCCCTATTCTTGTTCATTTTCCGCAGAAATTGCAAGCTGGGCCAAACAGGAGGTTAAAGGCACTGACTCTCCAAGTGGGGAGAGTGTTAGTAAAGCGTCTGGAATGTTGCACCCGAGTACCAGGGGATGATAACTGAGACACATTTGAACACGTTTCCCGATCACACGGTGGATCATACTCTGGGTTCCACATGCATGTTTTAGCTGAAGGAAGAATCCCTTAAACCTGGAGAGTTGAGACCCATGGAATGGGTACCATGCAATATGACTTCAAAGGGTCTGCATTTGCTCACCGAACCTCACCAATCCTATCACTGCTGCGTTTATGCCGCTGTACACACGCTTGATTCTCTTTCGGAGACATATAAATCCATAGGTTTTAAGATTCTTACTAGTCAGGTATATTCTTAGGCGTTTAATATGGGGTGTTGAGTCCACTTCGTTGAGCAAGGAGTAGCTCTTGTCTATTACATATTTGCCTTATGGAACGGTATCTGTGCTAATTACAATCTCTTGTTTTATGCAGCACCCCAACTCACCTTTCCCCTTAAGCAAGCATAAGTTGGTGTTCTACATTTGAGACCCTGTTCTGCTTTGTAATTCAGTTCCTGTGTAGCCAAGTTTGCATTCCGTGTAGTAGTGATATCTTATGATGTTTCTTTTTCTGTGTGACTTATTTCACTTAGAATCATCGCACCTGAATCCACTCATTATGCTGCTACGGGCCTGATGACATAGATTTCATTGCTGAGTGATATTGCATTGTACGTAAGTACCACAACTTCTTTATCTATTTTTCGCTTTCTGCGATATTGAACTTGTACCGTAAACGAGGTTCTCGTAAACAGATCCATCCCAAACTATGGGGTGGCTGTGACTTTTTGATTTTAATTTCCCTAAGCTATAGGAACATAAGTGGAAGTGCCCTAGGCTCTGTTGCTTTGTTTTTTAGATGTTTCAGGAAACACCATACACTTCTCCAGAGTGGCTGTTGGCAATTTACATCCCGCCCATCAGCATAACAAGGCTCCCAGTTCTCCATGGCCTGTCCTGCCTTCTGGTTTTTACACTTTTCTCAGATGGCCCTTTTGACTGGGGGGCAGTGAGACTTCATTGTAGTGCAGATTTCCTTTGCAAGCTTGTTTGGTTGGCCAAAAAGTGCGTATGCGTTTTTTCTTGAATATATTCAGGAAAAAACGCATACGTCCTTTTTGGCCAAGTGCATCATTGTGGACGTTCTGCCTCTTTTCCTATGCTTTACATGCAATTCCAGTCTTCCTCCTGAAATAGGTTTCCTGCAATTCTTCCCCGCTTTCAAGTCCTCTTGGCAGCCTTACTTCAATATATTTTTGGACGATAGCTGTCATTTATAACTCTGCAGGTTTGTGAATTACAGTGTCCCTGAGCTCCTTTCTTCAACTCGCTTTCTTGTGAGCTGGCCGCAACACCACAGGATTGCTACAGGCCCTAGTGTGGTTCCGGCATGGCACGCTGAGCCTTTGGTTAATTCCTCTTCCTGGTGGGAAATGAGAGTTAAATTTGCACGTCCAGACACCTGCAGCTAGTCTCTCATAGGTTCTCCCTATTCCTGTTCATTTTCCGCAGAAATTGCAAACTGGCCCAAACAGGAGGTTAAAAGCACTGACTCTCCAAGTTGGGAGAGTGCTGGTAAACCGTCTGGAATGTTGCACCCGAGTACCAGGGGACGAAAACTGAGACACATTTGAATACGTTTCCCGATCACATGGTGGATCATACTCTGGGTTCCACATGCATGTTTTAGCTGAAGGAAGAATCCCTTAAACCTGGAGAGTTGAGACCCATGGAATGGGTACCATGCAATATGACTTCAAAGGGTCTGCATTTGCTCACCGAACCTCACCAATCCTATCACTGCTGCGTTTATGCCGCTGTACACACGCTTGATTCTCTTTCGGAGACATATAAATCCATAGGTTTTAAGATTCTTACTAGTCAGGTATAATCTTAGGCGTTTAACATGGGGTGTTGAGTCCATTTCGTTGAGCAAGGAGTAGCTCTTGTCTATTACATATTTGGCTTATGGAATGGTATCTGTGCTAATTTCAATCTCTTGTTTTATGCAGCACCCCAACTCACCATTCCCTTTAAGCAAGCATAAGTTGGTTTTCTACATTTGAGACCCTGTTCTGTTTTGTAATTCAGTTCCTGTGTAGCCAAGTTTACATTCCGTGTATTAGTGATATCTTATGATGTTTCTTTTTCTGTGTGACTTATTTCACTTAGAATCATCGTACCTGAATCCACTCATTATGCTGCTACGGGCCTGATGACATAGATTTCATTGCTGAGTGATATTGCATTGTACGTAAGTAACACAATGTCTTTATCCATCTTTCGCTTTCTGTGATATTGAACTTGTACCCTAAACGAGGTTCTTGTAAACAGAGCCGTCCCAAACTTTGGGGTGGCTGTGTCTTTTTTATTTAATTTCCCTAAGCTATAGGACCATAAGTGGAAGTGCCCTAGGCTCTGTTGCTTTGTTTTTTACATGTTTCAGGAAGCACCATACACTTCTCCAGAGTGGCTGTTGGCAATTTACATCCCGCCCATCAGCATAACAAGGCTCCCAGTTCTCCATGGCCTGTCCTGCCTTTCTGGATTTTACACTTTTTTCAGATGGCCCTTTTGACCGGGGGGCAGTGAGACTTCATTGTAGTGCAGATTTCCTTTGCAAGCTTGCTTAGTTGGCCAAAAAGGGCGTATGAGTTTTTTCCTGAATATATTCAGGAAAAAACGCATACGCCCTTTTTGGCCAAGTGCATCATTGTGGACATTCTTCCTCTTTTCCTATGCTTTACATGCAATTCCTGTCTACCTCCTGAAATCGGTTTCTTGCAATTCTGCCCCGCTTTCAAGTCCTCTTGGCAGCCTTACTTCAATATATTTTTGGACGATAGCTGTCATTTATAACTCTGCACGTTTGTTAATGACACGGCCCCTGAGCTCCTTTCTTCAACTCGCTTTCTTGTGAGCTGGCCCCAACACCGCAGGATTGCTTCATGCCCTAGTGTGGTTCCAGCATGGCATGCTGAGCCTTTCGTTAATTCCTCTTCCTGTTGGGAAATGAGAGTTAAATTTACCCGTCCAGACACCTCCAGCTAGTCTCTCATTGGTTATCCTTATTCCTGTTCATTTTCTGCAGAAATTGCAAACTGGCCCAAACAGGAGGTTAAAGGCACTGACTCTCCAAGTGGGGAGAGTGTTAGTAAAGCATCTGGAATGTTGCACCCGAGTACCAGGGGACGAAAACTGAGACACATTTGAACACGTTTCCTTATCACACGGTGGATCATACTCTGGGTTCCACATGCATGTTTTAGCTGAAGGAAGAATCCCTTAAACATGGAGAGTTGAGACCCATGGAATGGGTGCCATGCAATATGACTTCAAGGGGTCTGCATTTGCTCACCGAACCTCAACAATCCTATCACTGCTGCGTTTATGCCGCTGTAAACACGCTTGATTCTCCTTTGGAGACATATAAATCTATAGCTTTTAAGATTCTTTCTAGTCAGGTATATTCTTAGGCGTTTAATATGGGGTGTTGAGTCCACTTCGCTGAGCAAGGAGTAGCTCTTGTCTATTACATATTTGGCTTATGGAACGGTATCTGTGCTAATTTCAATCTCTGGTTTTATGCAGAACCCCAACTCACCTTTCCCCTTAAGCAAGCATATGTTGGTTTTCTACATTTGAGACCATGTTCTGTTTGGTAATTCATTTCCTGTGTAGCCAAGTTTACATTCCGTGTATTAGTGATATCTTATGATGTTTCTTTTTCTGTGTGACTTATTTCACTTAGAAACATCGTACCTGAATCCACTCATTATGCTGCTATGGGCCTGATTACATAGGTTTCATCGCTGAGTGATATTGCATTGTACATAAGTAACACAAGTTCTTTATCCAATTTTCACTTTCTGTGATATTGAACTTGTACCGTAAACGAGGTTCTTGTAAACAGAGCCATCCCAAACTTTGGGGTGGCTGTTTCTTTTTGATTTTAATTTCCCTAATCTATAGGATCATAAGTGGAAGTGCCCTAGGCTCTGTTGCTTTGTTTTTTGGATTTTTCCGGAAACACCATACACTTCTCCAGAGTGGCTGTTGGCAAATTACATCCCGCCCATCAGCATAACAAGGCTCCCTGTTCTCCATGGCCTGTCCTGCCTTTCTGGATTTTACACTTTTTTCAGATGGCCCTTTTGACCGGGGGGCAGTGAGACTTCATTGTAGTGCAGATTTCCTTTCCAAGCTTGCTTGGTTGGCCCAAAAGAGCGTATGCGTTTTTTCCTGAATATATTCAGGAAAAAACGCATACGCCCTTTTTGGCCAAGTGCATCATTGTGGACGTTCTGCCTCTTTTCCTATGCTTTACATGCAATTCCAGTCTACCTCCTGAAATCGGTTTCCTGCAATTCTGCCCCGCTTTCAAGTCCTCTTGGCAGCCTTACTTCAATATATTTTTGGATGATAGCTTTCATTCATAACTCTGCAGGTTTGGGAATTACAGTGCCCCTGAGCTACTTTTTCAACTCGCTTTCTTGTGAGCTGGCCGCAACACCGCAGGATTGCTTCAGGCCCTAGTGTGGTTCCGACACGGCACGCTGAGCCTTTGGTTAATTCCTCTTCCTGGTGGGAAATGAGAGTTAAATTTGCCCGTCCAGACACCTCCAGTTAGTCTCTCATTGGTTCTCCCTATTCTTGTTCATTTTCCGCAGAAATTGCAAGCTGGGCCAAACAGGAGGTTAAAGGCACTGACTCTCCAAGTGGGGAGAGTGTTAGTAAAGCGTCTGCAATGTTGCACCCAAGTACCAGGGGACGAAAACTGAGACACATTTGAACACATTTCCCGATCACATGGTGGATCATAATCTGGGTTCCACATGCATGTTTTAGCTGAAGGAAGAATCCCTTAAACCTGGAGAGTTGAGACCCATGGAATGGGTACCATGCAATATGACTTCAGAGGGTCTGCATTTGCTCACCGAACCTCACCAATCCTATCACTGCTGCGTTTATGCCACTGTACACACGCTTGATTCTCTTTCGGAGACATATAAATCCGTAGGTTTTAAGATTCTTACTAGTCAGGTATATTCTTAGGCGTTTAATATGGGGTGTTGAGTCCACTTCGTTTAGCAAGGAGTAGGTCTTGTCTATTACATATTTGGCTTATGGAACGGTATCTGTGCTAATTACAATCTCTTGTTTTATGCAGCACCCCAACTCACTATTCCCCTTAAGCAAACATAAGTTGGTTTTCTACATTTGAGACCCTATTCTGTTTTGTAATTCAGTTCCTGTGTAGCCAAGTTTACATTCCGTGTATTAGTGATATCTTATGATGTTTCTTTTTCTGTGTGACTTATTTCACTTAGAATCATTGTACCTGAATCCACTCATTATGCTGCTCCTGGCCTGATGACATAGATTTCATTGCTGAGTGATATTGCATTGTACGTAAGTACCACAACTTCTTTATCCATTTTTCGCTTTCTGTGATATTGAACTTGTACCGTAAACGAGGTTCTTTTAAACAGAGCCGTCCCAAACTTTGGGGTGGCTGTGTCTTTTTGATTTTAATTTCCCTAAGCTATAGGACCATAAGTGGACGTGCCCTAGGCTCTGTTGCTTTGTTTTTTACATGTTTCAGGAAACACCATACACTTCTGCAGAGTGGTTGTTGGCAATTTACATCCCGCCCATCAGCATAACAAGGCTCCCAGTTCTCCATGGCCTGTCCTGCCTTTCTGGATTTTACACTTTTTTCAGATGGCCCTTTTGACCGGGGGGCAGTGAGACTTCATTGTAGTGCAGATTTCCTTTGCAAGCTTGCTTAGTTGGCCAAAAAGTGCGTATGAGTTTTTTCCTGAATATATCCAGGAAAAAACGCATACGCCCTTTTTGGCCAAGTGCATCATTGTGGACGTTCTTCCTCTTTTCCTATGCTTTACATTCAATTCCTGTCTACCTCCTGAAATCGGTTTCTTGCAATTCTGCCCCGCTTTCAAGTCCTCTTGGCAGCCTTACTTCAATATATTTTTGGACGATAGCTGTCATTTATAACTCTGCAGGTTTGTTAATGACACGGCCCCTGAGCTCCTTTCTTCAACTCGCTTTCTTGTGAGCTGGCCCCAACACCGCAGGATTGCTTCAGGCCCTAGTGTGGTTCCAGCATGGCATGCTGAGCCTTTCGTTAATTCCTCTTCCTGTTGGGAAATGAGAGTTAAATTTACCCGTCCAGACACCTCCAGCTAGTCTCTCATTGGTTATCCTTATTCCTGTTCATTTTCTGCAGAAATTGCAAACTGGCCCAAACAGGAGGTTAAAGGCACTGACTCTCCAAGTGGGGAGAGTGTTAGTAAAGCATCTGAAATGTTGCACCCGAGTACCAGGGGACGAAAACTGAGACACATTTGAACACGTTTCCTTATCACACGGTGGATCATACTCTGGGTTCCACATGCATGTTTTAGCTGAAGGAAGAATCCCTTAAACATGGAGAGTTGAGACCCATGGAATGGGTGCCATGCAATATGACTTCAAGGGGTCTGCATTTGCTCACCGAACCTCACCAATCCTATCACTGCTGCGTTTATGCCGCTGTAAACACGCTTGATTCTCCTTTGGAGACATATAAATCTATAGCTTTTAAGATTCTTTCTAGTCAGGTATATTCTTAGGCGTTTAATATGGGGTGTTGAGTCCACTTCGCTGAGCAAGGAGTAGCTCTTGTCTATTACATATTTGGCTTATGGAACGGTATCTGTGCTAATTTCAATCTCTGGTTTTATGCAGAACCCCAACTCACCTTTCCCCTTAAGCAAGCATATGTTGGTTTTCTACATTTGAGACCATGTTCTGTTTGGTAATTCATTTCCTGTGTAGCCAAGTTTACATTCCGTGTATTAGTGATATCTTATGATGTTTCTTTTTCTGTGTGACTTATTTCACTTAGAAACATCGTACCTGAATCCACTCATTATGCTGCTATGGGCCTGATGACATAGGTTTCATCGCTGAGTGATATTGCATTGTACATAAGTAACACAAGTTCTTTATCCAATTTTCACTTTCTGTGATATTGAACTTGTACCGTAAACGAGGTTCTTGTAAACAGAGCCATCCCAAACTTTGGGGTGGCTGTTTCTTTTTGATTTTAATTTCCCTAATCTATAGGACCATAAGTGGAAGTGCCCTAGGCTCTGTTGCTTTGTTTTTTGGATGTTTCAGGAAACACCATACACTTCTCCAGAGTGGCTGTTGGCAATTTACATCCCGCCCATCAGCATAACAAGGCTCCCAGTTCTCCATGGCCTGTCCTGCCTTTCTGGATTTTACACTTTTTTCAGATGGCCCTTTGGACCGGGGTGCAGTGAGACTTCATTGTAGTGCAGATTTCTTTTGCAAGCTTGCTTGGTTGGCCAAAAAGGGCGTATGCGTTTTTTCCTGAATATATTCAGGAAAAAATGCATACGCCCTTTTTGGCCATGTGCATCATTCTGGACCTTCTGCCTCTTTTCCTATGCTTTACATGCAATTCCAGTCTACCTCCTGAAATCGGTTTACTGCAATTCTGCCCCGCTTTCAAATCCTCTTGGCAGCCTTACTTCAGTATATTTTTGGACGATAGCTGTCATTTATAACTCTGCAGGTTTGTGAATGACAGTGCCCCTGAGCTCCTTTCTTCAACTCGCTTTCTTCTGAGCTGGCCACAACACCGCAGGATTGCTTCAGGCCCTAGTGTGGTTCTGGCACGGCACGCTGAGCCTTTGGTTAATTCCTCTTCCTGGTGGGAAATGAGAGTTAAATTTGCCCGTCCAGACACCTCCAGCTAGTCTCTCATTGGTTCTCCCTATTCCTGTTCATTTTCTGCAGAAATTGCAAACTGGGCCAAACAGGAGGTTAAAGGCACTGACTCTCCAAGTGGGGAGAGTTAGTAAAGCGTCTGGAGTGTTGCACCCGAGTACCAGGGGATGATAACTGAGACACATTTGAACACGTTTCCCGATCACACGGTAGATCATACTCTGGGATCCACACGCATGTTTTAGCTGAAGGAAGAATCCCTTAAACCTGGAGAGTTGCGACCCATGGAATGGGTACCATGTAATATGACTTCAAAGGGTCTGCATTTGCTCACCAAACCTCACAAATCCTATCACTGCTGCGTTTATGCCGCTGTACACACGCTTGATTCTCTTTCAGAGACATATAAATCCATAGGTTTTAAGATTCTTACTAGTCAGGTATATTCTTAGGCGTTAAATATGGCGTCTTGAGTCCACTTCGTTGAGCAAGGAGTAGCTCTTGTCTATTACATATTTGGCTTATGGAATGGTATCTGTGCTAATTTCAATCTCTTGTTTTATGCAGCACCCCAACTCACCTTTCCCCTTAAGCAAGCATAAGTTGGTTTTCTACGTTTGAGACCCTGTTCTGTTTTGTAATTCAGGTCCTGTGTAGCCAAGTTTACATTCCGTGTATTAGTGATACCTTATGATGTTTCTTTTTCTGTGTGACTTATTTCACTTAGAATCATCGTACCTGAATCCACTCATTATGCTGCTACGGGCCTGATGACATAGATTTCATTGCTGAGTGATATTGCATTGTACGTAAGTACCACAACTTCTTTATCAATTTTTCGCTTTCTGTGATATTGGACTTGTACCATAAACGAGGTTCTTGTAAACATCGCATTCCCAAATTTTGGGGTGGCTGTGTCTTTTTGATTTTCATTTCCCTAAGCTATAGGACCATAAGGAAGTGCCCTAGGCTCTGTTTTTCTTTGTTTTTTAGATGTTTCAGGAAACACCATACACTTCTCCAGAGTGGCTGTTGGCAATTTACATCCCGCCCATCGCATATCAAGGTTCCCAGTTCTCCATGGCCTGTCCTGCCTTTCTGGATTTTACACTTTTTACAGATGGCCCTTTTGACCGGGGGTCAGTGAGACTTCATTGTAGTGCAGATGTCCTTTGCAAGCTTGCTTGGTTGGCCAAAAAGGGCGTATGCGTTTTTTCCTGAATATATTCAGGAAAAAACACATACGCCGTTTTTGGCCAAGTGCATCATTGTGGACGTTCTGCCTCTTTTCCTATGCTTTACATGCAATACCAGTCTACCTCCTGAAATCGGTTTCCTGCAATTCTGCCCCGCTTTCAAGTCCTCTTGGCAGCCTTACTTCAATATATTTTTGGACAATAGCTGTCATTTATAACTCTGCAGGTTTGTGAATTACAGTGCCCCTGAGCTCCTTTCTTCAACTCGCTTTCTTGTGAGCTGGCCGCAACACCGCAGGATTGCTTCAGGCCCTAGTGTGGATCCGGCACGACATGATGAGCCTTTGGTTAATTCCTCTTCCTGGTGGGAAATGAGAGTTAAATTTGCCCGTCCAGACAACTCCAGCTAGTCTCTCATTGGTTCTCCCTATTCCTGTTCATTTTCCGGAGAAATTGCAAACTGGGCCAAACAGGAGGTTAAAGGCACTGACTCTCCAAGTGGGGAGAGTGTTAGTAAAGCGATTGGAATGTTGCACCCGAGTACCAGGGGATGAAAACTGAGACACACATGAACACGTTTCCCGATCACACGGTGGATCATACTCTGGGTTCCACATGCATGTTTTAGCTGAAGGAAGAATCCCTTAAACCTGGAGAGTTGAGACCCATGGAATGGGTACCATGCAATATGACTTCAAAGGGTCTGCATTTGCTCACTGAACCTCACCAATCCTATCACTGCTGCGTTTATGCCGCTGTACACACGCTTGATTCTCTTTCGGAGACATATAAATCCATAGGTTTTAAGATTCTTACTAGTCAGGTGTATTCTTAGGCATTTAATATGGGGTGTTGGATCCACTTCGTTGAGCAAGGAGTAGCTCTTGTCTAATACATATTTGGCTTATGGAACGGTATCTGTACTAATTTCAATCTCTGGTTTTATGCAGGACCCCAACTCATCTTTCCCCTTAAGCAAGGATAAGTTGGTTTTCTACATTTGAGACCCTGTTCTGTTTTGTAATTCAGTTCCTGTGCAGCCAAGTTTACATTCCGTGTATTAGTGATATCTTAGGATGTTTCTTTTCCTGTGTGACTTATTTCTCTTAGAATCATCGTACCTGAATCCACTCATTATGCTGCTATGCGCCTGATGACATAGATTTCATTGCTGAGTGATATTGCATTATACGTAAGTACCACAACTTCTTTATACATTTTTCGCTTTCTGTGATATTGAACTTGTACCGTAAATGAGGTTCTTGTAAACAGAGCCGGCGTAAATTTTGGGGTGGCTGTGTCTTTTTGATTTTAATTTCCCTAAGCTATATGACCATAAGTGGAAGTGCCCTAGGCTCTGTTGCTTTGTTTTTTAGATGTATCAGGAAACACCATACACTTCTCCAGAGTGGCTGTTGGCAAATTACATCCCGCCCATCAGCATAACAAGGCACCCAGTTCTCCATGGCCTGTCCTGCCTTTCTGGATTTTACACTTTTTTCAGATGGCCCTTTTGACCGGGGGGCAGTGAGACTTCATTGTAGTGCAGATTTCCTTTGCAAGCTTGCTTGGTTGGCCAAAAAGGGCGTATGCGTTTTTTCCTGAATATATTCAGGAAAAAACGCATACGCCCTTTTTGGCCAAGTGCATCATTGTGGACCTTCTGCCTGTTTTCCTATGCTTTACATGCAATTCCAGACTACCTCCTGAAATCGGTTTCGTGCAATTCTGCCCCGCTTTCAAGTCCTCTTGGCAGCCTTACTTCAATATATTTTTGGACGATAGCTGTCATTTATAACTCTGCAGGTTTGTGAATGACAGTGCCCCTGAGCTCCTTTCTTCAACTCGCTTTCTTGTGAGCTGGCCGCAACACCGCAGGATTGCTTCAGGCCCTAGTGTGGTTCCGGCACGGCACGCTGAGCCTTTGGTTAATTCCTCTTCCTTGTGGGAAATGAGAGTTAAATTTGCCCGTCCAGACACCTCCAGCTAGTCTCTCATTGGTTCTCCCTATTCCTGTTCATTTTCCGCAGAAATTGCAAACTGGGCCAAACAGGAGGTTAAAGGCACTGACTCTCCAAGTGGGGAGAGTTAGTAAAGCGTCTGGAATGTTGCACCCGAGTACCAGGGGATGATAACTGAGACACATTTGAACACGTTTCCCGATCACACGGTAGATCATACTCTGGGTTCCAAACGCATGTTTTACCTGAAGGAAGAATCCCTTAAACCTGGAGAGTTGAGACCCATGGAATGCGTACCATGCAATATGACTTCAAAGGGTCTGCATTTGCTCACCGAACCTCACCAATCCTATCACTGCTGCGTTTATGCCGCTGTACACATGCTTGATTCTCTTTCGGAGACATATAAATCCATAGGTTTTAAGATTCTTACTAGTCAGGTATAATCTTAGGCGTTTAACATGGGGTGTTGAGTCCATTTCGTTGAGCAAGGAGTAGCTCTTGTCTATTACATATTTGGCTTATGGAATGGTATCTGTGCTAATTTCAATCTCTTGTTTTATGCAGCACCCCAACTCACCACTCCGTTTAAGCAAGCATAAGTTGGTTTTCTACATTTGAGACCCTGTTCTGTTTTGTAATTCAGTTCCTGTGTAGCCAAGTTTACATTCCGTGTATTAGTGATATCTTATGATATTTCTTTTTCTGTGTGACTTATTTCACTTAGAATCATCGTACCTGAATCCACTCATTATGCTGCTACGGGCCTGATGACATAGATTTCATTGCTGAGTGATATTGCATTGTACGTAAGTACCACAATGTCTTTATCCATTTTTCGCTTTCTGTGATATTGAACTTGTACCCTAAAGGAGGTTCTTGTAAACAGAGCCGTCCCAAACTTTGGGGTGGCTGTGTCTTTTTTATTTAATTTCCCTAAGCTATAGGACCATAAGTGGAAATGCCCTAGGCTCTGTTGCTTTGTTTTTTACATGTTTCAGGAAGCACCATACACTTCTCCAGAGTGGCTGTTGGCAATTTACATCCCGCCCATCAGCATAACAAGGCTCCCAGTTCTCCATGGCCTGTCCTGCCTTTCTGGATTTTACACTTTTTTCAGATGACCCTTTTGACCGGGGGGCAGTGAGACTTCATTTTAGTGCAGATTTCCTTTGCAAGCTTGCTTGGTTGGCCAAAAAGTGCGTATGCGTTTTTTCCTGAATATATTCAGGAAAAAACGCATACGCCCTTTTTGGCCAAGTGCATCATTGTGGACGTTCTGCCTCTTTTCCTATGGTTTACATGCAATTCCAGTCTACCTTCTGAAATCGGTTTCCTGCAATTCTGCCCTGCTTTCAAGTCCTCTTGGCAGCCTTACTTCAATATATTTTTGGACGATAGCTGTCATTTATAACTCTGCAGGTATGTGAATTACAGTGTCCCTGAGCTCCTTTCTTCAACTCGCTTTCTTGTGAGCTGGCCGCAACACCGCAGGATTGCTTCAGGCCCTAGTGTGGTTCCGGCATGGCACGCTGAGCCTTTGGTTAATTCCTCTTCCTGGTGGGAAATGACAGTTAAATTTGCCCGTCCAGATACGTCCAGTTAGTCTCTCATTGGTTCTCCCTATTCCTGTTCATTTTCCGCAGAAATTGCAAACTGGGCCAAACAGGAGGTTAAAGGCACTGAGTCTCCAAGTGGGGAGAGTGTTAGTAAAGCGTCTGGAATGTTGCACCCGAGTACCAGGGGATGAAAACTGAGACACACATGAACACGTTTCCCGATCACATGGTGGATCATACTCTGGGTTCCACATGCATGTTTTAGCTGAAGGAAGAATCCCTTAAACCTGGAGAGTTGAGACCCATGGAATTGGTACCATGCAATATGACTTCAAAGGGTCTGCATTTGCTCACCGAAGCTCACCAATCCTATCACTGCTGTGTTTATGCCGCTGTACACATGCTTGATTCTCTTTCGGAGACATATAAATCCATAGGTTTTAAGATTCTTTCTAGTCAGGTATAATCTTAGGCGTTTAATATGGGGTGTTGAGTCCATTTCGTTGAGCAAGGAGTAGCTCTTGTCTATTACATATTTGAATTATGGAACGGTATCTGTGCTAATTTCAATCTCTTGTTTTATGCAGCACCCCAACTCACCTTTCCCGTTAAGCAAGCATAAGTTGGTTTTCTACTTTTGAGACACTGTTCTGTTTTGTTATTCAGTTCCTGTGTAGCCAAGTTTACATTCCGTGTATTAGTGATATCTTATGATGTTTCTTTTTCTGTGTGACTTATTTCACTTAGAATCATCGTACCTGAATCCACTCATTATGCTGCTACAGGCCTGATGACATAGATTTCATTGCTGAGTGATATTGCATTGTACGTAAGTACCACAACTTCTTTATCTATTTTTCGCTTTCTGCGATATTGAACTTGTACCGTAAACGAGGTTCTCGTAAACAGATCCATCCCAAACTTTGGGGTGGCTGTGACTTTTTGATTTTAATTTCCCTAAGCTATAGGAACATAAGTGGAAGTGCTCTAGGCTCTGTTGCTTTGTTTTTTAGATGTTTCAGGAAACACCATACACTTCTCGAGAGTGGCTGTTGGCAATTTACATCCCGCCCATCAGTATAACAAGTCTCCCAGTTCTCCATGGCCTGTCCTGCCTTTCTGGTTTTTACACTTTTCTCAGATGGCCCTTTTGACTGGGGGGCAGTGAGACTTCATTGTAGTGCAGATTTCTTTTGCAAGCTTGTTTGGTTGGCCAAAAAGTGCGTATGTGTTTTTTCTTGAATATATTCAGGAAAAAACGCATACGTCCTTTTTGGCCAAGTGCATCATTGTGGACGTTCTGCCTCTTTTCCTATGCTTTACATGCAATTCCAGAGTTCCTCCTATAATAGGTTTCCTGCAATTCTGCCCCGCTTTCAAGTCCTCTTGGCAGCCTTACTTCAATATATTTTTGGACGATAGCTGTCATTTATAACTCTGCATGTTTGTGAATAACAGTGCCCCTGAGCTCCTTTCTTCAACTCGCTTTCTTGTGAGCTGGCCGCAACACCACAGGATTGCTACAGGCCCTAGTGTGGTTCCGGCATGTCACGCTGAGCCTTTGGTTAATTCCTCTTCCTTGTGGGAAATGAGAGTTAAATTTGCACGTCCAGACACCTGCAGCTAGTCTCTCATGGGTTCTCCCTATTCCTGTTCATTTTCCGCAGAAATTGCAAAGTGGGCCAAACAGGAGGTTAAAAGCACTGACTCTCCAAGTTGGGAGAGTGCTGGTAAACCGTCTGGAATGTTGCACCCGAGTACCATCGGACGAAAACTGAGACACATTTGAATACGTTTCCCGATCACATGGTGGATCATACTCTGGGTTCCACATGCATGTTTTAGCTGAAGGAAGAATCCCTTAAACCTGGAGAGTTGAGACCCATGGAATCAGTACCATGAAATATGACTTCAAAGGGTCTGCATTTGCTCACCGAACCTCACCAATCCTATCACTGCTGCGTTTATGCCGCTGTACACATGCTTGATTCTCTTTCAGAGACATATAAATCCATAGGTTTTAAGATTCTTACTAGTCAGGTATAATCTTAGGCGTTTAACATGGGGTGTTGAGTCCATTTCGTTGAGCAAGGAGTAGCTCTTGTCTATTACATCTTTGGCTTATGGAACGGTATCTGTGCTAATTTCAATCTCTGGTTTTATGCAGCACCCCAACTCACCTTTCCCCTTAAGCAAGCATAATTTGGTTTTCTACATTTGAGACCCTGTTCTGTTTTGTAATTCAGTTCCTGTGTAGCCAAGTTTACATTCCGTGTAGTAGTGATATCTTATGATGTATCTTTTTCTGTGTGAATTATTTCACTTAGAATCATCGTACCTGATTCCACTCATTATTCTGCTACGGGCCTGATGACATAGATTTCATTGCTGAGTGATATTGCATTGTAGGTAAGTACCACAACGTCTTTATCCATTTTTCGCTTTCTGCGATATTGGGCTTGTACTGTAAACGAGGTTCTTGTAAACAGTGCTGGCCAAATTTTGGGGTGGCTGTGTCTTTTTGATTTTAATTTTCCTAAGCTATAGGACCATAAGTGGAAGTGCCCTAGGCTCTGTTGCTTTGTTTTTTAGATGTTTCAGGAAACACCATACACTTCTCCAGAGTGGCTGTTGGCAATTTACATCCCGCCCATCAGCATAACAAGGCTCCCAGTTCTCCATGGCCTGTCCTGCCTTTCTGGATTTTACACTTTTTTCAGATGGCCCTTTTGACCAGTTAGATGTGAGACTTCATTGTAGTGCAGATTTCCTTTGCAAGCTTGCTTGGTTGGCCAAAAAGGGCGTATGCTTTTTTTCCTGAATATATTCAGGACAAACGCATATGCCGTTTTGCGCCAAGGGCATCATTGAGGACGGTCTACCTCTTTTCCCATGCTTTAAATGCAATTCCAGTCTACCTCCTGAAATCGGTTTCCTGCAATTCTGCCCCGCTTTGAAGTCCTCTTGGCAGCCTTACTTCAATATATTTTTGGACGAAAGCTGTCATTTTTAACTCTGCAGGTGTGTGAATGAGAGTGCCCCTGAGCTTCTTTATTCAACTCACTTTCTTGTGAGCTGGCCACAACACAGCAGGATTGCTTCAGGCCCTAGTGTAGTTCTGGCATGGCACGCTGAGCCTTTAGTTAATTCCTCTTCCTGGTGGGAAATGAAAGTTAAATTTGCCCGTCCAGACACCTCCAGCTAGTCTCTCACTCTTTCTCCCTATTCCTGTTCATCTTACGTAGAAATTGCAAACTGGGACAAACAGGAGGTTAAAGGCACTGACTCTCCAAGTTGGGAGAGTGTTAGTAAAGCGTCTGGAATGTTGCACCCGAGTACCAGGGGATGAAAACTGAGACACATTTGAACACGTTTCCCGATCACACGGTGGATCATACTCTGGGTTCCACATGCATGTTTTAGCTGAAGGAAGAATCCCTTAAACCTGGAGAGTTGAGACCCATGGAATCGGTACCATGCAATATGACTTCAAAGGGTCTGCATTTGCTCACCGAACCTCACCAATCCTATCACTGCTGCATTTATGCCACTGTACACACGCTTGATTCTCTTTCGGAGACATATAAATCCATAGGTTTTAAGATTCTTACTAGTCAGGTATATTCTTAGGCGTTTAATATGGGGTGCTGAGTCAACTTCCTTGAGCAAGGAGTAGCTCTTCTCTATTACATATTTGGCTTATGGAATGGTATCTGTTCTAATTTCAATCTCTGGTTTTATGCGGCACCCCAACTCACCTTTCCCCTTAAGCAAGCATAAGTTGGTTTTCTACATTTGAGACCCTGTTCTGTTTTGTAATTCAGTTCCTGTGTAGCCAAGTTTACATTCCGTGTAGTAGTGATATCTTATGATGTTTCTTTTTCTGTGTGACTTATTTCACTTAGAATCATCATACCTGAATCCAGTCATTTTGGTGCTATGGGCTTGATGACATAGATTTCATTGCTGAGTGATATTGCATTGTACGTAAGTACCACAACTTCTTTATCCATTTTTCGCTTTCTGCGATATTGAACTTGTACTGTAAACGAGTTTCTTGTCAACAGAGCCATCCCAAACTTTGGGGTGGCTGTGTCTTTTTGATTTTAATTTCCCTAAGATATAGGACCATAAGTGGAAGTGCCCTAGGCTCTCTTGCTTTGTTTTTTAGATGTTTCAGGAAACACCATACATTTCTCCAGAGTGGCTGTTGGCAATTTACATCCCACCCATCAGCATAACAAGGCTCCCAGTTCTCCATGGCCTGTCCTGCCTTTCTGGATTTTACACTTTTTTCAGATGGCCCTTTTGGCCACTGGGCAGTGAGACTTCATTGTAGTGCAGATTTCCTTTGCAAGCTTGCTTGGCTGCCCAAAAAGTGCGTATGGGTTTTTTCCTGAATATATGAAGGAAAACAGGCATACGCACTTTTTGGCCAAGTGCATCATGGTGGACGTTCTGCCTCTTTTCCTATGCTTTACATGCAATTCCAGTCTACCTCCTGAAATCGGTTTCCTGCAATTCTGCCGCGCTTTCAAGTCCTCTTGGCAGCCTTACTTCAATATATTTTTGGACAATAGCTGTCATTTATAACTCTGCAGGTTTGTGAATTACAGTGTCCCTGAGCTCCTTTCTTCAACTCGCTTTCTTGTGAGCTGGCCGCAACACCGCAGGATTGCTTCAGGCCCTAGTGTGGATCCGGCACGACATGATGAGCCTTTGGTTAATTCCTCTTCCTGGTGGGAAATGAGAGTTAAATTTGCCCGTCCAGACAACTCCAGCTAGTCTCTCATTGGTTCTCCCTATTCCTGTTCATCTTACGCAGAATTTGCAAACTGGGCCACAGACGAGGTTAAAGGCACTGACTCTCCACGTGGGGAGAGTGTTAGTAAAGCATCTGGATTGTTGCACCCGAGTACCAGGGGATGAAATCTGAGACATATTTGAACACGTTTCCCGATCACACGGTGGATCATACTCTGGGTTCCACATGCATGTTTTAGCTGAAGGAAGAATCCCTTAAACCTGGAGAGTTGAGACCCATGGAATGGGTACCATGCAATATGACTTCAAAGGGTCTGCATTTGCTCACTGAACCTCACCAATCCTATCACTGCTGCGTTTATGCCGCTGTACACACGCTTGATTCTCTTTCGGAGACATATAAATCCATAGGTTTTAAGATTCTTACTAGTCAGGTGTATTCTTAGGCATTTAATATGGGGTGTTGGATCCACTTCGTTGAGCAAGGAGTAGCTCTTGTCTAATACATATTTGGCTTATGGAACGGTATCTGTACTAATTTCAATCTCTGGTTTTATGCAGGACCCCAACTCATCTTTCCCCTTAAGCAAGGATAAGTTGGTTTTCTACATTTGAGACCCTGTTCTGTTTTGTAATTCAGTTCCTGTGCAGCCAAGTTTACATTCCGTGTATTAGTGATATCTTAGGATGTTTCTTTTCCTGTGTGACTTATTTCTCTTAGAATCATCGTACCTGAATCCACTCATTATGCTGCTATGCGCCTGATGACATAGATTTCATTGCTGAGTGATATTGCATTATACGTAAGTACCACAACTTCTTTATACATTTTTCGCTTTCTGTGATATTGAACTTGTACCGTAAATGAGGTTCTTGTAAACAGAGCCGGCGTAAATTTTGGGGTGGCTGTGTCTTTTTGATTTTAATTTCCCTAAGCTATATGACCATAAGTGGAAGTGCCCTAGGCTCTGTTGCTTTGTTTTTTAGATGTTTCAGGAAACACCATACACTTCTCCAGAGTGGCTGTTGGCAAATTACATCCCGCCCATCAGCATAACAAGGCACCCAGTTCTCCATGGCCTGTCCTGCCTTTCTGGATTTTACACTTTTTTCAGATGGCCCTTTTGACCGGAGGGCAGTGAGACTTCATTGTAGTGCAGATTTCCTTTGCAAGCTTGCTTGGTTGGCCAAAAAGTGCGTATGCTTTTTTTCCTGTATATATTCAGGACAAACGCATATGCCCTTTTTCGCCAAGTGCATCATTGTGGACGGTCTCCCTCTTTTCCCATGCTTTAAATGCAATTCCAGTCTACCTCCTGAAATCGGTTTCCTGCAATTCTGCCCCGCATTCAAGTCCTCTTGGCAGCCTTGCTTCAATATATTTTTGGACGAAAGCTGTCATTTTTAACTCTGCAGCTGTGTGAATGAGAGTGCCCCTGAGCTCCTTTCTTCAACTCACTTTCTTTTGAGCTGGCCGCAACACCACAGGATTGCTTCAGGCCCTAGTGTAGTTCTGGCACGGCACAGTGAGCCTTTGGTTAATTCCTCTTCCTGGTGGGAAATGAAAGTTAAATTTGCCCGTCCAGACACCTCCAGCTAGTCTCTCACTGGTTCTCCCTATTCCTGTTCATCTTATGCAGAAATTGCAAACTGGGCCAAACAGGAGGTTAAAGGCACTGACGCTCCAAGTGAGGAGAGTGTTAGTAAAGCGTCTGGAATGTTGCACCCGAGTACCAGGTGACGAAAACTGAGACACATTTGAACACGTTTCCCGATCACATGGTGGATCATACTCTGGATTCCACATGCATGTTTTAGCTGAAGGAAGAATCCCTTAAACCTGGAGAGTTGAGACCCATGGAATGGGTACCATGCAATATGACTTCAAAGGGTCTGCATTTGCTCACCAAACCTCACCAATCCTATCACTGCTGCGTTTATGCCACTGTACACACGCTTGATTCTCTTTCAGAGACATAGAAATCCATAGGTTTTAAGATTTTTACTAGTCAGGTATATTCTTAGACGTTTAATATGGGGTGCTGAGTCCACTTCCTTGAGCAAGGAGTAGCTCTTGTCTATTACATATTTGGCTTATGGAACGGTATCTGTGCTAATTTCAATCTCTGATTTTATGCAGCACCCCAACTCACCTTTCCCCTTAAGCAAACATGGGTTGGTTTTCTACATTTGAGACCCTATTCTGTTTTGTAATTCAGTTCCTGAGTAGCCAAGTTTACATTCCGTGTAGTAGTGATATCTTATGATGTTTCTTTTTTTGTGTGACTTATTTCCCTTAGAATCATCGTACCTGAATCCACTCATTATGCTGCTACGGGCCTGATGACATAGATTTCATTGCTGAGTGATATTGCATTGTAAGTAAGTACCACAACTTCTCTATCCATTTTTTGCTTTCTGTGATATTGAACTTGTACCGTAAATGAGGTTCTTGTAAACACAGCCGTCCCAAATTTTGGGGTGGCTGTGTCTTTTTGATTTTAATTTCTCTAAGCTATAGGACCATAAGTGGAAGTGCCCTAGTCTCTGTTGCTTTGTTTTTTAGATGTTTCAGGAAACACCATACACTTCTCCAGAGTGGCTGTTGGCAATTTACATCCCGCCCATCAGCATAACAAGGTTCCCAGTTCTCCATGGCCTGTCCTGCCTTTCTGGATTTTACACTTTTTTGGGATGGCCCTTTTGACCGGGGAGCAGTGAGACTTCATTGTAGTGCAGATTTCCTTTGCAAGCTTGCTTGGTTGGCCAAAAAGGGCGTATGCATTTTTTCCTGAATATATTCAGGAAAAAACGCATACGCCCTTTTTGGCCAAGTTCATCATTGTGGACGTTCTGCCTCTTTTCCTATGCTTTACATGCAATTCCAGTCTACGTCCTGAAATCGGTTTCCTGCAATACTACCCTGCTTTCAAGTCCTCTTGGCAGCCTTACTTCAATATATTTTTGGACGATAGCTGTCCTTTATAACTCTGCAGGTATGTGAATTACAGTGTCCCTGAGCTCCTTTCTTCAACTGGCTTTCTTGTGAGCTGGCCGCAATACCGCAGGATTGCTTCAGGCCCTAGTGTGGTTCCGGCATGGCACGCTGAGCCTTTGGTTAATTCCTCTTCCTGGTGGGAAATGAGAGTTAAATTTGCCCGTCCAGGCACCTCCAACTAGTCTCTCATTGGTTCTCCCTATTCCTGTTCATTTTCTGCAGAAATTGCAAACTGGGCCAAACAGGAGGTTAAAGGTACTGACTCTCCATGTGGGGAGAGAGTTAGTAAAGCGTCTGGAATGTTGCACCCGAGTACCTGGGGACGAAAACTGAGAAACATTTGAACACGTTTCCCGATCACACGGTGGATCATACTCTGGGTTCCACATGCATGTTTTAGCTGAAGGAAGAATCCCTTAAACCTGGAGAGTTGAGGCCCATGGAATGGGTACCATGCAATATGACTTCAAAGGGTCTGCATTTGCTCACCGAACCTCACCAATCCTATCACTGCTGCGTTTATGCTGCTGTACACATGCTTGATTCTCTTTCAGAGACATATAAATCCATAGGTTTTAAGATTCTTACTAGTCAGGTATATTCTTAGGTGTTTAATATGGGGTGTTGAGTCCACTTCGTTGAGCAAGGAGTAGCTCTTGTCTATTACATCTTTGGCTTATGGAACGGTATCTGTGCTAATTTCAATCTCTGGTTTCATGCAGCACCCCAACTCACCATTCCCCTTAAGCAAGCATAAGTTGGTTTTCTACATTTGAGACCCTATTCTGTTTTGTAATTCAGTTCCTGAGTAGCCAAGGTTACATTCCGTGTAGTAGTGATATCTTATGATGTTTCTTTTTCTGTGTGACTTATTTCCCTTAGAATCATCGTACCTGAATCCACTCATTATGCTGCTACGGGCCTGATGACATAGATTTCATTGCTGAGTGATATTGCATTGTAAGTAAATACCACAACTTCTCTATCCATTTTTCGCTTTCTGTGATATTGAACTTGTACCATAAATGAGGTTCTTGTAAACAGAGCCGTCCCAAATTTTGGGGTGGCTGTGTCTTTTTGATTTTAATTTCTCTAAGCTATAGGACCATAAGTGGAAGTGCCCTTGTCTCTGTTGCTTTGTTTTTTAGATGTTTCAGGAAACACCATACACTTCTCCAGAGTGGCTGTTGGCAATTTACATCCCGCCCATCGCATATCAAGGCTCCCAGTTCTCCATGGCCAGTCCTGCCTTTCTGGATTTTACACTTTTTACAGATGGCCCTTTTGACCGGGGGTCAGTGAGACTTCATTGTAGTGCAGATTTCCTTTGCAAGCTTGCTTGGTTGGCCAAAAAGGGCGTATGCGTTTTTTCCTGAATATATTCAGGAAAAAACACATACACCCTTTTTGGCCAAGTGCATCATTGTGGACGTTCTGCCTCTTTTCCTATGCTTTACATGCAATTCCAGTCTACCTCCTGAAATCGGTTTCCTGCAATTCTGCCCCGCTTTCAAGTCCTCTTGGCAGCCTTACTTCAATATATTTTTGGATGATAGCTGTCATTTATAACTCTGCAGGTTTGTGAATTACAGTGCCCCTGAGCTCCTTTCTTCAACTCGCTTTCTTGTGAGCTGGCCGCAACACCGCAGGATTGCTTCAGGCCCTAGTGTGGATCCGGCACGACATGATGAGCCTTTGGTTAATTCCTCTTCCTGGTGGGAAATGAGAGTTAAATTTGCCCGTCCAGACACCTCCAGCTAGTCTGTCATTGGTTCTCCCTATTCCTGTTTATTTTCCGCATTAATTGCAAACTGCGCCAAACAGGAGGTTAAAGGCATTGACTCTGCAAGTGGGGAGAGTGTTAGTAAAGCATATGGAATGTT
Organism: Orcinus orca; assembly: GCF_937001465.1. Taxonomy (NCBI): domain Eukaryota; kingdom Metazoa; phylum Chordata; class Mammalia; order Artiodactyla; family Delphinidae; genus Orcinus; species Orcinus orca. The sequence continues at coordinate 64,949,238 of NC_064562.1, read as the reverse complement.
GCACTTGAGTACCAGGGGACGAAAACTGAGACACATTTGAACACGTTTCCCGATCACACGGTGGATCATACTCTGGGTCCACATGCATGTTTTAGCTGAAGGAAGAATCCCTTAAACCTGGAGAGTTGAGACCCATGGAATGGGTACCATGCAATATGACTTCAAAGGGTCTGCATTTGCTCACCGAACCTCACCAATTCTATCACTGCTGCGTTTATGCCACTGTACACACGCTTGTTTCTCTTTTGGAGACATATCAATCCATAGGATTTAAGATTATTACGGGTCAGGTATATTCTTAGGCGTTTAATATGGGGTGTTGAGTCCACTTCGATGAGCAAGGAGTAGCTCTTGTCTATTACATATTTGGCTTATGGAACGGTATCTGTGCTAATTTCAATCTCTGGTTTTATGCAGCACCCCAACTCACCTTTCCCCTTAAGCAAGCATAAGTTGGTTTTCTACATTTGAGACCCTGTTCTGTTTTGTAATTCAGTTGCTGTGTAGCCAAGTTTACATTCCGTGTATAGTGATATCTTATGATGTTTCTTTTTCTGTATGACTTATTTCACTTAGAATGATCGTACCTGAATCCACTCATTATGCTGCTACGGGACTTAAAACATAGATTTCATTGCTGAGTGATATTGCATTGTACGTAAGTACCACAACTTCTTTATCCATTTTTCACTTTCTGCGATTTTGAACTTGTACCGTAAACGAGGTTCTTGTTAACAGAGCCATCCCAAACTTTGGGGTGGCTGTGTGTTTTTGATTTTAATTTCCCTAAGATATAGGACCATAAGTGGAAGTGCCCTAGGCTCTGTTGCTTTGTTTTTAGATGTTTCAGGAAACACCATACACTTCTCCAGAGTGGCTGTTGGCAATTTACATCCCGCCCATCAGCATAACAAGGCTCCCAGTTCTCCATGGCCTGTCCTGCCTTTCTGGATTTTACACTTTATTCAGATGGTCCTTTTGACCATGGGGCAGTGAGACTTCATTGTAGTGCAGATTTCCTTTGCAAGCTTGCTTGGTTGGCCAAAAAGGGCGTATGCGTTTTTTCCTGAATATATTCAGGAAAAAACGCATATGCCCTTTTTGGCCAAGTGCATCATTGTGGACGTTCTGCCTCTTTTCCTATGCTTCACATGCAATTCCCGTCGACCTCCTGAAATCGGTTTCCTACAATTCTGCCCCGCTTTCAATTCCTCTTGGCAGCCTTACTTCAATATATTTTTGGACGATAGCTGTCATTTATAACTCTGCAGGTTTGTGAATTACAGTGCCCCTGAACTCCTTTCTTCAACTCACTTTCTTGTGAGCTGCCCGCAACACCACAGGATTGCTTCAGGCCCTAGTGTTGTTCCGGCACGGCACGCTGAGCCTTTGGTTAATTCCTCTTCCTGGTGGGAAATGAAAGTTAAATTTGCCCGTCCAGACACCTCCAGCTAGTCTCTCATTGGTTCTCCCTATTCCTGTTTATTTTCCGCATTAATTGCAAACTGGGCCAAACAGGAGGTTAAAGGCACTGACTCTCCAAGTGGGGAGAGTGTTAGTAAAGCGTCTGGAATGTTGCACTTGAGTACCAGGGGACGAAAACTGAGACACATTTGAACACGTTTCCCTATCACACAGTGGATCATACTCTGGGTACACATGCATGTTTTAGCTGAAGGAAGAATCCCTTAAACCTGGAGAGTTGAGACCCATGGAATGGGTACCATGCAATATGACTTCAAAGGGTCTGCATTTGCTCACCGAACCTCACCAATCCTATCACTGCTGCGTTTATGCCACTGTACACACGCTTGATTCTCTTTCGGAGACATATCAATCCATAGGATTTAAGATTCTTACTAGTCAGGTATATTCTTAGGCATTTAATATGGGGTGTTGAGTCCACTTCGTTGAGCAAGGAGTAGCTCTTGTCTATTACATATTTGGCTTACGGAACGGTATCTGTGCTAATTTCAATCTCTGGTTTTATGCAGCACCCCAAGTCACCTTTCACCTTAAGCAAGCATAAGTTGGTTTTCTACATTTGAGTCCCTGTTCTGTTTTGTATTTCAGTTCCTTTGTAGCCAAGTTTACATTCCGTGTATTAGTGGTATCTTATGATGTTTCTTTTTCTGTGTGACTTATTTCACTTAGAATCATCGTAACTGAATCCACTCATTATGCTGCTATGGGCCTGATGACATAGATTTCATTGCTGAGTGATATTGCATTGTACGTAAGTACCACAACTTCTTTACCCATTTTTCGCTTTCTGTGATATTGAACATATACCGTAAACGAGGTTCTTGTAAACAGAGCCATCCCAAACATTGGGGTGGCTGTGTGTTTTTGATTTTAATTTCCCTAAGGTATAGGACCATAAGTGGAAGTGTCCTAGGCTCTGTTGCTTTGTTTTTTAGATGTTTCAGGAAACACCATACACTTCTCCAGAGTTTCTGTTGGCAGTTTACATCCGGCCCATCAGCATAACAAGGCTCCCAGTTCTCCATGGCCTGTCCTGCCTTTCTGGACTTTACATTTTTTTCAGATGGCCCTTTTGACCAGGGGGCAGTTTGACTTCATTGTAGTGCAGATTTCCTTTGCAAGCTTGCTTGGTTGGCCAAAAAGTGCGTATGCGTGTTTTCCTGAATATATTCAGGAAAACACGCATACGCCCTTTTTGGCCAAGTGCATCATTGTGGACGTTCTGCCTCTTTTCCTATGCTTTACATGCAATTCCAGTCTACCTCCTGAGATCGGTTTCCTGCAATTCTGCACCGCTTTCAAGTCCTCTTGGCAGCCTTACTTCAATATATTTTTGGACGATAGCTGTCACTTATAACTCTGCCGGTTTCTGAATTAGAGTGCCCCTGAGGTCCTTTCTTCAACTCGCTTTCTTGTGAGCTGGCTGCAACACCGCAGGAATGCTTTAGGCCCAAGTGTGGTTGTGGCATGGCATGCTGAGCCTTTGGTTAATTCCTCTTCCTGGTGGGAAATGAGAGTTAAATTTGCCCGTCCAGACACCTCCAGCTAGTCTCTCATTGGTTCTCCCTATTCCTGTTCATTTTCCGCAGAAATTGCAAACATGGCCAAACAGGAGGTTAAAGGCACTGAGTCTCCAAGTGGGGAGAGTGTTAGTAAAGCGTCTGGAATGTTGCACTCGAGTACCAGGGGACGAAAACTGAGACACATTTGAACACGTTTCCCGATCACATGGTGGATCATACTCTGGGTTCCACATGCATGTTTTAGCTGAAGGAAGAATCCCTTAAACCTGGAGAGTTGAGACCCATGGAATGGGTGCCATGCACTATGACTTCAAAGGGTCTGCATTTGCTCACCGAACCTCACCAATCCTATCACTGCTGCGTTTATGCCGCTGTACACACGCTTGATTCTCCTTCGGAGACATATAAATCCATAGGTTTTAAGATTCTTACTAGTCAGGTATATTCTTAGGCGTTTAATATGGGGTGTTGAGTCCACTTCGTTGAGCAAGGAGTAGCTCTTGTCTATTACATATTTGGCTTATGGAACGGTATCTGTGCTAATTTCAATCTCTGGTTTTATGCAGCACCCCAACTCACCACTCCGTTTAAGCAAGCATAAGTTGGTTTTCTACATTTGAGACCCTGTTCTGTTTTGTAATTCAGTTCCTGTGTAGCCAAGTTTACGTTCCGTGTATTAGTGATATCTTATGATGTTTCTTTTTCTGTGTGACTTATTTCACTTAGCATCATCATACGTGAATCCACTCATTATGCTGCTACAGGCCTGATGACATATTTCATTGCTGAGTGATATTGCATTGTACGTAAGTACCACATCTTCTTTATCCATTTTTCGCTTTCTGTGATATTGAACTTGTACCGTAAACGAGGTTCTTATAAACAGAGCCGTCCAAAACTTTTGGGTGGCTGTGTCTTTTTGATTTTAATTTCCCTAAGCTATAGAACCATAAGTGGAAGTGCCCTAGGCTCTGTTGCTTTGTTTTTTAGATGTTTCAGGAAACACCATACACTTCTCCAGAGTGGCTGTTGGCAATTTACATCCCGCCCATCAGCATAACAAGGCTCCTAGTTCTCCATGGCCTGTCCTCCCTTTCTGGATTTTACACTTTTTTCAGATGTCCATTTTCACCGGGGGGCAGTGAGACATCATTGTAGTGCAGATTTCCTTTGCAAGCTTGCTTGGTTGGCCAAAAAGTGCGTATGCGTTTTTTCCTGAATATATTCAGGAAAAAACACATACGCCCTTTTTGGCCAAGTGCATCATTGTGGACGTTCTGCCTCTTTTCCTATGCTTTACATGCAATTCCAGTCTACCTCCTGAAATCGGTTTCCTGCAATTCTGCCCCACTTTCAAGTCCTCTTGGCAGCCTTACTTCAATATATTTTTGGACGATAGCAGTCATTTATAACTCTGCAGGTTTGTGAATTACAGTGCCCCTGAGTTCCTTTCTTCAACTCGCTTTCTTGTGAGCTTGCCGCAACACCGCACGATTGCTTCAGGCCCTAGTGTGTTTCCGGCATGGCACACTGAGCCTTTCGTTAATTCCTCTTCCTGGTGAGAAATGACAGTTAAATTTGCCCGTCCAGACACCTCCAGCTAGTCTCTCATTGGTTCTCCCTATTCCTGTTCATCTTACGCAGAAATTGCAAACTGTGCCAAACAGGAGGTTAAAGGCACTGACTCTCCAAGTGGGGAGAGTGTTAGTAAAGCGTCTGAAATTTTGCACCCGAGTACCAGGGAACGAAAACTGAGACACATTTGAACACGTTTCTCGATCACACGGTGGATCATACTCTGGGTTCCACATGCATGTTTTACCTGAAGGAAGAATGCCTTAAACCTGCAGAGTTGAGACCCATGGAATGGGTACCATGCAATATGACTTCAAAGGGTCTACATTTGCTCACTGAACCTCACCAATCCTATCACTGCTGCGTTTATGCCGCTGTACACACGCTTGATTCTCTTTCGGAGACATATAAATGCATAGGTTTTAAGTTTCTTACTAGTCAGTTATATTCTTAGGCGTTTAATATGGGGTGTTGTGTTCACTTCGTTGAGCATGGAGTAGCTCTTGTCTATTACATATTTGGCTTATGGAACGGTATCTGTGCTAATTTCAATCTCTGGTTTTATGCAGCACCCCAACTCACCTTTCTCTTTAAGCAAGCATAAGTTGGTTTTCTACATTTGAAACCCTGTTCTGTTTTGTAATTCAGTTCCTGTGTAGCCAAGTTTACATTCCGTGTAGTAGTGATAACTTATGATATTTCTTTTTCTGTATGACTTATTTCACTTAGAATCATCGTACCTGAATCCACTCATTATGCTGCTACGGGCCTGATGACATAGATTTCATTGCTGAGTGATATTGCATTGTATGTAAGTACCAAAACTTCTTTATCCATTTTTCGCTTTCTGTGATATTGAACTTATACCATAAACGAGGTTCTTGTAAACAGAGCCGTCCCAAACTTTGGGGTGGCTGTGTCTTTTTGATTTTAATTTCCCTAAGCTATAGGACCATAAGTGGAAGTGCCTTAGGCTCTGTTGCTTTGTTTCTTAGATGTTTCAGGAAACACCATACACTTCTCCAGAGTGGCTTTTGGCAATTTACATCCCGCCCATCAGCATAACAACACCCCCAGTTCTCCATGGCCTGTCCTGCCTTTCTGGATTTTACAATTTTTTCAGATGGCACTTTTGACCGGGGGGCAGTGAGACTTCATTGTAGTGCAGATTTCCGTTGCAAGCTTGCTTGGTTGGCCAAAAAGGGCGTATGCGTTTTTTCCTGAATATATTCAGGAAAAAACGCATACGCCCTTTTTGGCCAAGTGCATCATTGTGGACGTTCTGCCTCTTTTCCTATGCTTTACATGCAATTCCAGTCGACCTCCTGAAATTGGTTTCCTGCAATTCTGCCCCGCTTTCAAGTCCTCTTGGCAGCCTTACTTCAATATATTTTTGGACGATAGCTGTCATTTATAACTCTGCAGGTTTGTGAATTACAGTGCCCCTGAACTCCTTTCTTCAACTCGCTTTCTTGTGAGCTGCCCGCAACACCACAGGATTGCTTCAGGCCCTAGTGTTGTTCCGGCACGGCACGCTGAGCCTTTGGTTAATTCCTCTTCCTGGTGGGAAATGAAAGTTAAATTTGCCCGTCCAGACACCTCCAGCTAGTCTCTCATTGGTTCTCCCTATTCCTGTTTATTTTCCGCATTAATTGCAAACTGGGCCAAACAGGAGGTTAAAGGCACTGACTCTCCAAGTGGGGAGAGTGTTAGTAAAGCGTCTGGAATGTTGCACTTGAGTACCAGGGGACGAAAACTGAGACACATTTGAACACGTTTCCCTATCACACGGTGGATCATACTCTGGGTCCACATGCATGTTTTAGCTGAAGGAAGAATCCCTTAAACCTGGAGAGTTGAGACCCATGGAATGGGTACCATGCAATATGACTTCAAAGGGTCTGCATTTGCTCACCGAACCTCACCAATCCTATCACTGCTGCGTTTATGCCACTGTACACACGCTTGATTCTCTTTCGGAGACATATCAATCCATAGGATTTAAGATTCTTACTAGTCAGGTATATTCTTAGGCATTTAATATGGGGTGTTGAGTCCACTTCGTTGAGCAAGGAGTAGCTCTTGTCTATTACATATTTGGCTTACGGAACGGTATCTGTGCTAATTTCAATCTCTGGTTTTATGCAGCACCCCAAGTCACCTTTCACCTTAAGCAAGCATAAGTTGGTTTTCTACATTTGAGTCCCTGTTCTGTTTTGTATTTCAGTTCCTTTGTAGCCAAGTTTACATTCCGTGTATTAGTGGTATCTTATGATGTTTCTTTTTCTGTGTGACTTATTTCACTTAGAATCATCGTAACTGAATCCACTCATTATGCTGCTATGGGCCTGATGACATAGATTTCATTGCTGAGTGATATTGCATTGTACGTAAGTACCACAACTTCTTTACCCATTTTTCGCTTTCTGTGATATTGAACATATACCGTAAACGAGGTTCTTGTAAACAGAGCCATCCCAAACATTGGGGTGGCTGTGTGTTTTTGATTTTAATTTCCCTAAGGTATAGGACCATAAGTGGAAGTGTCCTAGGCTCTGTTGCTTTGTTTTTTAGATGTTTCAGGAAACACCATACACTTCTCCAGAGTTTCTGTTGGCAGTTTACATCCCGCCCATCAGCATAACAAGGCTCCCAGTTCTCCATGGCCTGTCCTGCCTTTCTGGACTTTACACTTTTTTCAGATGGCCCTTTTGACCAGGGGGCAGTGAGACTTCATTGTAGTGCAGATTTCCTTTGCAAGCTTGCTTGGTTGGCCAAAAAGTGCGTATGCGTGTTTTCCTGAATATATTCAGGAAAACACGCATACGCCCTTTTTGGCCAAGTGCATCATTGTGGACGTTCTGCCTCTTTTCCTATGCTTTACATGCAATTCCACTCTACCTCCTGAGATCGGTTTCCTGCAATTCTGCACCGCTTTCAAGTCCTCTTGGCAGCCTTACTTCAATATATTTTTGGACGATAGCTGTCACTTATAACTCTGCCGGTTTCTGAATTAGAGTGCCCCTGAGGTCCTTTCTTCAACTCGCTTTCTTGTGAGCTGGCTGCAACACCGCAGGAATGCTTCAGGCCCAAGTGTGTTTGTGGCATGGCATGCTGAGCCTTTGGGTAATTCCTCTTCCTGGTGGAAAATGAGCATTAAATTTACCCATCCAGACAACTCCAGCTAGTCTCTCATGGGTTTTCCCTATTCCTGTTCATTTTCCGCAGAAATTGCAAACTCGGCCAAACAGGAGGTTAAAGGCACTGACTCTCCAAGTGGGGAAAGTGTTAGTAAAGCGTCTGGAATGTTGCACCCGAGTACCAGGGGACGAAAACTGAGACACATTTGAACATGTTTCCCGATCACACGGTGGATCATACTCTGGGTTCCACATGCATATTTTAGCTGAAAGAAGAATCCCTTAAACCAGGAGAGTTGAGACCCATGGAATGGGTACCATGTAATATGACTTCAAAGGGTCTGCATTTGCTCACCGAACCTCACCAATCCTATCACTGCTGCGTTTATGCCGCTATACACATGCTTGATTCTCTTTCGGAGACATATAAATCCATAGGTTTTAAGATTCTTACTAGTCAGGTATATTCTTAGGCGTTTAATATGGGGTGTTGAGTCCACTTCGTTGAGCAAGGAGTAGGTCTTGTCTATTACATATTTGGCTTATGGAACGGTATCTGTGCTAATTTCAATCTCTGGTTTTATGCAGCACCCCAACACACCTTTCCCCTTAAGCAAGCATAAGTTGGTTTTCTGCATTTGAGACCCTGTTCTGTTTTGTAATTCAGTTCCTGTGTAGCCAAGTTTACATTCCGTGTAGTAGTGATATCTTATGATGTTTCCTTTTCTGTGTGACTTACTTCACTTAGAATCATCGCACCTGAATCCACTCATTATGCTGGTACGGGCCTGATGACATAGATTTCATTGCTGAGTGATATTGCATTGTACGTAAGTACCACAACTTCTTTATCCATTTTTCACTTTCTGCGATATTGAACTTGTACCGTAAACGAGGTTCTTGTAAAGAGAGCCATCCCAAACTCTAGGGTGGCTGTGTCTTTTTGATTTTAATTTCCCTAAGCTATAGGACCATAAGTGGAAGTGCCCTAGGCTCTGTTGCTTTGTTTTTTGGATGTTTTAGGAAACACCATACACTTCTCCAGAGTGGCTGTTGGCAATATACATCCCGCCCATCAGCATAACAAGGCTCCCAGTTCTCCATGGCCTGTCCTGCTTTTCTGGATTTACACTTTTTTCAGATGTCCCTTTTGACCGGGGGGCAGTGAGACTTCATTGTAGTGCAGATTTTCTTTGCAAGCTTGCTTGGTTGGCCAAAAAGGGCGTATGCGTTTTTTCCTGAATATATTCAGGAAAAAACGCATACGCCCTTTTTGGCTGAGTGCATCATTGTGGACGTTCTGCCTCTTTTCCTATGCTTTACATGCAATTCCAGTCTACCTCCTGAAATCGGTTTCCTGCAATTCTGCCCCGCTTTCAATTCCTGTTGGCAGACTTACTTCAATATATTTTTGAACGATAGCTTTCATTTATAACTCTGCAGGTTTGTGAATGACAGTGCCCCTGAGGTCCTTTCTTCAACTCGCTTTCTTGTGAGCTGGCCGCAACACCGCAGGATTGCTTCAGTCCCTAGTGTGGTTCCGACATGGCACACTGAGGCTTTGGTTAATTCCTCTTCCTGGTGGGAAATGAGAGTTAAATTTGCCCGTCCAGACACCTCCAGATAGTCTCTCATGGGTTCTCCCTATTCCTGTTCATTTTCCGCAGAAATTGCAAACTGGGCCAAACAGGAGGTTAAAGGCACTGACTCTCCAAGTGGGGAGAGTGTTAGTAAAGCGTCTGGAATTTTGCACGCGAGTACCAGGGGACAAAAACTGAGTCACATTTGAACATGTTTCCCGATCACACGGTGGATCATACTCTGGGTTCCACATGCATGTTTTAGCTGAAGGAAGAATCCGTTAAACCTGGGGAGTTGAGACCCATGGAATGGGTAATATGCAATATGACTTCAAAGGGTCTGCATTTGCGCACCGATCCTCACCAATCCTATCACTGCTGCGTTTATGTCACTGTACACACGGTTGATTCTCTTTCGGAGACATATAAATCCATAGGTTTTAAGATTCTTACTAGTCAGGTATATTCTTAGGCGTTTAATATTGGGTGTTGAGTCCACTTCGTTGAGCAAGGAGTAGCTCTTGTCTATTACATATTTGGCTTATGGAACGGTATCTGTGCTACTTTCAAGCTCTGGTTTTATGCAGCACCCCAACTCACCTTTCCCCTTAAGCAAGCATAAGTTGGTTTTCTGCATTTGAGACCCTGTTCTGTTTTGTAATTCAGTTCCTGTTCAGCCAAGTTTACATTCCGTGTAGTAGTGATATCTTATGATCTTTCTTTTTCTGTGTGACTTATTTCACTTAGAATCATCGTACCTGAATCCACTCATTATGCTGCTACGGGCCTGATGACATAGATTTCATTGCTGAGTGATATTGCATTGTACGTAAGTACCACAACTTCTTTATCCATTTTTCGCTTTCTGTGATATTGCACTTCTACCGTACACGAGGTTCTTGTAAACAGAGCCGTCCCAAACTTTGGGGTGGCTGTTTCTTTTTGATTTTAATTTCCCTAAGCTATAGGACCATAAGTGGAAGTGCCCTAGGCTCTGTTGCTTTGTTTTTTAGATGTTTCAGGAAACACCATACACTTCTTCAGAGTGGCTGTTGGCAATTTACATCCCGCCCATCAGCATGACAAGGCTCCCAGTTCTCCATGGCCTGTCCTGCCTTTCTGGATTTTACACTTTTTTCAGATGTCCCTTTTGACCGGGGGGCAGTGAGACTTCATTGTACTGCAGATTTCCTTTGCAAGAAAGCTTGGTTGGCCAAAAAGGGCGTATGCGTTTTTTCCTGAATATATTCAGGAAAAAACGCATACGCCCTTTTTGGCCGAGTGAATCATTGTGGACGTTCTGCCTCTTTTCCTATGCTTTACATGCAATTCCAGTCTACCTCCTGAAATCGGTTTCCTGCAATTCTGCCCCGCTTTAAAGTCCTCTTGGCAGCCTTACTTCAATATATTTTTGGACGATAGCTGTCATTTATAACTCTGCAGGTTTGTGAATGACAGTGCCCCTGAGCTCCTTTCTTCAAATCGCTTTCTTGTGAGCTGGCCGCAACACAGCAGGATTGTTTCAGGCCCTAGTGTGGTTCCGGCATGGCACGCTGAGCCTTTGGTTAATTCCTCTTCCTGGTGGGAAATGAGAGTTAAATTTGCCCGTCCAGACACCTCCAGCTAGTCTCTCATTGGTTCTCCCTATTCCTGTTCATTTTCCGCAGAAATTGCAAACATGGCCAAACAGGAGGTTAAAGGCACTGAGTCTCCAAGTGGGGAGAGTGTTAGTAAAGCGTCTGGAATGTTGCACTCGAGTACTAGGGGACGAAAACTGAGACACATTTGAACACGTTTCCCGATCACATGGTGGATCATACTCTGGGTTCCACATGCATGTTTTAGCTGAAGGAAGAATCCCTTAAACCTGGAGAGTTGAGACCCATGGAATGGGTGCCATGCACTATGACTTCAAAGGGTCTGCATTTGCTCACCGAACCTCACCAATCCTATCACTGCTGCGTTTATGCCGCTGTACACACGCTTGATTCTCCTTCGGAGACATATAAATCCATAGGTTTTAAGATTCTTACTAGTCAGGTATATTCTTAGGCGTTTAATATGGGGTGTTGAGTCCACTTCGTTGAGCAAGGAGTAGCTCTTGTCTATTACATATTTGGCTTATGGAACGGTATCTGTGCTAATTTCAATCTCTGGTTTTATGCAGCACCCAAACTCACCTTTCCCCTTAAGCAAGCATAAGTTGGTTTTCTACATTTGAGACCCTGTTCTGTTTTGTAATTCAGTTCCTGTGTAGCCAAGTTTACGTTCCGTGTATTAGTGATATCTTATGATGTTTCTTTTTCTGTGTGACTTATTTCACTTAGCATTATCATACGTGAATCCACTCATTATGCTGCTACAGGCCTGATGACATATTTCATTGCCGAGTGATATTGCATTGTACGTAAGTACCACAACTTCTTTATCCATTTTTCGCTTTCTGTGATATTGAACTTGTACCGTAAACGAGGTTCTTATAAACAGAGCCGTCCCAAACTTTTGGGTGGCTGTGTCTTTTTGATTTTAATTTCCCTAAGCTATAGAACCATAAGTGGAAGTGCCCTAGGCTCTGTTGCTTTGTTTTTTAGATGTTTCAGGAAACACCATACACTTCTCCAGAGTGGCTGTTGGCAATTTACATCCCGCCCATCAGCATAACAAGGCTCCTAGTTCTCCATGGCCTGTCCTCCCTTTCTGGATTTTACACTTTTTTCAGATGTCCATTTTCACCGGGGGGCAGTGAGACATCATTGTAGTGCAGATTTCCTTTGCAAGCTTGCTTGGTTGGCCAAAAAGGGCGTATGCGTTTTTTCCTGAATATATTCAGGAAAAAACACATATGCCCTTTTTGGCCAAGTGCATCATTGTGGACGTTCTGCCTCTTTTCCTATGCTTTACATGCAATTCCAGTCTACCTCCTGTAATCGGTTTCCTGCAATTCTGCCCCACTTTCAAGTCCTCTTGGCAGCCTTACTTCAATATATTTTTGGACGATAGCAGTCATTTATAACTCTGCAGGTTTGTGAATTACAGTGCCCCTGAGTTCCTTTCTTCAACTCGCTTTCTTGTGAGCTTGCCGCAACACCGCACGATTGCTTCAGGCCCTAGTGTGTTTCCGGCATGGCACACTGAGCCTTTCGTTAATTCCTCTTCCTGGTGAGAAATGACAGTTAAATTTGCCCGTCCAGACACCTCCAGCTAGTCTCTCATTGGTTCTCCCTATTCCTGTTCATCTTACGCAGAAATTGCAAACTGTGCCAAACAGGAGGTTAAAGGCACTGACTCTCCAAGTGGGGAGAGTGTTAGTAAAGCGTCTGGAATTTTGCACCCGAGTACCAGGGGACGAAAACTGAGACACATTTGAACACGTTTCTCGGTCACACGGTGGATCATACTCTGGGTTCCACATGCATGTTTTACCTGAAGGAAGAATGCCTTAAACCTGCAGAGTTGAGACCCATGGAATGGGTACCATGCAATATGACTTCAAAGGGTCTGCATTTGCTCACCGAACCTCACCAATCCTATCACTGCTGCGTTTATGCCGCTGTACACATGCTTGATTCTCTTTCGGAGACATATAAATGCATAGGTTTTAAGTTTCTTACTAGTCAGGTATATTCTTAGGCGTTTAATATGGGGTGTTGAGTCCACTTCGTTGAGCATGGAGTAGCTCTTGTCTATTACATATTTGGCTTATGGAACGGTATCTGTGCTAATTTCAATCTCTGGTTTTATGCAGCACCCCAACTCACCTTTCTCTTTAAGCAAGCATAAGTTGGTTTTCTACATTTGAAACCCTGTTCTGTTTTGTAATTCAGTTCCTGTGTAGCCAAGTTTACATTCCGTGTAGTAGTGATAACTTATGATATTTCTTTTTCTGTATGACTTATTTCACTTAGAATCATCGTACCTGAATCCACTCATTATGCTGCTACGGGCCTGATGACATAGATTTCATTGCTGAGTGATATTGCATTGTACGTAAGTACCACAACTTCTTTATCCATTTTTCGCTTTCTGTGATATTGAACTTGTACCATAAACGAGGTTCTTGTAAACAGAGCCGTCCCAAACTTTGGGGTGGCTGTGTCTTTTTGATTTTAATTTCCCTAAGCTATAGGACCATAAGTGGAAGTGCCTTAGGCTCTGTTGCTTTGTTTCTTAGATGTTTCAGGAAACACCATACACTTCTCCAGAGTGGCTTTTGGCAATTTACATCCCGCCCATCAGCATAACAACACCCCCAGTTCTCCATGGCCTGTCCTGCCTTTCTGGATTTTACACTTTTTTCAGATGGCCCTTTTGACCGGGGGGCAGTGAGACTTCATTGTAGTGCAGATTTCCTTTGCAAGCTTGCTTGGTTGGCCAAAAAGGGCGTATGCGTTTTTTCCTGAATATATTCAGGAAAAAATGCATACGCACTTTTTGGCCAAGTGCATCATTGTGGACGTTCTGCCTCTTTTCCTATGCTTTACATGCAATTCCAGTCTACCTCCTGAAATCGGTTTCCTGCAATTCTGCCCCGCTTTCAAGTCCTCATGGCAGCCTTACTTCAATATATTTTTGGACGATAGCTGTCATTTATAACTCTGCAGGTTTGTGAATGACAGTGCCCCTGAGGTCCTTTCTTCAACTCGCTTTCTTTTGAGCTGGCCGCAACACCACAGGATTGCTTCAGGCCCTAGAGTGGTCCCGGCACGGCACGCTGAGCCTTTGGTTAATTCCTCTTCCTGGTGGGAAATGAGAGTTAAATTTGCCCTTCTAGACACCTCCAGCTAGTCTCTCATTGGTTCTCCCTATTCCTGTTCATTTTCCGCAGAAATTGCAAACTTGGCCAAACAGGAGGTTAAAGGCACTGACTCTCCAAGTGGGGAGAGTTAGTAAAGCGTCGGTAATGTTGCACCCGAGTACCAGGGGACGAAAACTGAGACCATTTGAACACTTTTCCCGATCACACGGTGGATCATACTCTGGGTTCCACATGCATGTTTTAGCTGAAGGAAGAATCCCTTAAACCTGCAGAGTTGAGACCCATGAAATGGGTACCATGCAATATGACTTCAAAGGGTCTGCATTTGCTCACCGAACCTCACCAATCCTATCACTGCTGCGTTTATGCCGCTGTACACACACTTGATTCTCTTTCGGAGACATATAAATCCATAGATTTTAAGATTCTTACCAGTCATGTATAGTCTTAGGCGTTTAATATGGGGTGTTGAGTCCACTTCGTTGAGCAAGGAGTAGCTCTTGTCTATTACATATTTGGCTTATGGAATGGTATCTGTGCTAATTTCAATCTCTGGTTTTATGCAGCACCCCAACTCACCTTTCCCCTTAAGCAAGCATAAGTTGGTTTTCTACATTGGAGACCCTGTTCTGTTTTGTAATTCAGTTCCTGTGTAACCAAGTTTACATTCCGTGTAGTAGTGATATCTTATGATGTTTCTTTTTCTGTGTGACTTATTTCACTTAGAATCATCGTACCTGAATCCACTCATTATGCTGCTACGGGCCTGATGACATAGATTTCATTGCTGAGTGATATTGCATTGTACGTAAGTGCCACAAGGTCTTCATCCATTTTTCGCTTTCTGTGATATTGAACTTGTACCGTAACGAGGTTCTTGTACACAGAGCAGTCCCAAACTTTGGGGTGGCTGTGTCTTTTTGATTTTAATTTCCCTAACCTATAGGACCATAAGTGGAAATGCCCTAGGCTCTGTTGCTTTGTTTTCTGGGTGTTTCAGGAAACACCATACACTTCTCCAGAGTGGCTGTTGGCAATTTACATCCCGCCCATCAGAATAAAAAGGCACACAGTTCTCCATGGCCTGTCCTGCCTTTCTGGATTTTACACTTTTTTCAGATGGCCCTTTTGACCGGAAGGCAGTGAGACTTTATTGTAGTGCAGATTTCCTTTGCAAGCTTGCTTGGTTGGCCAAAAAGTGCGTATGCGTTTTTTCCTGAATATATTCAGAAAAAAACGCATACGCACTTTTTGGCCAAGTGCATCATTGTGGACGTTCTGCCTCTTTTCCTATGCTTTACATGCAATTCCAGTCTACCTCCTGAAATCGGTTTCCTGCAATTCTGCCCCGCTTTCAAGTCTTCTTGGCAGCCTTACTTCAATATATTTTTCGACGATAGCTGTCATTTATAACTCTGCAAGTTTGTGAATTACAGTGCCCCTGAGCTCCGTTCTTCAACTCGCTTTCTTGTGAGCTGGCCGCAACACCGCAGGATTGCTACAGGCCCTAGTGTGGTTCCGGAACGGCACGCTGAAGCTTTGGTTAATTCCTCTTCCTGGTGGGAAATGAGAGTTAAATTTGCCCGTCGAGACACCTCCAGCTAGTCTCTCATTGGTTCTCCCTATTCCTGTTCATCTTACGCAGAAATTGCAAACTGGGCCAAACAGGAGCTTAAAGGCACTGACTCTCCAAGTGGGGAGAGTGTTAGTAAAGCGTCTGGAATGTTGCACCCGAGTACCAGGGGACGAAAACTGAGACACATTTGAACACGTTTCCTGATCACACGGTGGATCATACTCTGGGTTCCACATGCATGTTTTAGCTGAAGGAAGAATCCCTTAAACCTGGAGAGTTGAGACCCATGGAATGGATACCATGCAATATGACTTCAAAGGGTCTGCATTTGCTCACTGAACCTCACCAATCCTATCACTGCTGCGCTTATGCCACTGTACACACGCTTGATTCTCTTTCAGAGACATGTAATTCCATAGGTTTTAAGATTCTTACTAGCCAGGTATATTCTTAGGCGTTTAATATGGGGTGTTGAGTCCACTTCGTTGAGCAATGAAGAGCTCTTGTCTGTTACATATTTGGCTTATGGAATGTTATCTGTGCTAATTTCAATCTCTGGTTTTATGCAGCACCCCAACTCACCTTTCCCCTTAAGCAAGCATAAGCTGGTTTTCTACATTTGAGACCCTGTTCTGTTTTGTAATTCAGTTCCAGTGTAGCCAATTTTACATTCCGTGTATTAGTGATATCTTATGATGTTTCTTTTTCTGTGTGACTTATTTCACTTAGAATCATCATACGTGAATCAACTCATTATGCTGCTACAGGCCAGATGACATATTTCATTGCTGAGTGATATTGCATTGTACGTAAGTACCACAACTTCTTTATCCATTTTTCGCTTTCTGTGATATTGAACTTGTACCGTAAACGAGGTTCTTGTAAACAGAGCCGTCCCAAACATTTGGGTGGCTGTGTCTTTTTGATTTTAATTTCCCTAAGCTATAGGACCATAAGTGGAAGTGCCCTAGGCTCTGTTGCTTTGTTTTTTAGATGTTTCAGGAAACACCATACACTTCTGCAGAGTGGCTGTTGGCAATTTACATCCTGCCCATCAGCATAACAAGGCTCAGAGTTCTCCATGGCCTGTCCTCCCTTTCTGGATTTTACACTTTTTTCAGATGTCCATTTTCACCGGGGGGCAGTGAGACATCATTGTAGTGCAGATTTACTTTGCAAGCTTGCTTGTTTGGCCAAAAAGGGCGTATGCGTTTTTTCCTGAATATATTCAGGAAAAAACGCATATGCCCTTTTTGGCCAAGTGCATCATTGTGGACGTTCTGCCTCTTTTCCTATGCTTTACATGCAATTCCAGTCTACCTCCTGAAATCGGTTTCCTGCAATTCTGCCCCACTTTCAAGTCCTCTTGGCAGCCTTACTTCAATATATTTTTGGACGATAGCAGTCATTTATAACTCTGCAGGTTTGTGAATTACAGGGCCCCTGAGTTCCTTTCTTCAACTCGCTTTCTTGTGAGCTACCGCAACACCGCACGATTGCTTCAGGCCCTACTGTGTTTCCGGCATGGCACACTGAGCCTTTCGTTAATTCCTCTTCCTGGTGAGAAATGACAGTTAAATTTGCCCGTCCAGACACCTCCAGCTAGTCTCTCATTAGTTCTCCCTATTCCTGTTCATCTTACGCAGAAATTGCAAACTGTGCCAAACAGGAGGTTAAAGGCACTTACTCTCCAAGTGGGGAGAGTGTTAGTAAAGCGTCTGGAATTTTGCACCCGAGTACCAGGGGACGAAAACTGAGACACATTTGAACACGTTTCTCGATCACACGGTGGATCATACTCTGGGTTCCACATGCATGTTTTACCTGAAGGAAGAATGCCTTAAACCTGCAGAGTTGAGACCCATGGAATGGGTACCATGCAATATGACTTCAAAGGGTCTGCATTTGCTCACCGAACCTCACCAATCCTATCACTGCTGCGTTTATGCCGCTGTACACACACTTGATTCTCTTTCGGAGACATATAAATCCATAGATTTTAAGATTCTTACCAGTCATGTATAGTCTTAGGCGTTTAATATGGGGTGTTGAGTCCACTTCGTTGAGCAAGGAGTAGCTCTTGTCTATTATATATTTGGCTTATGGAACGGTATCTGTGCTAATTTCAATCTCTGGTTTTATACAGCACCCCAACTCACCTTTCCCCTTAAGCAAGCATAAGTTGGTTTTCTACATTGGAGACCCTGTTCTGTTTTGTAATTCAGTTCCTGTGTAGCCAAGTTTACATTCCGTGTAGTAGTGATATCTTATGATGTTTCTTTTTCTGTGTGACTTATTTCACTTAGAATCATCGTACCTGAATCCACTCATTATGCTGCTACGGGCCTGATGACATAGATTTCATTGCTGAGTGATATTGCATTGTACGTAAGTGCCACAAGGTCTTCATCCATTTTTCGCTTTCTGTGATATTGAACTTGTACCGTAAACGAGGTTCTTGTACACAGAGCAGTCCCAAACTTTGGGGTGGCTGTGTCTTTTTGATTTTAATTTCCCTAAGCTATAGGACCATAAGTGGAAATGCCCTAGGCTCTGTTGCTTTGTTTTCTGGATGTTTCAGGAAACACCATACACTTCTCCAGAGTGGCTGTTGGCAATTTACATCCCGCCCATCAGAATAAAAAGGCACACTGTTCTCCATGGCCTGTCCTGCCATTCTGGATTTTACACTTTTTTCAGATGGCCCTTTTGACCGGGAGGCAGTGAGACTTTATTGTAGTGCAGATTTCCTTTGCAAGCTTGCTTGGTTGGCCAAAAAGTGCGTATGCGTTTTTTCCTGAATATATTCAGAAAAAAACGCATACGCACTTTTTGGCCAAGTGCATCATTGTGGACGTTCTGCCTCTTTTCCTATGCTTTACATGCAATTCCAGTCTACCTCCTGAAATCGGTTTCCTGCAATTCTGCCCCGCTTTCAAGTCCTCTTGGCAGCCTTACTTCAATATATTTTTGGACGATAGCTGTCATTTATAACTCTGCAGGTTTGTGAATGACAGTGCCCCTGAGGTCCTTTCTTCAACTCGCTTTCTTGTGAGCTGCCCGTAACACCACAGGATTGCTTCAGGCCCTACTGTGCTTCCGACATGACACGCTGAGCCTTTGGTTAATTCCTCTTCCTGGTTTGAAATGAGAGTTAAATTTGCCCCTCCAGACACCTCCAGCTAGTCTCTCATTGGTTCTCCCTATTCCTGTTCATTTTCCGCAGAAATTGCAAACTGGGCCAAACAGGAGGTTAAAGGCACTGACTCTCCAAGTGGGGAGAGTATTAGTAAAGCGTCTGGAATGTTGCACCCGAGTACCAGGGGACGAAAACTGAGACACATTTGAACACGTTTCCCGATCACACGGTGGATCATACTCTGGATTCCACATGCATGTTTTAGCTGAAGGAAGAATCCCTTAAACCTGGAGAGTTGAGACCCATGGAATGGATACCATGCAATATGACTTCAAAGGGTCTGCATTTGCTCACTGAACCTCACCAATCCTATCACTGCTGCGCTTATGCCACTGTACACACGCTTGATTCTCTTTTGGAGACATATAATTCCATAGGTTTTAAGATTCTTACTAGCCAGGTATATTCTTAGGCGTTTAATATGGGGTGTTGAGTCCACTTCGCTGAGCAAGGAGGAGCTCCTGTCTGTTACATATTTGGCTTATGGAACGGTATCTGTGCTAATTTCAATCTCTGGTTTTATGCAGCACCCGAACTCACCTTTCCCCTTAAGCAAGCATAAGCTGGTTTTCTACATTTGAGACCCTGTTCTGTTTTGTAATTCAGTTCCTGTGTAGCCAATTTTACATTCCGTGTATTAGTGATACCTTATGATGTTTCTTTTTCTGTGTGACTTATTTCACTTAGAATCATCATACGTGAATCCACTCATTATGCTGCTACAGGCCTGATGACATAGATTTCATTGCTGAGTGATATTGCATTGTACGTAAGTACCACAACTTCTTTATCCATTTTTCGCTTTCTGTGATATTGAACTTGTACCGTAAACGAGGTTCTTGTAAACAGAGCCGTCCCAAACTTTTGGGTGGCTGTGTCTTTTTGATTTTAATTTCCCTAAGCTATAGGACCATAAGTGGAAGTGCCCTAGGCTCTGTTGCTTTGTTTTATAGATGTTTCAGGAAACACCATACACTTCTCCAGAGTGGCTGTTGGCAATTTACATCCCGCCCATCAGCATAACAAGGCTCCCAGTTCTCCATGGCCTGTCCTGCCTTTCTGGATTTTACACTTTTTTCAGATGGCCCTTTTGACCGGGGGACAGTGAGACTTCATTGTAGTGCAGATTTCCTTTGCAAGCTTGCTTGGTTGGCCAAAAAGGGCTTATGCGTTTTTTCCTGAATATATTCAGGAAAAAATGCATACGCCCTTTTTGGCCAAGTGCATCATTGTGGACGTTCTGCCTCTTTGCCTATCCTTTCCCCTTAAGCAAGCATAAGTTGGTTTTCTACGTTTGAGACACTGTTCTGTTTTGTAATTCAGTTCCTGTGTAGCCAAGTTTACATTCCGTGTAGTAGTGATATCTTATGATGTTTCTTTTTCTTTGTGACTTATTTCACTTGGAATCATCGGACCTGAATCCACTCATTATGCTGCTACGGGCCTGATGACATAGATTTCATTGTTGAGTGATATTGCATTGTACGTAAGTACCACAACTTCTTTATCCATTTTTCGGTTTCTGTGATATTGAACTTGTACCGTAAAAGAGGTTCTTGTAAACAGAGCCGTCACAAACTTTGGGGTGGATGTGTCTTTTTGATTTTAATTTCCCTAAGCTATAGGACCATAAGTGGAAGTGCCCTAGGCTCTGTTGCTTTGTTTTTCCGATGTTTTAGGAAACAACATACACTTCTCCAGAGTGGCTTTTGGCAATTTACATCCCACCCATCAGCGTAACAAGGCTCCCAGTTCTCCATGGCCTGTCCTGCCTTTCTGGATTTTACACTTTTTTCAGATGGCCCTTTTGACCGGGTGGCAGTGAGACTTCATTGTAGTGCAGTTTTCCTTTGCAAGCTTGCTTGGCTGGCCAAAAAGGGCATATACGTTTTCTCCTGGATATATTCAGGAAAAAACGCATATGCCCTTTTTTGCCAAGTGCATCATTGTGGACGTTCTGCCTCTTTTCCTATGTTTTACGTGCAATTCCAGTCTACCTCCTGAAATCGGTTTCCTGCAATTCTGCCCCACATTCAAGTCCTCTTGGCAGCCTTACTTCAATATATTTTTGGATGATAGCTGTCATTTATAACTCTGCACGTTTGTGAATTAAAGTGCCCCTGAGCTCCTTTCTTCAACTCGTTTTCTTATGAGCTGGCCGCAACACTGCAGGATTGCTTCAGGCCCTAGTGTGGTTCCGGCACGGCACACTGAGCCTTTGGTTAGTTCCTCTTCCTGGTGGGAAATGAGAGTTAAATTTGCCCGTCCAGACACCTCCAGCTAGTCTTTCATTGGTTCTCCCTATTCCTGTTCATTTTCCGCAGAAATTGCAAACTGGTCCAAACAGGAGGTTAAAGGCACTGACTCTCCAAGTGGGGAGAGTGTTAGTAAAGCGTCTGGAATGTTGCACCCGAGTACCAGGGAATGAAAACTGAGACACATTTGAACACGTTTCCCGGTCACACGGTGGATCATACTCTGGGTTCCACATGCATGTTTTAGCTGAAGGAAGAATCCCTTAAACCTGGAGAGTTCAGACCCATGGAATGGGTACCATGCAATATGACTTCAAAGGGTCTGCATTTGCTCACCGAACCTCACCAATCCTAACACTGCTGCGTTTATGTCGCTGTACACACGCTTGATTCTCTTTCGGTGACATATAAATCCATAGCTTTTAAGATTCTTACTAGTCAGGTATATTTTTAGGCGTTTAATATGGGATGTTGAGTCCACTTCGTTGAGCAAGGAGTAGCTCTTGTCTATTACATATTTGGCTTATGGAATGGTATCTGTGCTAATTTCAATCTCTGGTTTTATGCACCACCCCAACTCACCTTTCCCCTTAAGCAAGCATAAGTTGGTTTTCTACATTTGAGTCACTGTTCTGTTTTGTAATTCAGTTCCTGTGTAGCCAAGTTTACATTCCGTGTATTAGTGATATCTTATGATGTTTCTTTTTCTGTGTGACTTATTTCACTTAGAATCATCGTACCTGAATCCACTCATTATGCTGCTACGGGCCTGATGACATAGATTTCATTGCTGAGTGATATTGCATTGTACGTAAGTACCACAACTTCTTTATCCATTTTTCGCATTCTGTGATATTGAACTTGTACCGTAAACGAGGTTCTTGTAAACAGAGCCGTCCCAAACTTTGGGGTGGCTGTGTCTTTTTGATTTTAATTTCCCTAAGCTATAGGACCATAAGTGGAAGTGCCCTAGGCTCTGTTGCTTTGTTTTTTAGATGTTTCAGGAAACACCATACACTTCTCCAGAGTGGCTGTTGGCAAATTTCATGCCGCCCTTCAGTAAAACAAGGCCCCCAGTTCTCCACGGCCTGTCCTGCCTTTCTGGATTTTACACTTTTTTCAGATGGCCCTTTTGACCAGGGAGCAGTGAGACTTCATTGTAGTGCAGATTTCCTTTGCAAGCTTGCTTGGCTGGCCAAAAAGTGCGTATGCGTTTTTTCTGAATATATTCAGGAAAAAACGCATACGCCCTTTTTGGCCAAGTGCATCATTGTGGACGTTCTGCCTCTTTTCCTATGCTTTACATGCAATTCCAGTCTACCTCCTGAAATCGGTTTCCTGCAATTCTGCCCCACCTTCAAGTCCTCTTGGCAACCTTACTTCAATATATTTTTGGACGATAGCTGTTATTTATAACTCTGCAGGTTTGTGAATTACAGTGCCCCTGAGCTCCTTTCTTCAACTCACTTTCTTGTGAGCTGGCCGCAACACCGCTGGATTGATCAGGCCCTAGTGTGGTTCCGGCATGGCACGCTGAGCCTTTGGTTAATTCCTCTTCCTGGTGCGAAATGAGAGTAAAATTTGCCCGTTCAGACACCTCCAGCTGGTCTCTCATTTGTTCTCCCTATTCCTGTTCATTTTCCACAGAAATTGCAAACTGGGCCAAACAGGAGGTTAAAGGCACTGACTCTCCAAGTGGGGAGAGTGTTAATAAAGCATCTGGAATGTTGCACCCGAGTACCAGGGGACGAAAACTGAGACACATTTGAACACATTTCCCGATCACACGGTGGATCATACTTTCGGTTCCACATGCATGTTTTAGCTGAAGGAAGAATCCCTTAAACCTGGAGAGTTGAGACCCATGGAATGGGTAATATGCAATATTACTTCAAAGGGTCTGCATTTGCTCACCGAACCTCACCAATCCTATCACTGCTGCGTTTATGCCGCTGTACACACGCTTAATTCTCTTTCAGAGACATATAAATCTATAGGTTTTAAGATTCTTACTAGTCAGGTATATTCTTAGGCGTTTAATATGGGGTGTTGAGTCCACTTCGTTGAGCAAGGTGTAGCTCTTATCTATTACATATTTGGCTTATGCAACGGTATCTGTGCTACTTTCTATCTCTGGTTTTATGCAGCACCCCAACTCACCTTTTCCCTTAAGCAAGCATAAGTTGCTGTTCTACATTTGAGACCCTGTTCTGTTTTGTAATTCAATTCCTGTGTAGCCAAGTTTACATTCCGTGTACTAGTGATATCTTATGATGTTTCTTTTTCTGTGTGACTTATTTCACTTAGAATCATCGTACCTGAATCCACTCATTATGCTGCTACGGGCCTGATGACATAGATTTCATTGCTGAGTGATATTGCATTGTACGTAAGTACCACAACTTCTTTATCCATTTTTCGCTTTCTGTGATATTGAACTTGTACCGTAAACGAGGTTCTTGTAAACAGAGCCGTCCCAAACTTTGGGATGGCTGTGTCTTTTTGGTTTTAATTTCCCTAAGCTATAAGACCATAAGTGGAAGTGCCCTAGGCTCTGTTGCTTTGTTTTTTGGATGTTTTAGGAAACAACATACACTTCTCCAGAGTAGTTGTTGGCAATTTACATCCCGCCCATCAGCATAACAAGGCTCCCAGTTCTCCATCCCTGTGCTACCTTTCTGGATTTTACACTTTTTTCAGATGGACCTTTTGACCGTGGGGCAGTGAGACTTCATTGTAGAGCAGATTTCCTTTGCAAGCTTGCTTGCTTGGCCAAAAAGGGCGTATGCGTTTTTTCCTGAATATATTCGGGAAAAAACGCATACGCCCTTTTTGGCCAAGTGCATCATTGTGGACGTTCTGCCTCTTTTCCTATGCTTTACATGCAATTCCAGTCTACCTCCTGAAATCGCTTTCCTGCAATTCTGCACCGCTTTCAAGTACTCTTGGCAGCCTTACTCCAATATATTTTTGGACCATAGCTGTCATTTATAACTCTGCAGGTTTGTGAATTACAGTGCCCTGAGCTCCTTTCTTCAACTCGCTTTCTTGTGAGCTGGCCGCAACACCGCAGGATTGCTTCAGGCCCTAGTGTGGTTCCGACACGGCACGCTGAGCCTTTGGTTAATTCCTCTTCCTGGTGGGAAACGAGAGTTAAATTTGCCCGTCCAGACACCTCCAGCTAGTCTCTCATTGGTTCTCCCTATTCCTGTTAATTTTCTGCAGAAATTGCAAACTGGGCCAAACAAGAGTTTAAAGGCACTGACTCTCCAAGTGGGGAGAGTGTTAGTAAAGCGTCTGGAATGTTGCACCCGAGTACCAGGGGACGAAAACTGAGACACATTTGAACACGTTTCCCAATCACACGGTGGATCATACTCTGGATTCCACATGCATGTTTTAGCTGAAGGAAGATTACCTTAAACTTGGAGAGTTGAGACCCATGTAATGGGTACCATGCAATATGACTTCAAAGGGTCTGCATTTGCTCACCTAACCTCACCAATCCTATCACTGCTGTGTTTATGCCCCTGTACACACGCTTTATTCTCTTTCGGAGACTTATAAATCCATAGGTTTTAAGATTCTTACTTGTCAGGTATATTCTTAGGCGTTTAATATGGGGTGTTGAGTCCACTTCATTGAGCAAGGAGTAGCTCTTGTCTATTACATATTTGGCTTATGTAACGGTATCTGTGCTAATTTCAATCTCTGGTTTTATGCAGCACCCCAACTCACCTTTCCCCTTAAGCAAGCATAAGTTGGTTTTCTACATTGGAGACCCTGATCTGTTTTGTAATTCAGTTCCTGTGTAGCCAAGTTTACATTCCGTCTATTAGTGATATCTTATGATGTTTCTTTTTCTGTGTGACATATTTCACTTAGAATCATCGTACCTGAATCCACTCATTATGCTGCTATGGGCCTGATGACATAGAGTTCATTGCTGAGTGATATTGCATTGTACGTAAGTACCACAACTTCTTTATCCACTTTTCGCTTTCTGCGATATTGAACTTGTCCCGTAAACGAGGTTCTTGTAAACAGAGCCGTCCCAAATTTTGGAGTGGCTGTGTCTTTTTGATTTTAATTTCCCTAAGTTATAGGACCATAAGTGGAAGTGCCCTAGGCTCTGTTGCTTTGTTTTTTAGATGTTTCAGGAAACACCATACACTTCTCCAGAGTGGCTGCTGGCAATTTACATCCCGCCCATCAGCATAACAAGGCTCCCAGTTCTCCATGGCCTGTGCTACCTTTCTGGATTTCACACTTTTTTCAGATGGCCCTTTTGACCGGGGGAAAGTGAGACTTCATTGTAGTGCAGATTTCCTTTGCAAGAAAGCTTGGTTGGCCAAAAAGGGCGTATGCATTTTTTTCTGAATATATTCAGGAATAAACGCATATGCCCTTTTTGGCCAAGTGCATCATTTTGGACGTTCTGCCTCTTTTCCTATGCTTTAAATGCATTTCCAGTCTACCTCCTGAAATCGGTTTCCTGAAATTCTGCCCCGCTTTCAAGTCCTCTTGGCAGCCTTACTTCATTATATTTTTGGACGATAACTGTCATTTATAACTCTGCAGGTTTGTGAATTACAGTGCCCCTGAGCTCCTTTCTTCAACTCGCTTTCTTCTGAGCTGGCTGCAACACCGCAGGATTGCTTCAGGCCCTAGTGTGTTTCTGGCATGGCACGCTGAGCCTTTGGTTAATTCCTATTCCAGGTGGGAAATGAGAGTTAAATTTGCCCGTCCAGACACCGCCAGCTGGTCTCTCATTGGTTCTCCCTATTCCTGTTCATCTTCTACAGAAATTGCAAACAGGGCCAAACAGGAGGTTAAAGGCACTGACTCTCCAAGTGGGGAGAGTGTTAGTAAAGCATCTGGAATGTTGCACCCAAGTACCAGGGTACGAAAACTGAGACACATTTGAACACGTTTCCCGATCACACGGTGGATCATACTCTGGGTTCCACATGCATGTTTTAGCTGAAGGAAGAATCCCTTAAACCTGCAGAGTTGAGACCCATGGAATGGGTACCATGCAGTATGACTTCAGAGGGTCTGCATTTGATCACCGAACCTCACCAATCCTATCACTGCTGCGTTTATGCCGCTGTA
This sequence comes from Orcinus orca, assembly GCF_937001465.1. Taxonomy (NCBI): domain Eukaryota; kingdom Metazoa; phylum Chordata; class Mammalia; order Artiodactyla; family Delphinidae; genus Orcinus; species Orcinus orca. The sequence continues at coordinate 64,923,034 of NC_064562.1, read as the reverse complement.
CACACGCTTGATTCTCTTTCGGAGACATATAAATCCATAGGTTTTAAGATTCTTACTAGTCAGGTATATTCTTAGGCGTTTAATATGGGGTTTTGTGTCCATTTCATTGAGCAAGGAGTAGTTCTTGTCTATTACATAGTTGGCTTATGGAACGGTATCTGTGCTACTTTCAATCTCTGGTTTTATGCAGCACCCCAACTCACCTTTCCCCTTAAGCAAGCATAAGTTGGTTTTCTACATTTGAGACCCTGTTCTGTTTTGTAATTCAGTTCCTGTGTAGCCAAGTTTACATTCTGTGTCTTAGTGATATCTTATGATGTTTCTTTTTCTCTTTGATTTATTTCACTTAGAATCATCATACCTGAATCCACTCATTATGCTGCTACGGGCCTGATGACATAGGTTTCATTGCTGAGTGATACTGTATTGTACGTAAGTACCACAAATTCTTTATCCATTTTTCACTTTCTGTGATATTGAACTTGTACCGTAAATGAGGTTCTTGTAAACAGAGCCGTCCCGAACTTTTGCGTGGCTGTGTCTTTTTGATTTTAATTTCCGTAAGCTATAGGACCATAAGTGGAAGTGCCCTAGGCTCTGTTGCTTTGTTTTTTAGATGTTTCAGGAAACACCAAACACTTCTCCAGAGTGGCTGTTGGCAATTACATCCCGCCCATCAGCATAACAAGGCTCACACTTCTCCATGGCCTGTCCTGCCTTTCTGGATTTTACACTTTTTTCAGATGGCCCTTTTGACCGGGGGGCAGTGAGACTTCATTGTAGTGCAGATTTCCTTTGCAAGCTTGCTTGGTTGGCCAAAAAGGGCGTATGCGTTTTTTCCTGAATATATTCAGGAAAAAACGCATACGCCCTATTTGGCCAAGTGCATCATTGTGGACGTTCTGCCTCTTTTCCTATGCTTTACATGCAATTCCAGTCTACCTCCTGAAATCGGTTTCCTGCAATTCTGCCCCGCTTTCAAGTCCTCTTGGCAGCCTTACTTCAATATACATTTGGACCATAGCTGTCATTTATAACTCTGCAGGTTTGTGAATTACAGTGCCCCTGAGCTCCTTTCTTCTACTCACTTTCCTGTGAGCTGGCCGCAACACCGCAGAATTGCTTCAGGCCCTAGTGTTTTTCCGGCACGGCACACTGAGCCTTTGGTTCATTCCTCTTCCTGGTGGGAAATGAGAGTTAAATTAGCCCATCCAGACCCCTCCAACTAGTCTCTCATGGGTTCTCCCTATTCCTGTTCATTTTCCGCAGAAATTGCAAACTGGGCCAAACAGGAGCTTAAAGGCACTGACTCTCCAAGTGGGGAGAGTGTTAGTAAAGCGTCTGGAATGTTGCACCCGAGTACCAGGGGACGAAAACTGAGACACATTTGAACACGTTTCCCGATCACACGGTGGATCATACTCTGGGTTCCACATGCATGTTTTAGCTGAAGGAAGAATCCCTTAAACCTGGAGAATTGAGACCCATGGAATGGATACCATGCAATATGACTTCAAAGGGTCTGCATTTGCTCACTGAACCTCACCAATCCTATCACTGCTGCGCTTATGCCGCTGTACACACGCTTGATTCTCTTTCGGAGACATATAATTCCATAGGTTTTAAGATTCTTACTAGTCAGGTATATTCTTAGGCGTTTAATATGGGGTGTTGAATCCACTTCGTTGAGCAAGGAGGAGCTCCTGTCTGTTACATATTTGGCTTATGGAACGGTATCTGTGCTAATTTCAATCTCTGGTTTTATGCAGCACCCGAACTCACCTTTCCCCTTAAGCAAGCATAAGCTGGTTTTCTACATTTGAGACCCTGTTCTGTTTTGTAATTCAGTTCCTGTGTAGCCAATTTTACATTCCGTGTATTAGTGATATCTTATGATGTTTCTTTTTCTGTGTGACTTATTTCACTTAGAATCATCATACGTGAATCCACTCATTATGCTGCTACAGGCCTGATGACATAGATTTCATTGCTGAGTGATATTGCATTGTATGTAAGTACCACAACTTCTTTATCCATTTTTCGCTTTCTGTGATATTGAACTTGTACCGTAAACGAGGTTCTTGTAAACAGAGCTGTCCCAAACTTTTGGGTGGCTGTGTTTTTTTGATTTTAATTTCCCTAAGCTATAGGACCATAAGTGGAAGTGCCCTAGGCTCTGTTGCTTTGTTTTCTAGATGTTTCAGGAAACACCATACAGTTCTCCAGAGTGGCTGTTGGCAATTTACATCCCGCCCATCAGCATAACAAGGCTCCCAGTTCTCCATGGCCTGTCCTGGCTTTCTGGATTTTACACTTTTTTCAGATGGCCCTTTTGACCGGGGGTCAGTGAGACTTCATTGTAGTGCAGATTTCCTTTGCAAGCTTGCTTGGTTGGCCAAAAAGGGCGTATGCGTTTTTTCCTGAATATATTCAGGAAAAAATGCATACGCCCTTTTTGGCCAAGTGCATCATTGTGGACGTTCTGCCTCTTTGCCTATCCTTTCCCCTTAAGCAAGCATAAGTTGGTTTTCTACATTTGAGACCCTCTTCTGTTTTGTAATTCAGTTCCTGTGTAGCCAAGTTTACATTCCGTGTAGTAGTGATATCTTATGATGTTTCTTTTTCTGTGTGACTTATTTCACTTGGAATTATCGGACCTGAATCCACTCATTATGCTGCTATGGGCCTGATGACATAGATTTCATTGCTGAGTGATATTGCATTGTACGTAAGTACCACAACTTCTTTATCCATTTTTCGCTTTCTGTGATATTGAACTTGTACCGTAAACGAGGTTCTTGTAAACAGAGCAGTCCCAAACATTGGGGTGGCTGTGTCTTTTTGATTTTAATTTCCCTAAGCTATAGGACCATAAGTGGAAGTGCCCTAGGCTCTGTTGCTTTGTTTTTTGGATGTTTCAGGAAACACCATACACTTCTCCAGAGTGGCTGTTGGCAATTTACATCCCGCCCATCAGCATAACAAGGCTCCCAGTTCTCCATGGCCTGTCCTGCCTTTATGCATTTTACACTTTTTTAAGATGGCCCTTTTGACCGGGGGGCAGTGACACTTCATTGTAGTGCAGATTTCCTTTGCAAGCTTGCTTGGTTGGCCAAAAGGTGCGTATGCGTTTTTTCCTGAATATATTCCGGAAAAAACGCATACGCCCTTTTTGGCCAAGTGCATCATTGTGGACGTTCTGCCTCTTTTCCTATGCTTTACATGCAACTCCAGTCTACCTCCTGAAATCGGTTTTCCTGCAATGCTGCGCCGCTTTCAAGTTTTCTTGGCAGCCTTACTTCAATATATTTTAGGACGATAGCTGTCATTTATAACTCTGCAGGTTTGTGAATTACAGTGCCCTTGAGCTCCTTTCTTCAACTCGCTTTCTTGTGAGCTGGCCGCAACACCGCAGGATTGCTTCAGGCCCTAGTGTGGTTCCGGCATGGCACGCTGAGCCTTTGGTTAATTCCTCTTCCTGGTGGGAAATGAGAGTTAAATTTGCCCGTCCAGACACCTCCAGCTAGTCTCTCATTGGTTCTCCCTATTCCTGTTCATTTTCCGCAGAAATTGCAAACTGGGCCAAACAGGAATTTAAAGGCACTGACTCTCCAAGTGGGGAGACTGTTAGTAAAGCATCTGGAATGTTGCGCCCGAGTACCAGGGGACGAAAACTGAGACACATTTGTACACATTTCCCGGTCACACGGTGGATCATACTCTGGGTTCCACATGCATGTTTTAGCTGAAGCAAGAATCCCTTAAACCTGGAGAGTTGAGACCCATGGAATGGGTACCATGCAATATGACTTCAAAGGGTCTGCATTTGCTCACCGAACCTCACAAATCCTATCACTGCTGCGTTTATGCTGCTGTACACACGCTTGATTCTCTTTCAGAGACATATAAATCCATAGGTTTTAAGATTCTTACTAGTCAGGTATATTCTTAGGCGTTTAATATGGGGTGTTGTGTCCTCTTCGTTGAGCAAGGAGTAGCTCTTGTCTATTACATATTTGGCTTATGGAACGGTATTTGTGCTAATTTCAATCTCTGGTTTTATGCAGCACCCCAACTCACCTTTCCCCTTAAGCAAGCATATGTTGGTTTTCTACATTTGAGACCCTGTTCTGTTTTGTAATTCAGTTCCTGTGTAGCCAAGTTTTCATTCCGTGTAGTAGTGATATCTTATGATGTTTCTTTTTCTGTGTGATTTATTTCACTTAGAATCATCGAACCTGAATCCACTCATTATGCGGCTATGGGCCTGATGACATAGATTTCATTGCTGAGTGATATTGCATTGTACGTAAGTACCACAACTTCTTTTTCCACTTTTCGCTTTCTGTGATATTGAACTTGTACTGTAAACGAGGTTCTTGTAAACAGAGCCGTCCCAAACTTTGGGGTGGCTGTGTCTTTTTGATTTTAATTTCCCTAAGCTATAGGACCATAAGTGGAAGTGCCCTAGGCTCCGTTGCTTTGTTTTTTGGATGTTTCAGGAAACACCATACACTTCTCCAGAGTGGCTGTTGGCAATTTACATCCCGCCCATCAGCATAACAAGGCTCCCAGTTCTCCATGGCCTGTCCTGCCTTTCTGGATTTTACACTTTTTTCAGATGGACCTTTTGACCGGGGGGCAGTGACACTTCATTGTAGTGCAGATTTCCTTTGCAAGCTTGCTTGGTTGGCCAAAAGGTGCGTATGCGTTTTTTCCTGAATATATCCAGGAAAAAACACATACGCCCTTTTTGGCCAAGTGCATCATTGTGGACGTTCTGCCTCTTTTCCTATGCTTTACATGCAATTCCAGTCTACCTCGTGAAATCGGTTTTCTGCAATTCTGCCCCGCTTTCAAGTCCTCTTGGCAGCCTTACTTCAATATATTTTTGGACGATAGCTGTCATTTATAACTCTGCAGGTTTGTGAATTACAGTGCCCCTGAACTCCTTTCTTCAACTCGCTTTCTTGTGCGCTGGCCGCAACACCACAGGATTGCTTCAGGCCCTAGTGTGGATCTGGCATGGATCGCTGAGCCTTTGGTTAATTCTTCTTCCTGGTGGGGAATGAGAGTTAAATTTTCCCGTCCAGACACTTCTAGCTAGTCTCTCATTGGATCACCCTATTCCTCTTTATCTTACGCAGAAATTCCAAGCTGGGCCAAACAGGAGGTTAAAGGCACTGACTCTCTAAGTGGGGAGAGTGTTAGTAAAGCAAATGGAATGTTGCACTTGAGTACCAGGGGACGAAAACTGAGACACATTTCAACACGTTTCCCGATCACACGGTGTATCATACTCTGGGTTCCACATGCATGTTTTAGGTGAAGGAAGAATCCCTTAAACCTGGAGAGTTGAGACCCATGGAATGGGTACCATGCAATATGACTTCAAAGGGTCTGCATTTGCTCACCGAACCTCACCAATCCTATCACTGCTGCGTTTGTGCCGCTGTACACACGCTTGATTCTCTTTCAGATTCATATAAGTCCATAGGTTTTAAGATTCTTACTAGTCAGGTATATTCTTAGGCGTTTAATATGGGGTGTTGAATCCACTTCGTTGAGCAAGGAGTAGCTCTTGTCTATTACATATTTGGCTTATGGAACGGTATCTGTGCTACTTTCAATCTCTGGTTTTATGCAGCACCCCAACTCACCTTTCCCCTTAAGCAAGCATAAGTTGGTGTTCTACATTTGAGACCCTGTTCTGTTTTGTAATTCAGTTCCTGTGTAGCCAAGTTTACATTCGGTGTATTAGTGATATCTTATGATGTTTCTTTTTCTGTGTGACTTATTTCACATAGAATCATCGAACCTGAATCAACTCATTATGCTGCTACGTGCCTGATGACATAGATTTCATTGCTGAGTGATATTGCATTGTACGTAAGTACCACAACATCTTTATCCATTTTTCACTTTCTACGATATTGAACTTGTACTGTAAACGAGGTTTTTATAAACAGAGCTGGTCCAAACTTTGGGGTGGCTGTGACTTTTTGATTTTAATTTCCCTAAGCTATAGGACCATAAGTGGAAGTGCCCTAGGCTCTGTTGCTTTGTTTTTTGGATATTTCTGGAAACACCATACACTTCTCCAGAGTGGCTGTTGGCAATTTACATCCCACCCATCAGCATAACAAGGCTCCCAGTTCCATGGCCTGAACTGCCTTTCTGGATTTTACACTTTTTTCAGATGGCCCTTTTGACCGGGGGGTAGTGACACTTCATTGTAGTGCAGATTTCCTTTGCAAGCTTCCTTGGTTGGCCAAAAAGGGCGTATCCGTTTTTTCCTGAATATATTCAGGAAAAAACGCATACGCCCTTTTTGGCCAAGTGCATCATTGTGGACGTTCTGCCTCTTTTCCTATGCTTTACATGCAATTCCAGTCTACCTCCTGAAATCGGTTTCCTGCCATTCTGCCCCGCTTTCAATTCCTCTTGGCAGCCTTACTTCAATATATTTTTGGACGATAGCTGTCATTTATAACTCTGCAGGTTTGTGAATGACAGTGCCCCTGAGCTCCTTTCTTCAACTCGCTTTCTTGTGAGCTGGTCGCAACACCGCAGGATTGCTTCAGGCCCTAGTGTGTTTCTGGCACGGCACGCTGAGCCTTTGCTTAATTCCTCTTCCTGGTGGGAAATGAGAGTTAAATTTGCCCGTCCAGACACCTCCAGCTAGTCTCTCATTGGTTCTCCCTATTCCTGTTCATCTTACGCACAATTTGCAAACTGGGCCAAACAGGAGGTTAAAGACACTGACTCTCCAAGTGGGGAGAGTGTTAGTAAAGCGTCTGCAATGTTGCACCCGAGTACCAGGGGACGAAAACTGAGACACATTTGAACACGTTTCCCGATCACACGCTGGATCATACTCTGGGTTAAACATGCATGATTTAGCTGAAGGAAGAATCCCTTAAACCTGGAGAGTTGAGACCCAAGGAATGGGTAATATGCAATATGACTTCAAAGGGTCTGCATTTTCTCACCGAACCTCACCAATCCTATCACTTCTGCGTTTATGCCGCTGTACACACGCTTGATTCTCTTTCGGAGACGTTTAAATCCATAGGTTTTAAGATTCTTACTAGTCAGGTATATTCTTAGGCGTTTAATATGGGGTGTTGAGTCCACATCGTTGAGCAAGGAGTAGCTCTTGTTATTACATATTTGGCTTATGGAACGGTATCTGTGCTAATTTCAATCTCTGGTTTTATGCAGCACCCCAAATCACCTTTCCCCTTAAGCAAGCATAAGTTGGTTTTCTACATTTGAGACCCTGTTCTGTTTTGTAATTCTGTTCCTGTGTAGCCAAGTTTACATTCCGTGTAGTAGTGATATCTTATGATGTTTCTTTTTCTGTGTGACTTATTTCACTTAGAATCATCGTACCTTAATCCATTCATTATGCTGCTATGGATTTCGTTGCTGAGTGATATTGCATTGTACTTAAGTACCACAACTTCTTTATCCATTTTTCGCTTTCTGTGATATTGAACTTGTACCGTAAACGAGGTTCTTGTAAACAGAGCCGTCACAAACTTTGGGGTGGCTGTGTCTTTTTGATTTTAATTTCCCTAAGCTAGAGGACCATAAGTGGAAGTGCCCTAGGCTCTGTTGCTTTGTTTTTCAGATGTTTCAGGAAACACCATACACTTCTCCAGAGTGGCTTTTGGCAATTTACATCCCACCCATCAGCATAACAAGGCTCCCAGTTCTCCATGGCCTGTCCTGCCTTTCTGGATTTTACACTTTTTTCAGATGGCCCTTTTGACCCTGTGGCAGTGAGACTTCATTGTAGTGCAGTTTTCCTTTGCAAGCTTGCTTGGCTGGCCAAAAAGGGCGTATACGTTTTCTCCTGAATATATTCAGGAAAAAACGCATATGCCCTTTTTTGCCAAGTGCATCATTGTGGACGTTCTGCCTCTTTTCCTATGTTTTACATGCAATTCCAGTCTACCTCCTGAAATCGGTTTCCTGCAATTCTGCCACACATTCAAGTCCTCTTATCAGCCTTACTTCAATATATTTTTGGATGATAGCTGTCATTTATAACTCTGCAGGTTTGTGAATGACAGTGCCCCTGAGCTCCTTTCTTCAACTCGCTTTCTTGTGAGCTGGCCGCAACACCGCAAGATTGCTTCAGGCCCTAGAGTGGTTCCAGAATGGCATGCTGAGCCTTTGGTTAATTCCTCTTCCTGGTGGGAAATGAGAGTTAAATTTGCCCGTCCAGAAACCTCCAGCTAGTCTCTCATTGGTTCTCCCTGTTCCTGTACATTTTCCGCAGAAATTGCAAACTGGGCCAAACAGGAGGTTAAACGCACTGACTCTCCAATTGGGAAGAGTGTTAGTAAAGCGTCTGGAATGTTGCACCCTAGTACCAGGGGATGAAAACTGAGACACATTTGAACACGTTTCCCGATCACACGGTGGATCATACTCTGGGTTCCACATGCATGTTTTAGCTGAAGGAAGAATCCCTTAAACCTGGAGAGTTGAGACCCATGGAATGGGTACCATGCAATATGACTTCAAAGGGTCTGCATTTTCTCACTGAACCTCACCAATCCTATCACTGCTGCGTTTATGCCGCTGTACACACGCTTGATTCTTTTTCCGAGACATAGAAATCCATAGGTTTTAAGATTCTTACCAGTCAGGTATATTCTTAGGCGTATAATATGTGGTGTTGAGTCCACTTCGTTGAGCAAGCAGTAGCTCTTGTCTATTACATATTTGGCTTATGGAACGGTATCTGTGCTGATTTCAATCTCTGGTTTTATGCAGCACCCCAACTCACCTTTCCCCTTCAGCAAGCATAAGTTGGTTTTCTACATTTGAGACCCTGTTCTGTTTTGTAATTCAGTTCCTGTGTAGCCAAGTTTACATTCCATGTAGTAGTGATATCTTATGATATTTCTTTTTCTGTGTGACTTATTTCACTTAGAATCATCGTACCTGAATCCACTCATTATGCTGCTACGGGCCTGATGACATAGATTTCATTGCTGAGTGATATTGCATTGTACATTAGTACCACAACTTCTTTATCCATTTTTCGCTTTCTGTGATATTGAACTTGTACTGTAAACGAGGTTCTTGTAAACAGAGCCGTCCCAAACTTTGGGGTGGCTGTGTCTTTTTGATTTTAATTTCCCTAAGCTAGAGGACCATAAGTGGAAGTGCCCTAGGCTCTGTTGCTTTGTTTTTTAGATGTTTCAGGAAACACCATACACTTCTCCAGAGTGGCTGTTGGTAATTTACATCCTGCCCATCAGCATAACAGGGCTCCCAGTTCTCCATGGCCTGTCCTGCCTTTCTGGATTTTACACTTTTTTCAGATGGCCCTTTTGACCGGGGGGCAGTTAGACTTCATTGTAGTGCAGATTTCCTTTACAAGCTTGCTTGGTTGGCCAAAAAGGGCGTATGCGTTTTTTCCTGAATATATTCAGGAAAAATCGCATACGCCCTTTTTGGCCAAGTGCATCATTGTGGACGTTCTGCCTCTTTTCCTACGCTTTACATGCAATTCCAGTCTACCTCCTGAAATCGGTTTCCTGCAATTCTGCCCCGCATTCAAGTCCTCTTGGCAGCTTTACTTCAATATATTTTTGGACGATAGCTGTCATTTATAACTCTGCAGGTTTGTGAATGACAGTGCCCCTGAGCTCCTTTCTTCAACTCGCTTTCTTGTGAGCTGGCCGCAACACCGCAGGATTGCTTCAGGCCCTAGTGTGGTTCCGGCATGGCACGCTGAGCCTTTGGTTAATTCCTCTTCCTGGTGGGAAATGAGAGTTAAATTTGCCCGTCCAGACACCTCCAGCTAGTCTCTCATGGGTTCTCCCTATTCCTGTTCATCTTATGCAGAAATTGCAAACTGGGCCAAACAGGAGGTTAAAGGCACTGACTCTCCAAGTGGGGAGAGTGTTAGTAAAGCATCTGGAATGTTGCACCCAAGTACCAGGGGACGAAAACTGAGACACATTTGAACACGTTTCCTGATCACATGGTGGATCATACTCAGGGTTCCACATGCATGTTTTAGCTAAAGGAAGAATCCCTTAAACCTGGAGAGTTGAGACCCATGGAATGGGTACCATGCAATATGACTTCAAAGGGTCTGCATTTGCTCACCGAACCTCACCAATCCTATCACTGCTGCGTTTATGCCGCAGTACACACGCTTGATTCTCTTTCGGAGACATATAAATCCATAGGTTTTAAGATTCTTACTAGTCAGGTATATTCTTAGGCGTTTAATATGGGGTGTTGAGTCCACTTCGTTGAGTAAGGAGTAGCTCTTGTCTATTACATATTTGGCTTATGGAATGGTATCTGTGCTACTTTCAATCTCTGGTTTTTTGCAGCACCCCAACTCACCTTTCCCCTTCAGCAAGCATAAGTTGGTTTTCTACATTTGAGACCCTGTTCTGTTTTGTAATTCAGTTCCTGTGTAGCCAAGTTTACATTCCGTGTAGTAGTGATATCTTATGATGTTTCTTTTTCTGTGTGACTTATTTCACTTACAATCATCGTACCTGAATCCACTCATTATGCTGCTATGGGCCTGATGACATAGATTTCATTGCTGAGTGATATTGCATTGTACGTAAGTACCAGAACTTCTTTATCTATTTTTCGCTTTCTGTGATATTGAACTTGTACTGTAAATGAGGTTCTTGTAAACAGAGCCGTCCCAAACTTTGGGGTGGTTGTGTCTTTTTGATTTTAATTTCCCTAAGCTATAGGACCATAAGTGGAAGTGCCCTAGGCTCTGTTGCTTTGTTTTTTGGATGTTTCAGGAAACACCATACACTTCTCCAGAGTGGCTGTTTGCAATTTACATCCCGCCCATCAGCATAACAAAGCTCCCAGTTCTCCATGGCCTGTCCTGCCTTTCTGGCTTTTACACTTTTTTCAGATGGCCCTTTTGACGGGGGGCAGTGAGATTTCATTGTAGTGCAGATTTCCTTTGCAAGCTTGCTTGGTTGGCCAAAAAGGGCGTATGCATCTTTTCCTGAATATATTCAGGAAAAAACGCATACGCCCTTTTTGGCCAAGTGCATCATTGTGGACGTTCTGCCTCTTTTCCTATGCTTTACATGCAATTCCAGTCTACCTCCTGAAATCGGTTTCCTGCACTTCTGCCCCGCTTTCAAGTCCTCTTGGCAGGCTTACTTCAAAATATTTTTCGACGATAGCTGTCATTTATAACTCTGCAGGTTTGTGAATTACAGTGCCCCTGAGCTCCTTTCTTTAACTCGCTTTCTTGTGAGCAGGCCGCAACACCGCAGGATTGCTTCAAACCCTAGTGTGGTTCCGGCATGGCACGCTGAGCCTTTGGTTAATTCCTCTTCCTGGTGAGAAATGAGAGTTAAATTTGCCCGTCCAGAAACCTCCAGCTAGTCTCTCATGGGTTCTCCCTATTCCTGTTCATTTTCCACAGAAACTGCAAACTGGGCCAAACAGGAGGTTAAAGGCACTGACTCTCCAAGTCGGGAGAGTGTTAGTAAAGCGTCTGGAATGTTGCACCCGAGTACCAGGGGACGAAAACTGAGACACATTTGAACACGTTTCCCAATTACACGGTGGATCATACTCTGGGTTCCACATGCATGTTTTAGCTGGAGGAAGAATCCCTTAAACCTGGAGAGTTGAGACACATGGAATGGGTACCATGCAATAACTTCAAAGGGTCTGCATTTGCTCACCGAACTTCACCAATCCTATCACTGCTGCATTTATGCCACTCTACACACGCTTGATTCTCTTTCGGAGACATATAAATCCATAGGTTTTAAGATTCTTACTAGTCAGGTATATTCTTAGGCGTTTAATATGGGGTGTTGAGTCCACTTTGTTGAGCAAGGAGTAGCTCTTGTCTATTACATATTTGGCTTATGGAATGGTATCTGTGCTAATTTCAATCTCTGGTTTTATGCAGCACCCCAACTCACCTTCCCCCTTAAGCAAGCATAAGTTGGTTTTCTACATTTGAGACCCTGTTCTGTTTTGTAATTCAGTTCCTGTGTAGCCAAGTTTACATTCCGTGTATTAGTGATATCTTATGATGTTTCTTTTTCTGTGTGCCTTATTTCACTTAGAATCATCGTACCTGAATCCACTCATTATGCTGCCACGGGCCTGATGACATAGATTTCATTGCTGAGTGATATTGCATTGTACGTAAGTACCACAACTTCTTTATCCATTTTTCGCTTTCTGCGATATTGAACTTTTACCGTAAAGGAGGTTATTGTAAACAGAGCCATCCCAAATTTTGGGGTGGCTGTGTCTTTTTGATTTTAATTTCCCTGAGCTATAGGACCATAAGTGGAAGTGCCCTATGCTCTGTTGCTTGTTTTTTAGATGTTTCAGGAAACACCATACACTTCTCCAGATTGGCTGTTGGCAATTTACATCCCGCCCATCAGCATAACAAGGCTCCCAGTTCTCCATGGCCTGTCCTGCCTTTCTTGATTTTACATTTTTTTCAGATGGCCCTTTTGACTGGGTGGAAGTGAGACTTCATTGTAATGCAGATTTCCTTTGCCAGCTTGCTTGGTTGGCCAGAAGGGGCGTATGCGTTTCTTCCTGAATATATTCAGGAAGAAACGCATAGGCCCTTTTTGGCCAAGTGCATCATTGTCGATGTTCTGAGTCTTTTCATATGTTTTCAATGCAATTCCTGTCTACCTCCTGAAATCGGTTTCCTGCAATTCTTCCTTGCTGTCAGTGCCTCTTCATAGCCTTACCTCAATATACTTTTGAAAAATAATTGGCCTTTATAACTCTGCAGGTTTTTGTATTGCAGTGGCCCTTAGCTCCATTTTTCAGCTCTTATTTTTGTGATCTTGCCTCATATCCGCAGGATTTCTTCAGGCCCTATTCTTCTTCTGGGGCGCCTTGCTGTGCCTTTGGTTAATTCTTCTCCCTATGTGAAATTAGAGTGACATGTGGCCATTGAAACCGCTACAGCTATTTTCTCACTGGTTCCCCCTATTCCCATTCATCCTCCGCACTAACTGCAGACTGTGCGATACCGGAACTTAAAGGCATTGACTCTCCATGTGGGGATGTTGTTAGTAAAGTGGCTGGAATGTTGTTCCAGAGCCCCAGGAGAGGAAAATGAGGTGTGTTTTAGAAACCTTTCCCGATCATATGGTATACCATCTGCTGGATTTCCCATGCATGGTTTAGCTGTAGGAAGATTCCCTTCAACCTGGAGTGTTGGGACCCTTGGAATGAGTAGCATGAAGTATTGCATTAAACTTTTGGCAGTTGCTCACCAAAGCTCACCAATCCTCTCAGCCCCAAGTGTCCAGCCTTATGTCTTATCCAGCTGTGGGTTTATATGTGGCCATTCCAGGTTGCATCACAGCCCCTGAGCGAATTTTGTAAGAATTTTTCTCTCTTTCATTGTTTCTGCGTTTTGGTTTTAAAATTTATTTCTATAATGGGGTTTAGCTCATTTTCACTGCTGTGTTTTTGCCGCTCTGCACACACTTGATTCCCTTATGGAGATATATCAATACATGGGTTTTAAGATTCTTATTACTCAGATATATTTCTCTGCGGTGTATAGGGTGTGTTGAGGCCAGTTCATTGAGCAAGGTGTAGATCTTGTCTAATACCTATTTGGTTTATTGAACGGTATCTGTGCTAATTTCAAACTCTGGTTTTATGCATCACCCCACCTCTCCTTTCCCCTTAAGCTGACATAAGTGTGTTTTCTAAATGTGAGACACTGTTCTGTTTTGTAATTCATTTTTTGTGCAGCCATATTTATCCTCCCTCTATAAGTTATATCTTATGATATGTTTCTTTTTCGGTTTGACTTATTTCAAGTAGTATTATCGGACCTAAATCCACTCTTTATCCTTCTACTAGCCTTATTACATTGATTTCATGGTGAAGAGATATTCCATTGTACATAAGTACCACATTTTCTTTATCCATTGTTCTCTTTCCTGGGATATTTAAGGTGTACTGAAGTTGAGGTTCTTGTAAACAGAGTAGCCCTAAACTGTGGTGTGCTTGTGTCTTGTTGATTTTTAGACTTCCCTAGATATACTCCCGTGATTGGAAGTGCCCTATGCTCTGTAGCTCTGTTTTTTAGATGATTTAGGAACCACCATACACTCCTCCAGAGTGGCTCTCGGCAGTTCACACACTGTCCATCAGCGTATAAAGGCTCCCTGTTCTCCATGGCCTGTCCTGCATTTCTGGTTTTTACAATTTTTTCGGATGGCCCTTTTGACCAGTGGGAAATGAGACTTCTTTGTTGTGCACATTTGCATTGCTTGCTTGCTTGGTTGCCCATAAAGTGCGTATGCGTTTTTTCCTGGATATATTCAGGAAAAAACGCATACTCCCTTTTGGGCCAACTGCATCATTGTCGAAATTCTGCCGCTTTTCATGTGCTTTAAAGATGAGTCCAATCTATCTCTTGAAATCTGTTCCTTGCAATTCTGTCTTGCATTCAGATCCTCTTCTTTGCCTTACCTCAACATATTTTTGGACGTTAGTTTTCATTTATAACTCTGCAGGTTTGTGAATTGCAGTGACCCTGAGCTCCATTTTTTAAGTTGCTCTTTTGTGAGCTGGCCTCAAAGCCGCAGGATTGCTTCAGGCCCTATTTTGGCTCCGGCGAGGCAGGCTGAGCCTTTTTTTAATTCTTATTCTTAATGGGAAATTAGAGTGACATGTGCCCGTCCAAACCCCTACAACTATTCTCTCATTGGTTCCCCCTCTTCCCGTTCATCCTCCTCACAATTTGCAAAATGTGTGAAACAAGTTTAAATGTGCTGATTCTCTAAGTGGGGAGATTCTAAGTAACGTGGCTGGAATGATGAACAGGAGCACCAGGAGAGGATAAATGAGGTGCATTTTAGACACATCTCCCGATCACATGGTGTACAGTCCTCTGGGTTTTCCATGCATGTTTTAGCTGTAGGAAGATTCCTTGAACCTGCAGATTTGGGACCCATTGAATGGGTACCAGGTAGTATTACTTTAAAGGGTGTGCATTTCCTCACCCAACCTCACATTTCTCTTAGCGCGAACAGTTTCCAGCCTTATGTCTCATCCTGCTGTGGGTCTAGATGTGTTCAATCCATGTTGCATCACCGTCCCTGAGGAAAAGTTGTAAGAGGTTTTCTCTGTCTCTCTGTCATTTATTTTTTTCAATTTATTACTATATTGGTTACAGCTGATTTTCAAAGCTCTGTTTCTTGCTGCTGTACATCCACTTGATTCACGTACAGAGAGACATCAATAAATTCTTTTTCAGATTCTTACCAGTCGTATATATTCTTTTCTGGTGACTTGAGTGTGCTGAGTGCAGTTCTTTTAGCTACCGTGTAGGCCTTGTTGATTATCAGTTTGGTATTTGGAATGGTATCTTTGCTAATTTCAACCTCCTGGATGATGCCTCACCCCTCCCCACCTTTCCCGTTTAGCAGCCTTACGCGTTTTCTACATATTGGACTATGTTTTTGTTTTGTAATTTATTTCATGTGTAGCCATTTTGGATTCCACCTTTAAGTGATATCTTATGATATGTGTCTTTTTCTTTTTGAATTATGTCACTTAGAATGATCGTATGTAACTCCTCCGGAGTTGTTACAACTGGCCATATTTCATTGATTTCCAGGCTGAGTAATATTCCACTCTACATAAGTACCACATCTCTATCCATTTTTTCCCTCCAGAGACATTTAAGTTATATCCTAGTCGAGGATCTTTTAAACAGAGAGGCAGTAAACATTAGGGTGCCTGTGTCCTCTCGATTTTTGTTTTTCCCAAGATATACGCCCATGAGTGCAAGTGCCCTATGCTCTGTAGCTCATTTTTTAGATGCTTTAGTAAACACAATACACTTCTCCAGAATGGCCGTTGGCAATATACATTTCCACTATAAGCCTCACAGGGCTCCCTCTTCTCCTTGCCCTGTCCTGCATTTCTGGTGTTTACACTTTATGAGGATGGCTCTTCTGACTGATGCGAAGTGATATCTTTTGTAGTATTGATTTCCAGTGCCCACCTGTTTGGTTGGCTAAAAAAGTGTATGCCCTTTTCTTGAATATATACAGAAAAAAACGCATACAGCCTTTTTGGCCAACTGCAATGTTGGCAATGTTCAGCCCCTTTTCTTGTGCTTAATGGCGAGTCCTTTCTACCTCCTCAAATCCCTTTCCTGCCATTCTCCCTTGCTTACCAATCCTTTTCTCTGACTTTCCTCAAGACATTTTTCAGTGATAGATATTTTCAACTCTGCAGTTTTGTGAATTTTACTGCCCCTGAGTTCCATTGTTTAAATTGTGTTTATGGGAACTGGCCACAAAGCAGTGGGATTTCCTCAAGCCCTATACTGTTTCCATGGGCAACCCTAGCCTTTGGTCAATTCATCTTCCTGATTGGAAATTAGAGTGACATGTGCCTGTCTGAACACCTAGGACTTGTCTCTCATTGTTCCTCATCCTTCCGCTTCATCCTCTGGACAAATTCCAAACTGTACGCAACAGGATGTTGACAGTGCTGACATCTCCAAGTGGGGAGACTGTTAGTAAAGACGCTGGAGGGGTGAACCCGAGCACCAGGAGATGAGGAGATGAGATGCCTTTTCCAAACTCTTCCCGATCAGACGGTATACCATCCTCTGGGTGTGACAGACATGTTTTAGCAGTAGGAAGAGTCCCATTCATGTAAGGAGAACACCAGGGCTTTTTCAAAATCAGTGTCTCCCCGAAACCCAAACTGGGGAGTTTTTTAAGCTACGGCTACACATATGTTCATTAAGGGCCTTGGGAAGTAGGCAGAGTCCAAACTTTAGATGATTGAAGTCTTCAGGGTCAGAAGCACTCACCACCGGCTTCCCTTAGGTTACACTTTAACTGTCATTGATAGATGATGTCAATAAAAATATCTATTCTTTTTCCGATTATTTCCCCTTATAGGTTATTGCAAAATATTGAGTGTAGTTCCCTGTGCTATCCAGTAGTTCCTTGTTGATGATCTATTTTATACATAGCAGTGTGTATGTGTTAATTCCAAACTGTTAATTTATCCCTCCTCCCACCTTTCCCCTTTGGTAATAATAAATTATAAGATTTTATACTTCTCAGAAATGGGGGAGCTGAAAGAGAGGTATCATTTTCAATGGAAAAGCATTTAAAACAAGATTGAAGCTTTAACCAAGATTATTAGATGTCCATCCTTGGAAAGAAATCACTTCATTTCTCTAATATTGACCTGACAAATAAGACAAACCTTTTCACTGAACTTGCTTATAATAAAGTGATGGAAATATCAAATGGAAGTGTTAGAAACATCTTATTTTACCCGAGCCTTATAAACTGTTCTATGTTAACTACAGTTTGGCTCACAATCTGTTCATTGAAGTTACAATAGTCTCAATTTCTGTTACTGATCCTCCAGAGTGGACCCCAACAAGTGTCCCCCTGCCCAGTGTCATTGGGGCCAACAGATCGAGACTGAGTTTGGTTCACAAGCAAAGGAAACTTTATATTTTGATCAGAGAATGGAGAGGTGAGAGCATGCACTACCCCATGGGCTGTGGGCTGGGCTGCTGTGTAGAGGTCCTGTGAGAGTCAGTGGGAGGGAGGGGGCGGAGCTCTCGAGGGCCAGGTTGGCTGCAGCTCAGGCTCTATATCTCGGAGTCTGCACTGGGCCCCAGGAGCTGAGGTGTCGACCCAGCCATTCTGCACTAGGAAATCTGGTCTGAAGTGCCGGGTGTGGAACCTCTGCATGCGGGACCCTAGGAGCACGTGAAATTAGACAAAGCACAAAGGATAAAAAAGGTCAGACTTGACTTTATTGCCCAGATTCTATTTTTATCTCCCAGGGATTTTTAATGGGCTTTGCTGGGGACAAACCCCTCCTCTGCCTTTTGTCCTGTTCCTCATTCTTGGAGTGCTGAGGGTGCACACCCTTCTTCTGTAACTGCTGAGTGCTGAGTTGGGAGCCCTCATACCAGGGGACGAGGGTCAGAACTTCTCCCCAGCAGCCTCCAGGTGACGTTGATTGACCCCAGGACCCCTGCCTCCCTGCTCGTCTGCCTGAGCACCAGCATTGGAAGTGTTATAGATTCTAATGACCTTTAAGGGTCCAGGAAAGAGATGTGCAGAGACGCTGTGGGGGCCGGTTTCACCCCGCCCCACATTTGTTTGGCCACCTTAGGCTGACCGTTTCTGCCAGCCTAGATGCTCTGACCAGTAGTCTGCTCTTTCTTCAATTAGGCCCCTGAATTAACGTAAAAACAGCACCAGGTGTCAGAGCCCTGCCCGCTCAACTCCCAGACAGTCCAGGGTCAGTGGTGATCAAGGACCATGATGGCCACTGAGTCAACAGCCTTTTGAAGTAAACAGGAGTCCAGCCGGTCTTATTGGCCACCATCATCACGGTGTCTGTAGGCTTTTCTATGGTGACAGTGTGATATACGGTTCCCCCGCCAAGATTATTAGCTCCCCTCCGGGTACAGTAAGTCCTGCAAGCAGTAGTCTACTCCTTCGGGACACACTATTGTTGTTTTATGAGAGAAACTCCAGGTCAAGTGATGTTCACACGAGTCGTCATGGTGCCCTGTTGCCCCCGGTTATCTCTCTGGATGTTGGAGTTGGAGGGCCTCCTCACTCGAGGTCGGTGTGCCCACAGAGCGAACCCTGTAACTTCAGGGCATGGTTGGTGATGAGGATCACCACGTGGGGTCCTTTTCCCTTAGGAGGGAGGTGGCCTTTTGGGCTGCTGATTTCCAGGTTTTTAGATACCGCCAGTATCTTGGCCAGATGTGGCAGTGGGCCAAGCCCCTTGGTGACTGTAGTTTTTCCTACCTGGATGGCATTCTTGCGTTGTTCCATTTCAAGTGGTCCCAGTTTTTGCACTAATTCTCCAATGGCGATTCACCTTTCACCAGGAATGGAAAGGTCAAAGGGTTTAGCTCAATTAGGGAGTTCCAGGACAAGGGTCTGAATTGACTGCTCTTTCCATTCTTGAAAGGCCACTTCTGGATTCTGTTCAAAAGGATCATCATCTTTTCCTTTCAGTGTTTCATATAGAGGCCCAGCTAGTAGACTGTAGTTAGGGATCCAGAAGCAGCAAACCCTGGCCTCCCCAGGAACCCCTAAGCTGTCTTCTAGTTTTAGAAAGGGTTAAGGCTGTAAATGGTTCTTCCCTTTCCTGGGATAGGCTTCTATGACCTTGTGTGAGAATGCAGCCCAGGCAGGTCACCGCAGTCTGTGATATTTGAGCTTTTTCTTGGACAACTTCTATCCTTTATTGGCTTGGTAGTTCAGAGGCCTCCTTAGTAGGGCTGGCGATCAGAATGTCATCTGCATATTGAAGGAGGGTTTCCTTTTCCAGAGGTAGAACTTTTCGGTCTTTAGCTAAGCTTTCCCCAAAGATGGTGTGGGTATTTTTGAACCCTTGGGGCAAGACGGCCCGGAAGTATTGTTTTAGTTGTATGTTGAGTCCTGCCACTCACAAGCCAAAATTTCTTGTGACTCTGGGACTAATGGAATACAAAAGAAGGCATCATTGAAGACTAATACAGAATACCATGTCCTGGTGGTTGGTAGAATGACCAGCAGGGTGTAGGAATCAGGAGCAACTGGAGGTATGTCCTCGGTGGCTTCACTGACTGTCCTGACATCTTTTACCAGGTCCCCAGCAGCCCATGGGGCTCTCGTGGTCAGGCCAATCCCAGGATATGGAGCTCTCCTGGGCAGGTACCCCACCCCCAACCCAGCCCACGGGGCTCTCATGGTCAGGCCCCTCCCAGGATACAGAGCTACCCTTGCAGGTACCGTGGCAGGGCTGGGCACACAGGAACCGTGCACATAGCCCTCATTGAAGAGCACCCCCAGCTCACCTGTCGTTCAGAGCTGACACAGAGCACCTCAGAGCAGGACTTGAACTAACAAACAGCAGCTCCGACAGGTCTGTGACCCTGGGTATCACTCTGTGTGGCCTCCCTCCACCTGGTCTTCCAGAGACTTCCACTGCACCCAGGGCACCAGGCCTCTGTCTCCAACCACCACCCACCCCTCCTCTCCCTGACTCCTGGGTTCCTCTCATTAGGAGAGGGTTTTCTTGAAGTTGTCTCCCACTCATGGGCCAGATAAAATGATTAGAAAACAAGCCAAAGCTGCAGCCCCTTGTCTATCCTGACTCTCAGGAGCCCACACCTGTTCCTTGGACCTGGCCGGTTCAGCAAGTTCCATTTTCTGCAACTGTGAGCCTCTGAGGGGTGATGATTGGCTGACCTGGGCAGCCTTACCGTGCCGGCCAGCCCTCCCCAGGTGTGCCTGGGTTGAGATCAATATAAATACCACTCCAGGCAGCAAGAGCCCCTGCAGCTGTGCCTGACGCCATTTTCTCTGCCCTGTCAGCAGTCTCGGCGCTGGGCTGGTGGGAGGGAGTGAGAGGCCACGGCTTTGTGGGTGGCCCATTGTGAGTGGGGTTCTGCTGGACTTTCTGCAGCAGTTGCCAGGCTGCCACCTGCTAAAAAAGAGGATGTGTCACCCATACCTGCTGCTGGAATTTCTCCCTGGGCAGAGGTGAGGAAGGAAAAAAGCAGTGGGGGCAGGGACAGGACGGGTATCTCAGGCAGGGAAATGGAAATCTTCCAGAAGAGCACCCAGGGCCAGGACCATCCTGGCTGGCCTGCAGGCACCAAGTCAGCTGGCATGCTGTCACTCGTGTGGCTCCATGGCCCTTCCTCTAGGCTTTCAAGTCCTTGTATATATTCAGGTGTTTTACCTGGGAAGGGTGGGAACAGTTCAGCAGCAACTGGCCTGGGGCTCAGCTCACGTTTACTCACAGATGCCTCGGCACGGTGCCCCAGCTTTGCAATGAGGACGCTTGTTGTGTGGGGGCTGCTGGCTGAATGGGAGACGATTCCCCACCACTGACCAAATTCAGAATTGTTTACAACTGGAGCAAGTGCCCTGATACGGTTTTCCTCTGAGTAACTGGTGGGTTCTGTTTTTTTTTTTTCTCTTTTTCGTTTTTGGTTCAAGGTAGATTTTATTCCTCTTTTTTGTATTTACAGATACAAGCATGGAAATAATTTATTCATATAAATACATGTATGTGAAGGGAATAATTGTTTTTTCTGTTTTATTTTTTAAATTTTATTTCTTTTTAATTTTGAATTTTATTGTATATTTTTATACAGCAGGTTCTTATTGGTTATCTATTTTATACATATAAATGTTTACATGCCAATCCCAATCTCTCAACGCCTCCCACCACCAACCCTCCAAGAGCTTTCCCCCCTTGTTGTCCATACGATTGTTGTCTACATCTGTTGCTCTATTTATGCCTTGCAAAATGGTTAATCTGTACAGTTTTTCTAGGTTCCACATATATGCATGAATATACAAGATTTGTTTTTCTCTTTCTGACTTACTTCACTCTGTATGACAGTCTCTAGATCCATCGACGTCTCTACAAATGACCCAATTTCATTCCATTCATGGCTTAGTAATATTCCATTTTATATATGTACCACATCTTTATGCATTCGTCTGTCTGTGGGCATTTAGGTTGCTTCCATTACCTCGATATTGTAAATAGTGATGCAATGAACATTGCGGTGAATGTCTCTTTTTGATTTATGGTTTTGTCTGGGTATATGTCCAGTACTGGGATTGCTGTATCATATGGTAATTCTATTATTAGTTTCTTAAGAAACTCCATATTGTTCTCCATAGTGACTGTATCAATTTATATTCCCAACAATAGTGGAAGAGGCTTCCTTTTCTCCACACCCTTTCCAGCATTTGTTGTTTGTAGATTTTCAGATGATGCCCATTCTAACAGGTGTGAGGTGATACCTCATTGTTGAGTCCATTTCGTTGAGCAAGGGGTAGGTCTTGTCTATTACATATTTGGCTTATGGAACGGTATCTGTGCTAATTTCAAACTCTGGTTTTATGCAGCACCCCAACTCACCTTTCCCCTTAAGCAAGCATAAGTTGGTTTTCTAAACTTGAGACCCTGTTCTGTTTTGTAATTCAGTTCATGTGTAGCCAAGTTTACATTCCGTGCATTAGTGATACCTTATGATGTTTCTTTTTCTGTGTGACTTATTTCACTTAGAATCATCGTGCCTCAATCCACTCATTATGCTGGTACAGACCTGGTGACACAGATTTCATTGCTGAGTGGTATTCTCTTGTACGTAAGTACCGCAACTTCTTTATCAATTATTTGTTCTCTGGGATATTTAACTTGTACTGTAGAAGAGGTTCCTGTAAACAGAGCCGTCCCAAATTTTGGGGTGGCTGTGTCTTTTTGATTTTAATTTCCCTAAGCTATAGGACCATAAGTGGAAATGCCCTAGACTCTGTTGCTTTGTTTTTCAGATGTATCAGGAAACACCATACACTTCTCCAGAGTGGCTGTTGGCAATTTACATCCCGCCCATCAGCATAACAAGGCTCCTTTTTCCCCATGGCCTGTCTTGCCTTTCTGGATTTTACACTTTTCTCAGATGGCCCTTTAGACCGGGGGGAAGTGACACTTCATAGTAGTTCGGATTTCCATTGCAAGCTTGCTTGGTTTGCCAAAAAGGGCGTATGTGTTTTTTCCTGAATATATTCAGGAACAAACTCATACGCCCTTTTTGGCCAAGTGCATCATTGTCGATGTTCTGCCTCTTTTCCTATGCTTTAAATGCAAATCCAGTCTACCTCCTGAAATCGGTTTCCTGAAATTCTGCCCCGCTTTCAAGTCCTCTTCGCAGCCTTACTTCAATATATTTTTGGACGTTAGCTGTCAATTATAACTCTGCAGGTTTGTGAATTACAGGGCCCCTGAGCTCCTTTCTTCAACTCGCTTTCTTGTGAGCTGGCCGCAAACCCGCAAGACTGCTTCAGGCCCTAATCTGCTTCTGGCAGGGCATGCTGAGTCTTTGGTTAATTCCTCTTCCTGGTGGGAAATGAGTGTTAAATATGCCCGTCCAGACACCTACCTCACTCTCAACCCCTTGGTGATGTGGGTCCTCTGGTTTGTGGCCACCTTTGCTGGGTTCCTCACCTTTCGATGATGTGGCCCCACTAGTGTGAGGACACTCCTGCCTGGTTCTCATCCACGTGGTTATGTGGACCCCCTGGTGAGAGTCTGTTCCTGGCTGTGTTCCTCACCCTTCTGTGAGGGAGACCCTCTGCTGATAGGTCACTCCTGCATGGCTGGCACACATTGCCTTGGTGAAGTCAGCCATGTGGTGGCAGTTGGAACGTGCTGGGAATCTCCTCACCCCGGTGATGAGGGCCCTCTTGCGTCAGGCCCTAACTGCTGGGCTCACCAACTTTTCTTAGTGAGCCCAGTGATGCTTTGGCACTCCTCTTAGGATCCCATCTCCATGGGGATGTGGGCCTTCTGCTCTGAGGTCCCAACGGCTGGGTTGTTCACATTTTCATGATGTGGGCTCTCTGGTGTTAGTTCACAGAGGCCTGGATCCCATAGCCTCTGTGCTCTTGGCCGCCTGCTGGGAGGTTCCAACTGCTGGATTCCTCACTTTTTTAATTTTTTGGGCCCTCTGTTGTGAGGATCCTCCTGCCTGACTCACTCCCAGCCCCTTCGTGATGTGTGTCGTCTGGTTTGAGGCCACATGTGCTGGGTTCCTCACCTTTTGATGATGTGGGACCAATGGTCTTAGGAGACTCCTGCCTAGTTCACATCCCCTTGGTGATGTGGCCCTCTGTTGAGAGTCTGATCCTGGCTGGGTTCCTCACCCATCTGTGAGGTGGGCCGTCTGCTGTGAGGTCACTCCTGCCTGGCTTGCTCACCTCGCCTTGTGGACATGAGCCCTCTGGTGGCACTTGGAGCCTGCTGGTTGCCTCCTCCCCTCGGTTATGAGGGCCCTCTGGCGTCAGGCCCTAACTGCTGGGCTCCCCACATTTTGTGATGTGCGCCCAGTGGTGCGAGGACACTCCAGCCAGGTTCACATCCCCATTGGGATGTGGGCCTTCTGCTCTGAGGTCCCAACGCCTGGGTTGCTCACAGTTTCATGATGTGGGCTCTCTGCTGTTAGTTCACTCCTGCCTGCATCCCATAGCTTCTGTGCTCTCGGCCACCTGCTGGGAGGTTCCAACTGCTGGATTCCTCACCTTTCTTATTCTTTGGGCCCTCTGTTTTTAGGCTACTCCTGCCTGCCTCACTCCCATTCCCTTTGTGATATGTGTCCTCTGATTTGAGGCCACATGTGCTGGGTTCCGCACCTTTCGATGATGTGGCCCCACTGGAGGGAAGACAGTCCTGACTGGTTCCCATCCCCTTGCTGATGTGGGCCCTCAGGTGAGCGTCTGATCCTGGCTGGGTTCCTCACCCTTCTGTGAGGTGGGCCCTCTGCTGTGAGGTCAATCATGCCTGTCTGGCACACGTCACGTTGGCGACGTGGGCCCTCTGGTGGCAGTTGGAGTGTGCTGGGATCCTCCTCCCCTCGGTGATGAGGGCCCTCTTGCCTTAGGCCATAACTGCTGGGCTCCCCACATTTTCTGATGTGTGCCAAGTGAGTGAGGACACTCTTGCCAGGTTCCCATCCCCATGCGGATATGGGCCTTCTGCTCTGAGGTCAAAATGGCTGGCTTGCTCACAGTACCATGATGTGGGCCCTCTGCTGTGAGTTCACTCCGGCAAGGATCCCTTATCATCGGTGCTCTGAGCCGCCTGCTGGGAGGTTCCAACTGCTGGATTCCTCAACTTTTTTATTCTATGTGCCCTCTGTTGTGAGGCTCCTCCTGCCTGCCTCACTGCCAGCCCCTTGGTGATGACTCTCCTATGGCTTGAGGCCACATGTGCTGCATTCCTCACCTTTCGATGATGTGGCCCCACTCGTGTGAGGACACTCCTGCCTGGTTCCCATCCCCTTGGTGAGGTGGGCCCTCTGGCGAGAGTCTAATCCTGGCTGGGTTCCTCAACGTTCTGTGAGGTAGGCCCTCTGCTGTGAGGTCACTCCTGCCTGGCTGGCACACGTCACCTTGGAGACGTGAGCCCTCTTGTGGCAGTTGGAGCGTGCAGAGTGCCTCCTCCTCTCGGTGATGACGGCCCTCTGGCGTCAGGCCCTAAATGGTGGGCTCCCCACATTTTCTGATGTGTGCCCAGTGGTGCGAGGACACTCCAGCCAGGTTCCCATTCCCATGGGGATGTGGGCCTTCTGTGCTGAGGTCCCAACGCCAGGGTTGCTCACAGTTTTATGATGTGGGCCCTCTGCTGTGAGTTCACTGTGGCCTGGATCCCATAGCCTCGGTGCTCTGGGCCGCCTGCTGGAAGGTCTAAATGCTGGAATCCTCACGTTTTTTATATTATGTGCCCTGTGTTGTGAGGCTACTCCTGCCTGCCTCACTCCAAGGCCCTTGGTGATGTGGGTCTTCTGGTTTGAGGACACATGTGCTGGGTTCCTCACCTTAAGATGATGAGGCCCCACTGGTGTGAGGATAATCCTGACTGGTTCCCATCCCCTTTGTGATGTGGGCCCTCTGGTGAGAGTCTGATCCTGGCTGGGTTCCTCACCCATCTGTGAGGTGGGCCCTCTACTATCAGGTAACTCTTGCCTGGCTTGCTCACCTCGCCTTGTTGACATGAGCCCTCTGGTGGCACTTGGACCCTGCTGGGAGCCTCCTCACCTCTGTGGTGAGGGCCCTCTGACGTCAGGCCCTAACTGCTGGGCTCCCCAACTTTTCTTAGTGAGCCCAGTGATGCTCGGGCACTCCTCTTAGGTTCCCATCTCCATGGAGATGTGGGCCTTCTCCTCTGAGGTTCCAATGGCTGGGTTGATCACAATTTCATGATGTGGGCTCTCTGGTGTTAGTTCACTGTGGCCTGGATCCCATAGCCTCTGTGCTCTTGGCCGCCTGCTGGGAGGTTCCAACTGCTCGATTCCTCAACTTTTGTATTCTATGGGTCCTGTGTTGTGATGCTCCTCCTGCCTGCCTCACTCGCAACCCCTTCGTGATGTGGGTCTTCTGGTTTGAGGCCACATGTGCTGCGTTCCTCAACTTTCAATGATGAGGCCCCACTGGTGTGAGGACACTCCTGCCTGGTTCCCATACCCTTGGTGATGTGGGCCTTCTGGTGACAGTCTTATCCTGGCTGGGTTCCTCACTCTTCTGTGAGGTAGGCCCTCTGCTGTGAGGTCAATCCTGCCTGACTTGCACACATCACCTTGGCGACGTGGGCCCTCTGTTAGCACATGGAACCTGCTGGGAGCCTCCTGCCCTCGGTGATGATGGCCCTCTAGCATCAGGCCCTAACTGCTGGGCTCCCCACGTTTTCTGATGTGAGCCCAGTGATGCCAGGACACTCCTGTCAGGTTCCCATCCCCATGGGGATGTGGGCTTTCTGCTCTGAGGTCCCAACGCCTGGGTTGCTCACAGTTTCATGATGTGGGCTCTCTGCTGTTAGTTCACTCCTGCCTGCATCCCATAGCCTCTGTGCTCTGGGCCGCCTGCTGGGAGGTTCCAACTGCTGGATTCCTCACCTTTTTTATTCTTTGGGCCCTCTGTTTTTAGGCTACTCCTGCCTGCCTCACTCCCATCCCCTTTGTGATGTATGTCCTCTGATATGAGGCCACATGTGCTGGGTTCCTCACCTTTCGATGATGTGGCCACACTGGTGGGAGGACAGTCCTGACTGGTTCCCATCCCCTTGGTGTTGTGGGCCCTCTGGTGAGAGTCTCATCCTGCCTCGGTTCCTCACCCTTCTGTGAGATAGGCCCTCTGCTGTGAGGTCACTACTGCCTGGCTGGCGCATGCCACCTTGTAGACGTGGGCCCTCTGTTGACAGTTGGAACATGCTGGGAGCCTCCTCCCCTCGGTTATGAGGGCCCCCTGGTGTCAGGCCCTAACTGCTGGGCTCCTAACATTTTCTGGTATGTGCTAAGTGGTGCGAAGCCACTCCTGCCAGGTTCCCATCCCAATGGGGATGTGGGCCTTCTGTTCTGAGGTCCCAACGGCTGGGCTGCTCACAGGTTCATGATGTGGGCCCTCTGCTGTGAGTTCACTGCGGCCTGGATCCCATAGCCTCGGTGCTCTGGGCCACTTGCTGGGAGGTTCCAACTGCTGGATTCCTCAACTTTTATATTCTATGGGCCCTGTGTTTTGAGGCCGGTCCTGCCAGCCTCATTCTGAACCCCTTGGTGATGTGGTTCCTGTGGTTTGAGGCTACATGTGCTGGGATCCTCACCTTTCGATGATGTTGTCCCACTGGTGTGGGGACACTCCTGCCTGGTTCCCATCCCCTTGGTGATGTGGGCCCTCTTGTGAGAGTCTGATCCTGGCTGTGTTCCTCACCCTTCTGTGAGGTGGGCCCTCTGCTGTGAGGTCATTCCTGCCGGGCTGGCACACATCGCCTTGGCGACGTTGGCCCTCTGGTGGCAGCTGGAGCCTGCTGGGAGCCTCCTCTTCTCGGTGATGAGTGCCCTCTAGCGTCAGGCCCTAACTTCTGAGCACCCCACGTTTTCTGATGTGAGCCCAGTGATGCCAGGACACTCCTGTCATGTTCCCATCACCATGGGGATGTGGGCCTTCTGCTCTGAGGTCCCAATGTCTGGGTTGCTCACAGTTTCATGATGTGGGCTGTCTGGTGTTAGTTCACTCCGGCCTGGATCCCCTAGCCTCTGTGCTCTGGGCCGCCTGCTGGGAGGTTCCAACTGCTGGATTCCTCACCTTTCTTATTTTTGGGCCCTCTGTTATGAGGCTCCTCCTGCCTGCCTCACTCCCAGCCCCTTGCTGATGGGTGTCCTATGGTTTGAAGCCACATGTTCTGGGTTCCTCACCTTTAGATGATGTGGCCCTACTCATGTGAGGACACTCCTGCCTGGTTCCAATCCATTTGGTGATGTGGGCCCTCTGGTGCGAGTCTGATCCTGACTGGGTTCGTCACACTTCTCTGAGGTGGGCCCTCTGCTGTGAGGTCATTCGTGCCTAGTTGGCACACATCACCTTGGCGATGTCAGCCCTCTGGTGGCAGTTGGAGGCTGCTGGGAGCCTCCTTCCCTTGGTGATGAGGGTCCTCTGGCGTCAGGCCCCAACTGCTAGTCGCCCAAAATTTTCTGATACGTTCTCAGTGGTGCGAGGACACTCCTACCAGATTTCCATCCCCATGGGGATGTGGGCCTCCTGCTCTGAGGTCCCAATGGCTGGGTTGCTCAGTTTCATGACATGGGCCCTCTTCTGTGAGTTCACTGTGGCCTGGATCCCATAGCCTCGGTGCTCTGGGCCACCTGCTGGGAGGTTCCAACTGCTGGATTCCTCACTTTTTTATTCTATGGGCCCAGTGTTGTGAGGCTACTCCTGCCTGCCTCACCCCGAGGCCCTTGGTGATGTGGGTCCTCTGGTTTGAGGACACATGTGCTGAGTACCTCACCTTTCGATGATGTGACCCCACTGGTGTGAAGACACTCCTGCCTGGTTCCCATCCCCTTGGTGATGTGGGCCCTCTGGTGAGAGTCTGATGTTGGCTGGGTTTCTCACCCTTCTGTGAGGTGGGACCTCTGCTGTGAGGTAACTGCTGCCTGGCTTGCTCACGTTGCCTTGGCAATGTGAGCCCTCAGGTGGCAGTTGGATCCTGCTGGGAATCTCCTCCCCTCAGTTATAAGAGCTCTGGATAAAACACATATGCCCTTTTTTGTCAAGTGCATTATTTTCAAAGTTCTGTCTCTTTTCCTATGCTTTAAGAGTGACTCCCGTGTACCTTCTGTAATTGGTTTCCAGGAATTCCGCCCCGCATTCAAGTCCTCTTCACAGCCTTCCTTCAGTATAATTTTGGATGATAGCTGTCATTTATAACTCCGCAGGTTTGTGAATTACAGTGCCCCTGAGCTCCTTTCTGCAACTCGATTTCTTGTGAGCTGGCCGTAAAACCGCAGGATCTCTTCAGGCCCTAATCTAGTTCCAGCACGGCACACGGAGCCTTTGGTTCATTCGTCTTCCTGGTGGGAAATGAGAGTTAAATTTGCCCGTCCAGACACCTACAGATAGTCTCTCATTGGTTCTCCTTATTCCTGTTCATCTTCCGAAGAAATTGCAAACTGGGCCAAACAGGAGGTTAAAGGCACTGACTCTCCAAGTGGGGAGAGTGTTAGTAAAGCGTCTGGAAAGTTGCACCGAGTAGCAGAGGACGAAAAATGAGATACATTTGAACACGTTTCCCGATCACAAGGTGGATCATACTCTGGGATCCACATGCATGTTTTAGCTGAAGGAAGAATCCCTTACACCGGGAGAGTTAGGACCCATGGAATGGGTACCATGCAATATGACTTCAAAGGGTCTGCATTTGCTCACCGAACCTCACCCATCCTATCACTGCTGCGTTTATGCTGCTGTACACACACTTAATTCTCTTTTGGAGACATATAAATCCATAGGTTTTAAGATTCTTACTAGTCAGGTATATTCTTAGGCGTTTAATATGGCGTCTTGAGTCCACTTCGTTGAGCAAGGAGTAGCTCTTGTTATTACATATTTGGCTTATGGAACGGTATCTGTGCTAATTTCAATCTCTGGTTTTATGCAGCACCCCAACTCACATTTCCCCTTAAGCAAGCATAAGTTGGTTTTCTACATTTGAGACACTCTTATGTTTTGTAATTCAGTTCCTGTGTAGCCAAGTTTACATTCCGTGTAGTAGTGATATCTTATGATGTTTCTTTTTCTGTGTGACTTATTTCACTTAGAATCATCGTACCTTAATCCATTCATTATGCTGCTATGGGCCTGAAGACATAGATTTCGTTGCTGAGTGATATTGCAGTGTACTTAAATACCACAAATTCTTTATCCATTTTTCGCTTTCTGTGATATTGAACTTGTACAGTAAACGAGGTTCTTGTAAACAGAGCCGTCCCAAACTTTGGGGTGGCTGTGTCTTTTTGATTTTAATTTCCCTAAGCTATAGGACCATAAGTGGAAGTGCCCTGGGCTCTGTTGCTTTGTTTTTTAGATGTTTCAGGAAACACCATACACTTCCTCAGAGTGGCTGTTGGCAATTTACATCCCGCCCATCAGCATAACAAGGCTCCCCGTTCTCCATGGCCTGTCCTGCCTTTCTGGATTTTAAACTTTTTTCAGATGGCCCTTTAGACCTGGGGGCAGTGAGACTACACTGTAGTGCAGATTTCCTTTGCAAGCTTGCTTAGTTGGCCAAAAAGGGCGTATGCGTTTTTTCCTGAATATATTCTGGAAAAAAGGCATACGCCCTTTTTGGCCAAGTGCATCATTGTGGACGTTCTGCCTCTTTTCCTATGCTTTACATGCAATTCCACTCTACTTCCTGAAATCGGTTTCCTGCAATTCTGCCCCACTTACAAGTCCTCTTGGCAGCCTTACTTCAATATATTTTTGGACGATAACTGTCATTTATAACTCTGCATGTTTGTGAATTACAGTGCCCCTGAGCTCCTTTCTTCAACTCACTTTCTTGTGAGCTGGCCGCAACACCGCAGGATTGCTTCAGGCCCAAGTGTGGTTCTGGGATGGCACGCTGAGCCTTTGGTTAATTCCTCTTCCAGGTGGGAAATGAGAGTTAAATTTGCCAGTCCAGACACCTCCAGCTAGTCTCTCATTGGTTCTCCCTATTCCTATTCATTTTCCGCAGAAATTGCAAACTGGGACAAACAGGAGGTTAAAGGCACTGACTCTCCAAGTGGGGAGAGTGTTAGTAAAGCATCTAGAATGTTGCACCCGAGTACCAGGGTACGAAAACTGAGACACATTTGAACACGTTTCCCGATCACACGGTGGATCATACTCTGGGTTCCACATGCATGTTTTAGCTGAAGGAAGAATCCCTTAAACCTGGAGAGTTGAGACCCATGGAATGGGTACCATGCAATATGACTTCAAAGGGTCTGCATTTGCTCACCAAACCTCACCAATCCTATCACTGCTGCGTTTATGCCGCTGTACACATGCTTGATTCACTTTCGGAGACATAGAAATCCATAGGTTTTAAGGTTCTTACAAGTCAGGTATATTCTTAGGCGTTTAATATGGGGTTTTGAGTCCACTTCATTGAGCAAGGAGTAGCTCTTGTGTATTACATATTTGGCTTATGGTATGGTATCTGTGCTAATTTCAATCTCTGGTTTTATGCAGCACCCCAACTCACCTTTCCCCTTTAGCAAGCATAAGTTAGTTTTCTACATTTGAGACCATGTTCTGATTTGTAATTCAGTTCCACTGTAGCCCAGTTTACATCCCGTGTACTAGTGATATCTTATGATGTTTCTTTTTCTGTGTGACTTATTTCCCTTAGAATCATCGTACCTGAATCCACTCATTATGCTGCTATGGGCCTGATGACATAGATTTCATTGCTGAGTGATATTGCATTGTACGTAAGTACCACAAATTCTTTATCCATTTTTCGCTTTCTGTGATATTGAACTTGTACCGTAAACGAGGTTCTTGTAAACAGAGCCGTCCCAAACTTTGGGGTGGCTGTGTCTTTTTGATTTTAATTTCCCTAAGCTATAGGACCATAAGTGGAAGTGCCCTATGCTCTGTTGCTTTGTTTTTTGGATGTTTCAGGAAACACCATACACTTCTCCAGAGTGGCTGTTGGCAATTAACATCCTGCCCATCAGCATAACAAGGCTCCCAGTTCTCCATGGCCTGTCCTGCCTTTCTGGATTTTAAACTTTTTTCAGATGGCCCTTTTGAGCGGGGGTCAGTGAGACTTCATTGTAGTGCAGATATCCTTTGCAAGCTTGCTTGGTTGGCCAAAAAGGGCGTATGCGTTTTTTCCTGAATATATTCAGGAAAAAACGCATACGCCCTTTTTGGCCAAGTGCATCATTGTGGACGTTCTGCCTCTTTTCCTATATTTACATGCAATTCCAGTCTACCTCCTGAAATCGGTTTCCTGCAATTCTGCCCCGCATTCAAGTCCTCTTGGCAGCCTTACTTAAATATATTTTTGGATGATAGCTGTCATTTATAACTCTGCAGGTTTGTGAATGACAGTGCCCCTGAGCTCCTTTCTTCAACTCGCTTTCTTGTGAGGTGGCCGAAACACCGCAGGATTGCTTCAGACCCTAGTGTGGTTCTGGCATGGCACGCTAAGCCTTTGGTTAATTCCTCTTCCTGGTGGAAAATGAGAGTTAAATTGGCCCGTCCAGACACCTCCAGCTAGTCTCTCATTGGTTCTCCCTATTCCTGTTCATTTTCCGCAGACATTGCATACTCGGGCAAACAAGAGGTTAAAGGCACAGACTCTCCAAGTAGGGAGAATGTTATTAAAGCGTCTGGAATGTTGCACCCGAGTACAAGGGGACAAAAACTGAGACACATTTGAACACGTTTCCCGATCACAAAGTGGATCATACTCTGGGTTCCACATGCATATTTAAGCTGAAGGAAGAATCCCTTAAACCTGGAGAGTTGAGACCCATGGAATGGGTACCATGCAATATGACTTCAAAGGGTCTGCATTTGCTCACCGAACCTCACCAATCCTATCACTGCTGTGTTTATGCCGCTGTACACATGCTTGGTTCTCTTTCGGAGACATATAAATCCATAGGTTTTAAGATTCTTACTAGTCAGGTATATTCTTAGGCGTTTAATATGGGGTGTTGTGTCCACTTCGTTGAGCAAGGTGTAGCCCTTGTCTATTACATATGTGGCTTATGGAACGGTATCTGTGCTAATTTCAATCTCTGGTTTTATGCAGCACCCCAACTCACCTTTCCCCTTAAACAAGCATAAGTTGGTTTTCTACATTTGAGACCATGTTCTGTTCTGTAATTCAGTTCCTGTTTAGCCAAGTTTACATTCCGTGTAGTAGTGATATCTTATGATGTTTCTTTTTCTGTCTGAATTATTTCACTTAGAATCATCATACCTGAATCCACTCATTATGCTGCTACGGGCCTGATGACATAGATTTCATTTCTGAGTGATATTGCATTGTACGTAAGTACCACAACTTCTTTATCCATTTTTCGCTTTCTGTGATATTGAACTTGTACCGTAAACGAGGTTCTTATAACAGAGCCGTCCCAAACTTTGGGGTGGCTGTGTCTTTTTGATTTTAATTTCCCTAAGCTATAGGACCATAAGTGGAAGTGCCTTAGGCTCTGTTGCTATCTTTTTTAGATGTTTCATGAAACACCATACACTTCTCCAGAGTGGCTGTTGGCAATTTACATCCCGCCCATCAGCATAACAAGGCTCCCAGTTCTCCATGGCCTGTCCTGCCTTTCTGGATATTACACTTTTTTCAGATGACCCTTTTGACCGTGGGGCAGTGAGACTTCATTGTAGTGCAGATATCCTTTGCAAGCTTGCTTGGTTGGCCAAAAAGGGTGTATGCGTTTTTTCCTGAATATATTCAGGAATAAACGCATACGCCCTTTTTGACCAAGTGCATCATTGTGGACGTTCTGCCTCTTTTCCTATGCTTTACATGCAATTCCAGTCTACCTCCTGAAATCGGTTTCCTGCAATTCTGCCCCGCTTTCAAGTCCTCATGGCAGCCTTACTTCAATATATTTTTGGACGATAGCTGTCATTTATAACTCTGCAGGTTTGTGAATGACAGTGCCCCTGAGGTCCTTTCTTCAACTCGCTTTCTTTTGAGCTGGCCGCAACACCACAGGATTGCTTCAGGCCCTAGAGTGGTCCCGGCATGGCACGCTGAGCCTTTGGTTAATTCCTCTTCCTGGTGGGAAATGAGAGTTAAATTTGCCCTTCCAGACACCTCCAGCTAGTCTCTCATTGGTTCTCCCTATTCCTGTTCATTTTCCGCAGAAATTGCAAACTGGGCCAAACAGGAGGTTAAAGGCACTGACTCTCCAAGTGGGGAGAGTGTTAGTAAAGCGTCTGGAATGTTGCACCGGAGTACCAGGGGACGAAAACTGAGACACATTTGAACACATTTCCCGATCACACGGTGGATCATACTCTGGGTTCCACATGCATGTTTTAGCTGAAGGAAGAATCCCTTAAACTTGGAGAGTTGAGACCCATGGAATGGGTACCATGCAATATGACTTGAAAGGGTCTGCATTTGCTCACCAGTCCTCACCAATCCTATCACTGCTGCGTTTATGCCGCTGTACACACGTTTGATTCTCTTTCGCAGACATATAAATCCATAGATTTTAAGATTGTTACTAGTCAGGTATATTCTTAGGCGTTTAATGTGGGGTGTTGAGTCCACTTCGTTGAGCAAGGAGTAGCTCTTGTCTATTACATATTTGGCTTATGGAACGGTATCTGTGCTAATTTCAATCTCTGGTTTTATGCAGCACCCCAACTCACCTTTCCCCTTAAGCAAGCATAAGTTGGTTTTCTACATTTGAGACCCTGTTCTGTTTTGTAATTCAGTTCCTGTGTAGCCAAGTTTACATTCAGTGTAGTAGTGATATCTTATGATGTTTCTTTTTCTGTGTGACTTATTTCACTTAGAATCATCGTACCTGAATCCACTCATTATGCTGCTACGGGCCTGATGACATAGATTTCATTGCTGAGTGATATTGCATTTTACGTAAGTACCACAAATTCTTTATCCATTTTTCGCTTTCTGTGATATTGAACTTGTACCGTAAACGAGGTTCTTGTAAACAGAGCCGTCCCAAACTTTGGGGTGGCTGTGTCTTTTTGATTTTAATTTCCCTAAGCTATAGGACCATAAGTGGAAGTGCCCTAGGCTCTGTTGCTTTGTTTTTTAGATGTTTCAGGAAACACCATACACTTCTCCAGAGTGGCTGTTGGCAATTTACATCCCGCCCATCAGCATAACAAGGCTCCTAGTTCTCCATGGCCTGTCCTGCCTTTCTGGATTTTACACTTTGTTCAGATGGCCCTTTGACCGGGGGGCAGTGAGACTTCATTGTAGTGCAGATTTCCTTTGCAAGCTTGCTTGGTTGGCCAAAAAGGGCGTATGCGTTTTTTCCTGAATATATTCAGGATAAAACGCATACGCCCTTTTTGGCCAAGTGCATCATTGTGGACGTTCTGCCTCTTTTCCTATGCTTTACATGCAATTCCAGTCTACCTCCTGAAATCGGTTTCCTGCAATTCTGCCCCGCATTCAAGTCCTCTTGGCAGCCTTACTTCAATATATTTTTGGACGGTAGCTGTCATTTATAACTCTGCAGGTTTGTGAATTACAGTGCCCCTGAGCTCCTTTCTTCAACTCGCTTTTTTGTGAGCCTGCCGCAACACCGCAGGATTGCTTCAGGCCCTAGTGTTGTTCCGGCACGGCACACTGAGCCTTTGGTTAAATCCTCTTCCTGGTGGGAAATGAGAGTTAAATTTGCCTGTCCAGACACCTCCAGCTAGTCTCTCATTGGTTCTCCCTATTCCTGTTCATTTTCCGCAGAAATCGCAAACTGGTCCAAACAGGAGGTTAAAGGCACTGACTCTCCAAGTGGGGAGAGTGTTAGTAAAGCGTCTGGAATGTTGCACCCGAGTACCAGGGGACTAAAACTGAGACACATTTGAACACGTTTCCCGATCACACGGTGGATCATACTCTGGGTTCCACATGCATGTTTTAGCTGAAGGAAGAATCCCTTAAAACTGCAGAGTTGAGACCCATGGAATGGGTACCATGCAATATGACTTCAAAGGGTCTGCATTTGCTCACCGAACCTCACCAGTCCTATCACTGCTGCGTTTATGCCGCTGTACACATGCTTGATTCTCTTTCGGAGACATATAAATCCATAGGTTTTAAGATTCTTACTATTCAGGTATATTCTTAGGCGTTTAATATGGGGTGTTGAGTTCACTTCGTTGAGCAAGGAGTAGCTCTTGTCTATTACATATTTGGCTTATGGAACGGTATCTATGCTAATTTCAATCTCTGGTTTTATGCAGCACCCCAACTCACCTTCCCCTTATGCAAGCATAAGTTGGTTTTCTACATTTGAGACCCTGTTCTGTTTTGTAATTCAGTTCCTGTGTAGCCAAGTTTACATTCCGTGTAGTAGTGATATCTTATG
The DNA here is from genome assembly GCF_937001465.1 of Orcinus orca. NCBI lineage: Eukaryota > Metazoa > Chordata > Mammalia > Artiodactyla > Delphinidae > Orcinus > Orcinus orca. The sequence continues at coordinate 64,887,048 of NC_064562.1, read as the reverse complement.
ATGTTTCTTTTTCTGTGTGACTTATTTCACTTAGAATCATCGTACCTGAATCCACTCATTATGCTGCTTCGGGCCTGATGACATAGATTTCATTGCTGAGTGATATTGCATTGTACGTAAGTACCACAACTTCTTTATCAATTTTTCACTTTCTGTGATATTGAACTTGTACCGTAAATGAGGTTCTTGTAAACAGAGCTGTCCCAAACTTTGGGGTGGCTGTGTCTTTTTGATTTTAATTTCCCTAAGCTATAGGACCATAAGTGGAAGTGCCCTAGGCTCTGTTGCTTTGTTTCTTAGACGTTTCAGGAAACACCATACACTTCTCAAGAGTGGCTGTTGGCAATTTACATCCCGCCCTTCAGCATAACAAGGCTCCCAGTTCTCCATGGCCTGTCCTGCCTTTCTGGATTTTACACTTTTTTCAGATGACCCTTTTGACCGAGGGGCAGTGAGACTTCATTGTAGTGCACATTTCCTTTGCAAGCTTGCTTGGTTGGCCAAAAAGTGCGTATGCGTTTTTTCCTGAATATATTCAGGCAAAAACGCATACGCCCTTTTTGGCCAAGTGCATCATTGTGGACGTTCTGCCTCTTTTCCTATGCTTTACATGCAATTCCAGTCTACCTCCTGAAATCGGTTTCCTGCAATTCTGCTCCACTTTCAAGTTCTCTTGGCAGCCTTACTTCAATATATTTTTGGACGATAGCTGTCATTTATAACTCTGCAAGTCTGTGAATGACAGTGCCCCTGAGCTCCTTTCTTCAACTCGCTTTCTTGTGAGCTGGCCGCAACACTGCAGGATTGCTTCAGGCCCTAGTGCGGTTCCGGCATGGCACGCTGAGCCTTTGGTTAAATCCTCTTCCTGGTGGGAAATGAGAGTTAAATTTGCCCGTGTAGACACCTTCAGCTAGTCTCTCATTGGTTCTCCCTATTCCTGTTCATTTTCCGCAGAAATTGCAAACTGGGCCAAAGAGGAGGTTAAAGGCACTGACTCTCCAAGTGGGGAGAGTGATAGTAAAGCGTCTGGAATGTTGCACCCGAGTACCAGGGGACAAAAACTGAGACACATTTGAACACGTTTCCCGATCACACGGTGGATCATACTCTGGGTTCCACATGGATGTTTTAGCTGAAGGAAGAATCCCTTAAACCTGGAGAGTTGAGACCCATGCAATGGGTACCATGCAATATGACTTCAAAGGGTCTGCATTTGCTCACCGAACCTCACCAATCCTATCACTGCTGTGTTTATGCCGCTGTACACACGCTTGATTCTCTTTCGGAGACATATAAATCCATAGGTTTTAAGATTCTTACTAGTCAGGTATATTCTTAGGCGTTTAATATGGGGTGTTGAGTCCACTTCGTTGAGCAAGGAGTAGCTCTTGTCTATTACATATTTGGCTTATGGAACGGTATCTGTGCTAATTTCAATCTCTGGTTTTATGCAGCACCCCAACTCACCTTTCCCCTTAAGCAAGCATAAGTTGGTTTTCTACATTGGAGACCCTGTTCTGTTTTGTAATTCACTTCCTGTGTAGCCAAGTTTATATTCCGTGTAGTAGTGATATCTTATGATGTTTCTTTTTCTGTGTGACTTATTTCACTTAGAATCATCGTACCTGAATCCACTCATTATGCTGCTACGGGCCTGATGACATAGACTTCATTGCTGAGTGATATTGCATTGTACGTAAGTACCACAACTTCTTTATCCATTTTTTGCTTTCTCTGATATTGAACTTGTACCGTAAACGAGGTTCTTGTAAACAGAGCCATCCCAAACTTTGGGGTGGCTGTGTCTTTTTTATTTTAATTTCCCTATGCTATAGGACCATAAGTGGAAGTGTCCTAGGCTCTGTTGCTTTGTTTTTTAGATGTTTCAGGAAACAGCATACACTTTTTCAGAGTGGCTGTTGGCAGTTTACATCCCACCCATCAGCATAACAAGGCTCCCAGTTCTCCATGGCCTGTCCTGCCTTTCTGGATTTTACACTTTTTTCAGATGGCCCTTTTGACCGGGGGGCAGTGAGACTTCATTGTAGTGCAGATTTCCTTTGCAAGCTTGCTTGGTTGGCCAAAAAGGGCGTATGCGTTTCTTCCTGAATATATTCAGGAAAAAACGCATACGCCCTTTTTGGCCAAGTGCATCATTGTGGACGTTCTGCCTCTTTTCCTATGCTTTACATGCAATTCCAGTCTACCTCCTGAAATCAGTTTCCTGCAATTCTGCCCCGCATTCAAGTCCTCTTGGCAGCCTTACTTCAATACATTTGTGGACGATAGCTGTCATTTATAACTCTGCAGGTTTGTGAATTACAGTGCCCCTGAGCTCCTTTCCGCAACTCGCTTTCTTGTGAGCTGGCCGCAACACCGCAGGATTGCTTCAGGCCCTAGTGTGCTTCTGGCACGGCACGCTGAGCCTTTGGTTAATTCCATT